>NC_062531.1:6740808-7060808 GCF_022655615.1 Tachysurus fulvidraco
TGGAAAAAGAGCTGTGTTTGAGTCAATAAATATTAATTTTGAAAAAAAAAATCATTTTTTAAATTAAGAGCAATAACAATAACAACTCATTAGAGGAAAATATTGTACAGGACGTCTCCATGACTTATATACCTCACAGAAAATGAAGAAAATGATGAGAACATTAATAATAAAGTCAACTATGGAATAGTTGTTGTTTTTTTAAATATATAAATAATTTAGATTTAGTAGGACCATTCTAGCCCATAGTGAGATAATTTTTAAACACTAAGATTATTCTGAAGAACATCAGCATAAGGGAAAATCAATGGTATAATAATAATAATAATAATAATAATAATAATAATAATAATAATAATAATAATAATAATAATAATGGTAAAATAAAGGAATTTAGGGAGACTGGCTTGACTTATAAAATAGAGATCATTTAAAAGTGTGTGCGTGTGTGTGTGTGTGTGTGTGTGTGTGTGTGTGTGTGTGTGTGTGTGTGTGTGTGTGTGTGTGTGTGTGTGTGTGTGTGGAGGGTGGGGGGTTGCTGTCTCTGACTGATTGTGCGTCTGCTGCAAGTTCCCTGTAGCTGAAAATGACAATATGGATAGATCATTTACTTTATAGAAGTTATAAATTGTTGATTTTTTTTCACCAGCCCTTCTGTAAAAAGACTGCAGCTGTTACAACCACATACCTCACTGACGAGGACAGGGATTAACTAGTCTGTCATGACATAATTGCAAGCCTGTGATATAGAGACAGGGGTTCATGAGGAATCAGCAAGGAGGCTCACACGAGTGCAGCATGAGCGTCCCACTGGGTTTCCATCCCACCCACAAGCCAGTCCCCCCCTTCCCTGAAACATACTTTCTGCATTGCACCAGCACCCCTTATCTGTCTCCGGTGTTTATTAAGTTTTCCCTGATGCTGGCACTTCTTTCTCTTAATGGCACAGGTTGCATTTCCTGTCCTTATCATAATGGTCTCACAGGTGTCATTGTCATGAAACAGGAGCAGTGAGCTGGAATATTTTAGCTAGAGCCTGAATAGGAGACAAATGCTGCCCATAAAGGACAGCTTTAGCACAATGACTCTACAGAGCACTATAACTCCAGCTGTGTGTAACAGACCGCGTGTCTGTTGTGGCATTCGCCATCTACTGCACATCAGTTACGAGCTCAGAATGAGACAGAGGAAGCTGAAAAAGGTTTATAGAGGTTTGAAAAAGGTTTGTAGAGGAATGGCAAATGATGAGAGCTGAACAAACAGCTGCTGGGAACTGTGGGCTTAGCAGTGACTGTAGAGCCATATGATTTCTATAATATATTTTTCTTTTATTTTAAATAGCCCTAAGGTTGTACTTAAACTACACTGTGAACGAAAAAGACATTGTAAGTGATGTTTATTAATACTGCAGAAGACAGGATTATTCATAACTTGATGTATGAGGTATGTACAGTAGCAACAAATGAAATCTGTTTTAATTCATCATTCGGACAGCATAGGTATTCATATATTGCTTATTTCTAGCCCTTATAGTAAAATGTTTTCTTATTGACAACATGAGTAAGTTTGGACACACTGCTTCATGTGATTATTTAGTGGCTCAATATTCCAGACACTGATGTATTGACAGTGATGCCTGCACCGCCTACAAGTCTAGTTCCTCCCCATCACAATTTCTGGTTAAATTCTGTTAAACTCTGGTGCATATACGTACTTACAACTGCATATCATCTTAAGGCCTCACAAATGTGCATGGAAAGCACAAAGCGACTCATTAACTCTTTTGTTTTTACACGATTTTAGAGCAATCATGCTCAATAAGATCACCTCACCTCTCGTTGCGTCGTACAACGTTCCCCTTTCGCTTGTGCTACACGTGGCATGGAAACTAATGATGTCATCGACTAAAACACATGTGCAGGGGACTTCAATTTCTGAACAAGTGCAAGCTGCATTCACATTCAAGGGAATCATATTCGATCCGATCCGCATGACAGCTTTCGCATTAGTAATATTTCACGCAAACCATGCTTTAAACAGAGAAAATAAAAAATGAATGAAGTAAATCAGTTTCTGACATCTGACTTCGGTGTGACCTTGACCCTGTTTGGAACCAATTAAAAAAATGAATCAGTTCTTCTGCTGGTTACAGTCGTAACTCCATATAAATCATAGAAATTTTCATATTCTTTGTGATGGTAAAGAAAAAACATCTCAGAGTGGCAGAGGCTGAAATTTGAAATTATTTTTTTTGGACATTTTTGAGACATAATGAATGAAATATTTTCTAAGTAAATAATAATATTTCTAAATAACATCTAAGTAAAAGGTATTCTAACCTCACTCCCAGTGCTCCTGAGAGAGGGTCTGGATCCCTGACAGGACTGTCCAGGATAAAGTGCTTAGAGAAGCAGAATGAATATATGACAATGTAGAAAGTTTCATGTGAACTACAATGAATGGCAAATCCATTTTAATAGTTTATCTTATCTTGATTATTAATGAGATAATTAAAGTCGGCCCAATAATGCATGTTCGCTAATGTCGAATTTTCTACATTACATACATTTAGAAAGGACTAAATAGTTCAGTTTAATCAAAAGTGCTCAGAACAGGCTCTCTATTTCTAGCTGTGTGCCTTTCTATTGGATAATAGAAAGCACTAAAAGGTCATTAAACCATCTCTCAAAATCATTTAATATTTGGTGCATTAACTGTTTCACTTGTGTCTAGTGTTCGGGTTCAGAAACTATTACAGATCAACTAAACATAGACAGAAAAGCTTCATCGGAAGGCAAAGATTATTCAGAAATTATGCAGCAAATTTTACTTTAAACGCTCGCTCAATGTAGTTAAAACACATCGGGGAAAATAAGCTCTGAAGAGGAACAACACATTCATCAAATGCTCCAGGCGAGCAAATCCAAGCAACAAGGCATCAAATCAGTAGCTGTGCCCGCACGCTGAGAGGCTAGATTATATCTAAATGTCTTCCTGTAAACTGTAATGATTAACTGATGTGTTGGAAGTAATTCACATCATTAGATTTCTACCGTAAAGGCATTAATCAATTACAGCTTATTTATTTATTTATTTATTTTTAGCAAACACTAAACATCATTAGAGTGCTAAGAAGAAAAAAAAACGCTAGCGAATAGAACAATGTTAAGCAATTAATCCTATTAGCAGAGAGACCGAAAGTGACCGAAAGTCGGTCACACCTCAGGGGTCACAGTCCTGAGAGAAACCCAGCCGTGACATGATCACGAGAAGGCGCAATTAGTGTCACAAAGCAATCAAATCTTCTCCTCTGCTTAATGGATTAACTGGCAGTTAGAGCATTGGGGTCTGCATCTACAGGCTAGAGCAAGAAGAAGTCCGAGAAGCATAAGTGCCACTTATAGTGCGGGGCTGTGAACAGCAGGAAATGATTTACGACACGGCCTGACGCAACCTGTATTATAATTACAGCAATGTGATGAGCAATCCCTAGGGCTTGTCACTGTCTGTTTCTCTGACAGACTTTCGATTGTCGTTTTAAACCGCGGTCCAATGAGAATTATACTTCTGACGTCATATTGGTAATATTGGAGACCTGTAACCGTAGCTCAAATGAGCTCAGATTCTGAGAAAGCAAAGGACATTTCGATTCCTCCTTGGCTTTTACTTAGGATCATGAATCTTAGTCTTGTCTTCTTGCCAGGGTCAGAGGCAATCATGCTAGAAATGAGGTTTTCAGCTCTAATCCTCAGCATCCTTTGTCCTATGCTGTGCTTCCAAATGCAACAAGACTACAATTCCCAGTAGGGCCGCACATCGATACAGATACTGGACTGGGTACCATACAGTATGATACCATGTGCTGACATTTCTACACACCTGTTTTATTGCTCCTTTTCCCTCTTTTTGAATAAGTCATATACAAGGCATAAATTTATATAAGAAATTTCTGGAATCTTCCACTCATTTTAACAATCATGCTCACTGCTCTCAGCTCACTTGTCCTTTGTTGCAAGAAAATTTCAACAGTATTATTTTATACAATCACAGGTTTCCCCCATTTACTATCAGACCACAGTGCAGTCTGTAAACTACTATTCAATATCAAGAGCTTCAATCCAATAGCAACTCTACTGAAAAACAACAATAAAAATGTAATTTGTTTAGCGGTTAGTTTGTTCCATGCTAATGTTGTTCAAATCAGGGCTCTGTGTTGCACTTGGAGAGAATGAGTTGTCGCATGTAGTAGCGTGAACACTATTGTGAGGGTGGAGGTGCAAACTGGAACTTGGCCACTAAATTCAGACCAAAATGGGCAAATTTTGGTAGGAAACTTAATACATGCACAGAACCAACACAGAAAAGAGAGAAAGTGAAGAAGAAGAAAAAAAGTCATACATAATCCGCCCACAACCAGCTCGCGAATGGTCCTCGTCGAATGAAACCGGAAAAATAATCCTTCTAATTAACTGTGCCATTTTTATCTTTGACTTATTTTGTATAATTAAAAAGGCATTCCACATGCACAAGAATTATTTGTGTGTGTGTCTATGTGTGTGTGTGTGTGTGAGTGAGTGTATATTAGATTTGAGCACAGTTCTAACCCTTAGTGAAAGCAACAAAGCAGTGACTTTGTTGAGGCAGTAAAAATAGCAGTGTTGTGTAATGCAGAAGAACAGAAGAGAAGGTTTGGAGGTTTGGATGCAGGTAGAGAGTGGGGTTGCTATAACATCAGTAAAGCGCTGCTTGCTGGATCTGAGCTCAGAGAGAGAACAGGGCAAAAGCCATCCGCTTGCTCTTCCTCCTCCACACAGCTCTTATGTGCACTCTCTCTCTCTCTCTCTCTCTCTCTTTCTCACTCTCTCTCTCTCTCTCTCTCTCACTACTGTAGTCAACAGAGATGAGATATTTTTGTGTGTTAACTTCCAGAAGAGAACAACATGGAATCTTCTCTCAGCGTGTGCAGTGTCACCTTGCCAAAAACCCCACAAAAACAGTCCAGCACTGGCAGATGACCAGAGCTCTATTCTGATAACTGCTCCATGTTTGGCTGTTGAATTGGAATTTCTGTAGTGACTAATTATAAGGTGATGTTTGGACTAATGTAGGTGTCAGCTGTCACTACCTGGATGGTGGCTGGAAATCAGATAAGAATTCTCTCAAAATGCTCCAAAACTAAATTTAATGGTAAACTGAAACCAAATATTAAGAGCCAAAAGTAAGCTCACTGGATATTATGGCAGGAATTTTATGACAGCACACACATTCATGTTACATTTAAGCATTTGGAAGACTCTTATTCAAAGTCACTTACGTTCATCTCATTTATACAGTTGAGCTGTTGAGGGTTATGGGCTTTGCTCAGAGGCTCAAGAGTGGCAGCTTAGTGTTCCTGGGATTTGAACACACACCCTTAAATTCAAAAGTAGTTTAATATCCAAACTATTGAGCTCCCACTTCCTGAATTTTATGCACACACACAGACACACACACACACACACACACACACACAGGTGGGAACATTTTATGCTGCACTGCACCAAAATGAAATTGTGAAAATCCACAAGTTAAAATGAATTTCATTTTGAACCAGATTGTGGTGGATAAAACACATCACATAACTGGAATAATACGACTACAGAGAATAATAAATGCATAGTCACATAAACAGTCTCCTCACCCTTTTGACACATGCTCCAAAACCCAGCAGAGTGCTCAGGGGGGAGTAGGTTATAGCTCCTAGCCCTCTGAGCTGTTCTGCTAAGTGCCCGATCTAATGAATCTGATACTACAAGCACATGATGAGGATAATAGGTGGCTATTTTCATTTGCTCTCTTCCTCTCACTCAGGAGCCATTAATCACATCCTCTCCCTTCCTCTGAAAAGCCACTTTCTTTTCTCCACTTTTTTTTTTAAACTCTGCCCTCCGCATAGGGCATATGAGCAGAATCAAGGGCTGCACAAATCAGATTAAAAAATACATAACATACTCTAACGGAGAACTACGACCCGGCAGAGCTGAAAGAAATGTGATTAAATAGCATTTGTGAAATAAAGATGTATGAGGTGATCACGGACCTTCAGGAACAGGGATCGAGGATTGTTTGACTCATGTGGAAACTATACCAGTACAAATCAAAAGTTTCAGCCCTTTTTCTGCGTTGAGGCAAGGCATTTTTTTAAATGATGGTTTTAAATATAAAAGGAAAATCCAATGCATTTCATTATAAGGCCATTAGTATCTAATAAATACTGATTAATTATACAGAGGGGGAACGGTGGCTTAGTGCTTAGCACGTTTGCCTCACACCTCCAGGGTTGGGGGTTCGATTCCCACCTCCGCCTTGTGTGTGTGGAGTTTGCATGTTCTCCCCGTGCCTCGGGGGTTTCCTCCGGGTACTCCAGTTTCCTCCCACGGTTCAAAGACATGCATGGTAGGTTGATTGGCATCTCTGGAAAATTGTCCATAGTGTGTGAGTGTGTGTGCCCTGTGATGAGTTGGCACTCCATCCAAGGTGTATCCTGCCTTGATGCCCAATGACACCTGAGGGCTCCCTGTGACCCGAGAAGTTTGGATAAGTGGTAGAAAATGAATGAATGAATGAATGAATGAATGAATGAATGAATGAATGAATGAATAATTATACAGAAACATATGAGACAGATGTTTCTGACAGACAGAATCCTCAGCAGTAGACATAATACCCTACATCACTATCAGCAAGCCTTTAGTGTTTTTTTTAAATAGTAGTACCTGATTAAATGCATGTGTAATTACGTTGTGGTCTGACAGAGCAAGTTATCAGTTCTTAAATACAATATGCATAAAAATGAGATCACACGATTTCAGCTGAACCCTCATTATGTCTCCATTCAACAGTACCTCAATAAAGAGACACGTGACACTGTCTCTATTACGTTCAGGCTATTTAAATAGTTGAATATGAAAGTTATTCAGATCACTGATAGCTCTTATGTTATGTCAAGTTATAATGAGCTTAATAACAGTAGACAGATGGTGCTAGCTTAGTGGGTAATAAGCCAATGACTGGAAAATGAGTGATGGAAAATAGTGAGTGAAAAAATGAGTAATTTAAAAAAAAAAAAATAAGAAGAAGAATTGTCTGAGAATTGTGTCTGAATTGGACCAACTAGTTTAATTAGAAGTTGTAATAAACCTACTTCATTATTACAAACACCTCGTTTTAGTAATCGTATATATTTAGCTCAGGTGTTGTGTGTGCATCCACATGCTAGGCTAAATAAAAACAATAAAGGACAAGCACAGATTAGTCTGATACTGAACTCCCGCAGGGCTTTCAGAAGCTAACGCTGAAGCAGAACATATCAGTCCTTTGATCCACATGGGGAAGACAAAAATGTCAAAAGGGAATTTAAAGCACTGCTAAGTATCGATCTGATGCCCTGGTGTATATTGATCTACTGTCCCTCAATGGCCAGTATGCACATAAAGTAAGAGAATCATCCTCTCGGGGGGATTTTTAATGACTGTGTAATGTCTCGAGACAACAATCTGACACAGCGAGCGGTTATGGAACCGTCCGTCTAGACCTTGAACGCAGCATTAAACGATGTGTGACATTTTAGTTTAAGACTTGCTTATTAATACTAAGAAAGGGGAAAGCTTATCCTCACTATAGATAATACTGTAGAGAATATTAATTCTTTTATTGTGGTATTTATTTTCTGACCCTAACTGAGATCCACATTTATTTTATTTTATTTGACTGCAAACAAAAAATAACTTGACTTCATTGTGCACTTGGGCTGATTCTCACTGACTTTAAATAAACCACAGAAATAAAGGTGATCTGACTTGAACTATGTCAGCAAGAGCATTTAAAACTTCACAGCCTGCAAAAAATGTACTCCTTTAAATCCAGCGATGCTCCATAAGCCATGCTGTGTCAGTCAGAATAAACCCAAACCTGCCAAAACCATGTTTATCCATCACTAACAAGCACAAATGCAAATTAAACAAGACAGGAGCCTCATTTTGCCGGACAGCCATCATTTACGGTCAACATTTATCATGCAAATTGTCAGTTGTAGCTGGAGCGCTAAGTGGATGTTGGAATTGAAACCTGCCTTGGTGACTAGAGCTGCCGTGGCCTAAAATATGGCATCTATTGTATATTCCATGTATATTCTCACAGGTAAATGACACTTGGTACCAGCACCTGGAAATCATGCACCCAGAAATAAACTGGGCAAAAAAATCAGGCAAATCTACTGGAATTCAAATCATGATCTCACAAAAATTCCTATCCCATTAGCCTTTATTCTGTTACATTGCTGTCTGTATCCATTTGTATTACTGTGCTTTATCCTTTACTTGAAAATGGAAAGGAAGACAATAGAACAAAAAACAATCAATATTAAAATAAACTGTAATCTTAAATTATTCTATAAACTTGATTAAGTTTATTAATTAATCTATATCGGATCCTGGAGAATCTGTTTCTATCTGATGAGAATAATGGTGCATTTATTTTTATTAAATAACATTTAGCAACTACAATAGTAATAGATTTATAAATATCTGTATGACGTGGTGGACTGGAAAAGCCTCTCACATGCAGGGGGAAGTGGTGGCTCAAGCACTTAAGGCTCCTTTGGGCCCTTGAGCAAGGCCCTTAGCCCTCTCTCGTCTATGACTCCAAACTCCAAAGATAAGATATGTAGAGAAAGAATTTCTCTGTGCTGTAATGTAAATGTCAGAAAATAAATGGCTTCTCTTTCTATTCCCTTCTACATGGTAAGAAGTTCTACAGAGTAGTTACATAATAAAAAGTTAAATTTTCTTTATTTGCATTCACGTTGTGAGGAATGTGATCGAGTTTTCCTTTCACTGCAAGTAATAAACTGTATATAACTTTGCACGTGACAAAAACGTGAGAATTTTGGTTAGCACTTTCTTTCTTTCGTTCTTTCTTTCTTTCTTTCTTTCTTTCTTTCTTTCTTTCTTTCTTTCTTTCTTTCTTTCTTTCTATGATCTATGAAGCATGAAAGGGATGAAAAGGTTACTATCCTGAAGATTTAGTTTCTACGTTCGAAGCCTTTTATTTCCTTTGAATTGACATTTATTTACAACACTAAGAATCACTTCATTCAAACAGATTTTATAACACTGATCATTTATCACTATTCTCTTAAGCACCACTTGCCATTTATACAAATTACGAACATTCAACTGAGTAACTCCTAAACATAGTAGTATATAATATTCTTTATTATAAAATCCAAAATGATCCAAAATAATATTTATTTCCTGTGAGTTGCTTTTTTTCTGTCTGTGTTTCTTGGTGTGTTGAAACTGTTGTTTAATTTCGCATCACTGTAATCCTCATTCTCTCATTTCATTAATCTGTATCCAGATCGTATGCTAATTTAACCCTGACACACTTCTTGACATGATGTTATTGGAAGATAAACGTCATTGTGATAACAGTAACGTCGCTTCACGTTGCACTGCTTCGCACAAGCCTGTTAATTATTTTCCGACATCGGCGCTCCATGGGTTTTAAAACAAGGCAGGCTGATATCCTTCTCCCCCCAGCACTTAAATCCTATTTTTATCTGAGCTAAAGTAAAAAGCACTGAGCACTGTTGAATCACACTTACATAATAAGTAATTAATGTGATACATAGCATCATAAATATTATAACATTTGAAGCCTAAATGGGAATCCATAATTCATCATATCTACACAGTGGGATGTAAAAATAGGCCTCTTTCTTGATGGTAATAATTAATTGAGGACTGTGTACATTCTTTAGCAGATCTTTTGACAGAGAGTGAAGGCCTCTGCATGTAAAGAGTAAAATATTCAGTGACATTTTACTGAAAAACAAGCGCTGGGGGAAAAGAAATGTCAAAATCTGGCATTTTTGTTCGCTAGGCAAACTTTCCAGGAAGCTACAGCGCATCCTGCATGTACATATGAGCTTCTGCATAAAGAAGCTCAGGGATTAAAAAAAACAAGGTAAACTTTAGCGCCATTAGATTTATTCCAGAACAGTCAGGAAAAAAGCATGTGGGCAAGTCGTGGCCTAATGGTTAGAGAGTCTGACTCGTAATCCTAAGGTTGTGGGTTCGATTCTCGGGCCGGCCACGACTGAGGTGCCCTTGAGCAAGGCACTGAACCCCCCAACTGCTCCCTGGGCGCCGCAGCATAAATGGCTGCCCACTGCTCCGGGTGTGTGTTCATGGTGTGTGTGTTCACTGCTGTGTGTGTGCACTTTGGATGGGTCAAATGCAGAGAACAAATTCTGAGTATGGGTCACCATACTTAGCCGTATGTCACGTCACAAAAAAGGGAACTAAAATGTACTTGTCTTGAATGGACCTCTATACTACCTTTACCTAAAAGGTGTGTGTAGTGTACCTTTAAAACTTTACTCTAAAAACAATGGTCCATTATAGTACCTTAAATAATTTTTAAAAGTACGCTCTGTCCACATTCCAGGTGAATATGTATTAAAGTACTTGAAAAAAAGCACCTGTAGAGTACCACCCAAGTGACAAGGAAAGGTACTTAGTGCCTGATTCAGTGTAAACATAAATGCAGGTTAGTCTCACTAGAAAATCTTTCAGTAATGTCATTTACTGTAGTTCAGTGTCAGGCTTTGTGCATTCAGAAAACCACCCACAGCTGCATTAACGCTACTTATGATAATTCCAAATGTGTTTTGTTTTCCCACATGGAAGTGACTATATGCTTTTCACAAAGCTTCTGCTTACTGTAATATGTAGACGTCGGTCATAAATTCCAACAGTACGAACACCTTTCCTTCCTTCCCTCCTACCTACCTTTCTTTCCCCCTCCCTTCTGCCAGCCATACACAGTCTCTCTTGGTCTGCCTCTCTGAGTCTATCTCCCCTGAGGAATTCTCGCTTAAAAGCCAGACGTTCTCTTCATAATGACAAACATCCTCCGTATAAGAAAATGGCACACCTGGGACACTAGTCTGCCTCGCTATGACGCTAAACACTGTAATGTAACGGTCCTTACTAACCCCACCAGAGCCAATTAAGCGCTTGAGGAATCTGAAACACAAGCACACACACAAGCGCACACACACACACACACCCACACCCACATACACAATGCGCTAATCTAATGTCTTACATTTCCAGCAAAACTGCAAAGCTTTAACAAAACATGCCAGATGGATTCCACGGTCACTGTTTACATGTCACCAGGTATCTCTCAGCCTGTTGCTGCAATGCGCTTCTTGCTAATTATTTCTTGCAGGCAATTATTATTATTATTTACTGAAGTTGCTAGCTGAAATGTAATATTCTAAGCATTTTTTTTTTGCAGTCCTAAGGCACTTCTCCTGCATGTCTATTATTGACATCACCTTTATACTGTATATATATATATATATATATATATATATATATATATATATATATATATATATATATATATATACGTGTATATATATATATACACACACACACACACATATATATATATATATATATATATATATATATATATATATATATATATATATATATATATATATATATATATATTTCATAATTGGAATCCTATTTCTGTGTGTCTATGTGTGTGTGTAAGGGTGAGTGTGTGCATGTGTGCAGGGGTGTACTGCCTTCTTCTATATTGCTTCCATACAGTCTATATCTTTCCCATTCAATTTAACTAGAAAGACATTTAAACATGCGGTTATTGCACTGTCTTTGGCAAATTTATTGCTTGATACTTCAACCGAGTTTCTACACCAAGATGTAATAATACATTAATAAATAAATAAAAAACCTCCCTGTTTCTAGAATGCAGCCACCAAAGATGGTTAAAAATAGCTTCAGCATATTTCATCGCCCATTTCTGTGCATCCTGACTTTATTATGATTCGATCTGCAATTAAACGGAGAGTCCGCGGATTATGAAATCTGTTACAGCTCACCATGGAAACTAGAGTGGATCAAGTGTGAAGAAGGCGACTGCTCCAGCTTCAGTGACGGCTGCTGTTCCCATTACAGCAGTGGACTGATGGGGGGAGATACGCAGGCGCTATCTGTAACCCCTTGGACTGGGGGCAGAGGGAGGGAGGGGGATTAATCCAGGTAATGTCCATTCTCTACCTGGTGATGGGCAGCCCACTGCAAACACAAAGAGCTAAATGAACTTCTATAAATAGAGCTGGGGTGAAGAGGAGCTCTGGTGCTTCTTGTTTGATAATATTTCTAGGCATATGTGTGCTGCAGGAGGATTTTTAGACCTTCCCTAAAGTGTTTCAGTTGATTTTCTGAGCAATACATATACACGCTGATGGATAAAGCAGAGCTGTATGTCTACAAAACATAAAAATTGGAAGTCCAAAAAAATTTTTTTTCAGATTCATCTGCCAGAGATGAAAGTGCTGAAGACAAAAATCTATGAGACAACATGAAGAAATGAAACCCTGTTGTTCTGGTGATTAGTGTTTTTATAATTCAGTACCTTTCAGGAACTATACACTGTGACGAAAGTGAAAGTGACGTGACATGCGACAGTGACCCATACTCAGAATTTCTCAGAAGTTCTCTGCGTTTAACACATCCAACATGCACACACACAGCAGTGAACACACACCGAGGACACACACCCAGAGCAGTGGGCAGCCATTTTTTTATGCTGCGGCGCCCGGGGAGCAGTTGGGGGTTCGGTGCCTTGCTCAAGGGTACCTCAGTCGTGGCCAGCCTGAGACTCGAACCCCCAACCTTAGGGTTAAGAATCAGACTCCCTAACCATTAGGCCATGACTTCCCCCATTGTAAAGTCAAACAATACTAAGTGTGTTCAATATGAAAATACTGTAAAGAAGAGTCCTGGGATGAGCATAGCACAGTCTTTATGATCGAAGAAGGTAGTAAGTAAAATGTATGGTGAAACTATCCACTGAAGAAAGAAAGAGCCTTTGGAAGCATGGATTTTGGGAGTGCAAATCTTTAGGGCAAGAGCAAGCATTTAAAAAAAAATCACAAGATACATCAATAGTATCTGTAATATCCTGGTATCACACATTCTCATTCACACCTAGGGGCAATTCAGAGTGACCAAATGGCGTGATTTCTGGGAGCTGAATCCAAAGTGCCCGGAGGAAATATATATGGAAATGGGGAGAACGTGTAAAGCTCTGTATAGACAGTAACTCAAACTCGAGATGGAAATGAAGGTCCTTAGAGCTGTTAGGCCGAAATGCCTCCTGCTGCACCACAGTGTAGACTTTTGTTGTATGACTGTACATTTGTTGTTTTTCTTTTGTGGTTGTGTAGCAGATGCTTGAATGCAGTTAGAACTACAATAGTGAGTGTGGACGTAAATCACATATGCCACAGCACTGATTTAAAGACTCGCTCTAGCCTATTTGGATTTGACTCATGACCAGGTCATACCTAATTTGCATAGAATTGAGAATTTAAACTCCCACCTCTGAACTGTTGCATTGTTACTTGCCTCCGTCACTGCAATCATGGCTTTGTGTTGTTCACGTGCACCAAAATGAACGGTAGCCTGTCGCTTTGTCCTGTGGGGTTTTAATCAAGACAATACAGCAAAAGCCCTCTTTATACAGAAAAATCTCATGACAATTGTGCAAAAGTGCAAAAGTATTTATTAAATTCTGTGGAAAACTGCATCCTTTTATATACAATACATCAGACCATCCCACACACACACACACACACACACACACACACACACACACACACACACACAGAAAATTATACCCTTCTCTTAGATGTGTGAGGTACAGTAACAGGCAGGCTAACATTAACAATGTGCTTCTCAATTGGATCACAATTGGCCTGTCAGTCAACAAAGATCTCAGAAACTCTCTTCCATCTTTATCATAGGACCCAGGCTTGAATTTATGCACGGAGCCCAACAACACCTGACACTTACTGCCCTTATTGCGTTTGGAGTCAAAAAAGGCTACTCTCTCAGGGACATTGAACAAACACTTTAGACGATCTCACAGTTAGCCTTCGGTGGAAACAATCAGAGCACTAGCCGAAAATGAAAAGTGGTTGAATTCTTAGAATCTGTGCTTTAGCAACGTAAGCAATGAAGATCGGATCATCATGTGTCAATGAAACAGATTATGAAGTCCAAATTGGAACTGTAGTCAGAAGTGTTAACATGAAGTGTATTGTAAAACCAAACATAACCACTTCTAACCAAATGGTCCAAGTCATAAATTAACCTTAATCTTCAAGCATTAAGGTAAAGTGAGGCTCTTTATTGTCCATAAATAGAATGAAATTTAGCGTAGTAACTCTCAGTGAGCGACGAGGACATTTAAACATAAAACTCATTCAAAAGAAATTAAATTAAGAAGATAAGTAATAAATAAGCTTAAGTAAACAGAGTACATTGTGAAATATAGATAAGATTGCACATACGAGTAATGCCTTGATTAGTAACAAGACCTTTACAATTATTAAAAAAAAAAAAAAAAAGTTAATGAATTGTATAATGATCTCTTCATTACAGTTCAACTCATGATGAAATAATCACAGGGGATGAAGATTTGATGCTTGTCTGCGATGGTGTGATGTACAAATTGTGTACAGTATGTGACAAACAACCATCTTAGGTCACTGGGCTGTCAATCAGGACAGAAAAGAACAGCAGCTGCCTCATCTTTAAAACAGGCAATTAGACAGGGCACACCTAACCTTCTCCATGCTCTACCACGGTTAGACATTAATTAGCACCCCTGTAAGTGATTCACACGCATAAATAAGCTCATCAAAATTACATAAGCACCAGACACATATTCAGACACCTGAAACACACACACACACACAAACACACACACAGAGGAATCACGGCTGCATCGGCAGAAGGAGATTGAATGGAGATATTGACAGAGCAAACCTTGGCTAAGTTTAAGCACTCCTGCGTAATTAGAAAGCTCATGTAATAGCACATGGATTCTGCTGTGCTGTCATCACTGTCTTCAAATGAACAAATGATTAAATAGAGATTGACCTCTGAAGCCCTATATAATCAAATCTGTCTTGTCGTTCTCAGGTGTGGATTGACCTTAGCACTCCTTCTGCTTGAAAGTAATAACCACTGTGAAATGCGCTCCCTATACAGTCATGTGGACAATCATAGAAATGATGTTCAGTGACACTTTTCCTTTCACTAGCACTGAAAATGTCCATCTCCTGCCTTAAACTGCCGTTCAGCTACATTAAAGACGCCGTCTCTCTCTTTGAGTTTCCATTCTGACACTGGCTGCATGGTTTATGCTTGAAGGAGATTGTTATAGCCGGAGGAGGAATGGTCTAGGTTTGAAGTGTTGCTTTAAAAGAACATGCCTGTAAGATCGTCGTCCTGACATGGTGGAGGATCTGATCATCGCAGAAATGTCATCCACTGCACTGTAGGGGTGGTGAGAGATGGAGATGGTGTATAATTTATGACATGGCACGTAGAAAAGCAGCCGGCTGAGGTCTCATTACTGCACAGCGAGGGATTTTTTCCTCTCCATCCTGATCACTTCTGGTGCTAGACACAGACCATCTGCTTTAATCCCACCAGCAGTACTTAACCCTGGTCCAGCTTCACTGAATCCTGCATACAGCATTTCTGACTGATGGTGAATATTGCTAGACCAATCATAAATGTGTTAGCTAGCTGACTGGCCAAGTAAAAACCCCAGTGAGCTGCCTTTGTGTTCCAGTTGCTTGAGAACCTAACTGACTAGGATAATAATGTAAATGAATAGCATACGGCCAACAAGTTTGCTAGTACAGTAATACAGAAGGGAAACAATCAAGTTTATGCTTATTAGTATGTTAATAATTTGCTGGTCAACCTTTTGGTGTGACGTTCTCTCCTCGCGTCACATACTGTATAAACATATTACTATTATTTATTTTTTTCATCATGGCTTCCACATACATACTTGCTCTGATTCGAGTTCTAGGTCTGATGCGAGCTTGTTCCTGATAAATCTGAATTAATTAATTTTCAGATTAATTCAATTTGAATTAATTATTATTTTTTTATTACAACCTGACTGAAATTGGCTGATTTAATGATCAAAAACTGTAAAATGTTAATGCTTTATTTTATTCAGATTTCTCCTTTTTTTGGTTATTTTTATAAATAAAATACTAATGACCGTCACATGAAATCTGCTCGTCCCGTATGTCTGAGCTAGTGAAAACTTAAAGGAACTCTATCACTAACATCTGCAGTCTATGTACAATTATTATACACAGCAATTTCAACACATCTTTGGACTAGCTTATCTAAGACCAGTTATTTAATTTTAATAACAAATGCTTAAAAATATTGCTATCTCACAAAAATTCAAAACTACAACCATTTTACTGTGATAATAAATGCCTTAGGATTACACAAACATGAAAGAATACCATATAGCAACTCTGTTCTTATGTAAATTTATCCAACAAACACCAATTACTTTTTTCAACGCTTACTCAAAGGCATAATTAGGCAAAAGCTGTTTTTCCCCTCAGAAAAGCCACTTTCATCTCTAAAAAATAAATCCCTGGATTTAAACAGCTTCAAACTATATTAAAGTTGAGGTAATAAGTAAGCACTTCTCAATGGTAGACTGACATAATATACTGTACACATACCCTTAACTGCAATTTAATTAGAACCAAAAGCTCCGAGAAGAAATTGAGAAACTGCTTCAGAAGTGTGTGGGCATGTCAGACTGCATCGTGAGTGACATCTGCGTCTTCTTCGCATGAGTCGTAAAAACGACTCATGAACAGTGCTAATGCAAGAAAAATGTGTCGGAATGACAAAGCGGAGTTTTCACGGTGCTTTTGTTTCCTGACATGTCGTGAATGTTGTGTTGGTGATGTGCTGGAATGTTGTGCTTTGTGTGCACTCCAGAGCTACTTCCGCCTAACAGTTTAACAGGCTATACAGCTGAGCATGGCACTGCAGATTGCAGACGCAGCATGCTATCTTACGTCTCATTTCATCAAATGAATTACAATTAGCTTAAATGGCTTCTCATTTAACTGTCTTTTATGAAGCAGCTTATTAACCATTTATTCTCATATGTTTTGCTGGCAAAGCTTGGCAAGATCAGATTATTTATAAAATATGAAGGAAATCAGTGTGAAATGTTTGTAAATCTAGCCTATTGTACTTTATTTTTTTAAACGAATCTCAAAAATGTAAGAAAATATATGAAAATATATCGACAGGAGCTTTAAAATTTCAGAGCTTCAGAGTTAAGTTTACAAATCCCTTTTATCTGAAGAACTCATGAATAATGCATCTTTCCCATTAAGGATTTTTTGACCTTCAAAATTACCTCACAGGCTTCAGTTATAAGGCAGTTTCAGCTAAACAGCTTTTCTGTTCTTTTCTCAGGACAAAGAAATCTAAAAATGTGGTAAGTATGCATGTACTACAGACACAACGGATAGAGCTTAGGTTGAAAAAAACGCTTGAGTTGCCCTTTAATAATAATTGATTACTGCTCACGCGCAGTTAATGTACGTAATCTGTATTAGGCTAATTGATGACTAAGTGTTTTTGTGGTGTAATGAACAGAGCTCTGAATGCATCAGAGCAGAAATGTACGTACTTCTACCTCTGCTAGGTCTTTTTACAATAATCACTGCACTATAATTATGACTCAGTACTCAATTAGTAATGCTGTTTCACAGTAAGAAGGAGACTGCAACTGTGTGTGGCCCAGAAGTGGATTTGTCCATCCCTATATTACAGTATGTATAGTATGAGGATCTCATAGGTACAGTACAGTGAGTCATATGTGCCAAAACAGCCATGAACACTGAGCTACAAATAACCCAGAACTGATGACTCTCTATATGGTTATGACCCATGGCCAAAAGGATCTTCAATTCTGTGGGCTGAGACTATAGATGGAAAGTATAAAAATAGGACAGTAATAATTATAGTTGCTTAAATAAAATCCTTACGTTAGTATCATCACATTATTTGGCTTTTGCAAATAATAAACTATAATTAAAAAATTACTGCAAGACCAGAGCACCAAGCTAATTGGCTAACATTAGTCAATGTTATGTACCTCATATGCACACTCTTATCTTTTATCCTTCTTTGTAGAACGCCTTTAAAAATTTAGGCAAATCTGAAAAGCATGGGAAGTTGGTGGGACAGCATTAGTATCTAATATAGTATCCAGCAAAAATGCAGCAAACAGTAAATGCTTTTTTTTGTAGCAACAGCACACACCAAAGCGTGTTCCATTTCAATTACCCCAGAAATGAGGTGAAATATATTTGCATATTGGGCGGGAGTAAAAAGATCGGATTGATATCCGATTCGCCAAGACGCATTTATGTGGCCTAATGTAAATGGAACAGTTTTAACAAATCAGATAGCTATCGGATCAGAGAAAACACATGAAGTGACCAGGTGTAAAAAGGTCCTGAGTGACCAATCATAATGCAAACAGTATGCAAACACAGCTACAATTGCACACTGTGGTGTAATATTACTCTATATAATTGTGTCTTAACAATTTTACATTTAAAAGAACATAAATTGGCTGTTTTCTTCATTTAAACTGATACAGTTTTGTTCAAAACCTGGCTAAATAATTAAGACAGTGAAATATTTTATAGCATCCAAAATAGTAATGATTATGTGTTGCTTATTAATGCTAGCAATAAACAAACACCAGATCATTAAGGAAATCAAACTTGACATATGTGTCCTGTTGAGTCCTGTTGACTGTTAAAACCTGAATGATTACTGATGAGCAGAACAGTCACTCCTGGCAACCAGGCTGAGACATCACATGCTTTCTCCAAAGTAATTACTAGCAGTTAGAGACCTTTATTAAGACTAATTGTACTGAGCCGAATGTTAGGCCCCGCCCTTCACTGGACCTCGCTGTGTTAGGGGACAAACGAGGACTGCAACCAACAACTCTATGATTTTGGATGGTAATTAGCATCTCAAACAAAAATCGTTCTTTGATTTTCGTCACCGCTGCACATGTGAATAAATCAGAAGAGGCTCCTTGGTACAGGTACAAAACATTGATTGGGCTCTATCAAAGCCTGAGCTTTTCAGTTCCTGCAATGAATAGTGGGAACAAAAGAGATGGCAGCAGAGGGACATCACATCTTGCCTCATTAGGCTTGTGTTTAATCACGCTTCTGAAAGCATGTTGAAAAAGGTGTGGAGCATCTGAGCAAATGGTACTTTTCCCTTCTTACATCTCACTTTCATTACACAACTCTTTTCATGTGGTGACTTTGTGCTCACATTCTTCAAGATGCTCATCAAGTCAGATGCACGATAGGAGATCAGTATCTCAGTTCAGTATTACACAGGAAGCTAAGACCCCAAAACCTAAAGCTTTGATGATCATTTGGCTGTGAGCACATATGGAACATGTGAAATAAATAAAGTGTGAATTACCACATAAGGAGCAGGCTGAATTTTTGTAGTTTTGATTTTATGTCATGCTTTTCATTTATAAGTGACACAAGATAATGGTACTGTAGTTTAGGAATATACAGCTTCCATAATAACTAGTACACGAAAATATTTTGAACATAAATTTTGCAAAAAAAATCTGAAAGGCATGATTTGAGTCATCTTGTGGCAGGTGCTTCCTAAAACTAATGTCTTTTGCTTAGTTAAACCTTTTGCTTAGAAAACACCAGAATCCAGAAACTCTCACTTGGTTGTTGCATTAAATAACTTAACCAGCAGCTAATACTGTAACTAATAGCTGCAAACAAGTGCTTAACAAAATTTATAATATAGATAATTGGGTCAATATCTTGTTTCAAAACAACAGCTGACACGTACAAAGATTATATTTCATATTATATTTCATATGTTCACTGATACAACCCAGATAGCAATTATGTTTGGGCCACATGTGGGTATTATCTGGCACATATGGCCTAGATGTGGCGTGGCTGAATAGACATGGGCCAAATTGTGGCCATATTTGTTTTGCCATAACTTAAGCGGGAAATGCTCACTTGGTTCACATCTCATTTTGAGCTATATGGACCAGATAACAACAAACATATGAACCATATGTGGTTGAGCTATGGCACACAGTGAGAAACACCGACTTGTGGTAAACATTTGGCTTATACGTGGAAAAACACAGGAATCCTGAAATCAAATAAGGCAGACATCCGCCATCCCACACCTCAGGTTGCTATGCATCTTCCCTCCTATTGGTGGAGTGAGACTACGGCACGAATTTGACTGAGACTCGGCAGCGGGCGGCATTTCTGCTTTCCTCACGACTGTGTAGGCTACGTTCAGGTAAGTGATTGACACTTTAAAGTCACATGATTGAAATAAGCCTTTATCAGTAGCCAGGCAGACAACCTGCTAACTCAGCAAGCTAATCCTTGCCTGTTAATGTTGGAAATGCATTTTTATTTTCACAATTTTTTTTACGATTTTTATTAGACAACAGGACTTCTGACAGGATTTCTCTCATATTCATAATTGTTCATAATTATATAGAGCTAATGTTAATGATGGCATTTCTGAGACAATGTTCAATCTTTAATTCTTGAATCTTCTCTATCTTCACTGTTACTGCTACAGTAGCTACAAGCTAGAGCTAACCTTACAGAATCTCTAGATTTTTTTTTATTCAGAAACATTCAGAACTTCCATTGCTAACTCTAAATAAAAGTTAGAGCTAACATTGTGAGTGTTCTGAAAGGATTTTCATGTCATATACTTAAAGAAAATGACTAGCTTGCCTAACAGGAGATTATCTTTAAAATCTTAACGACTAAATCTATTAGCAAGAGCTAATCTGACACAAAAAATTTTTGTTGTTTTTTTGTCCATGTTTGTTCAATTTTCACTGTTAATTCTGACTAGCTCCTGATGTCTTTCTCATTCATACCACAACAGGAAGTACAACCTATTACTCACATTTCAACTAAAAAAAAAAACAAAAAAAGGTGGAAATAATACCACAGAACATCTGAATCATAATGGGAAGCTGCAAAATGAGTGGCACTTAGTGTCAGAATGCTTTTATTGACATGTTAGACACAAATCAGTTTGCTCTGGGTGATTGGCCTAATAGAACTGACTGAAATTAATTTCATTTTAACTGAACATTTTTCTGAACCTTTACTCATTACCTGTTCATTACAGGAAACTTTATATAGAGGAGTAAGCGTGTTAGGAACATGATATACAAAAGTAATTTCCATACCTGCTTGGAATGAATATGGAAAAGAAACTGGCTATAAGTAGCACACTTACTATTAGTGCACTCCGTGATATGTTCTGCCATATCAGGTGTGAAATGTTTCGTCACTGTGTAGTTTGTAGAAATTCATAAAGGATTTCATTTCCTTTCATGTGCAAATTAGGATGTTGTTATGTTAATCTCATGGAATCATGATCATCTGTGTGATATTATACAATAGAAACTAGGGATGCATCAAATAATGTGATCATATAAAATTATACATTGTAATATGTGACAGCATCAGTTACCTGATAAAATATCTTAAACATTATCTTTAATACATGGAAAACTGGGACAGAGCAGATGCCAAAAAAAATGGAATTTGTTTCTGTTTTGGTTGGGTCCATGTTCAGCATTGCATTTCTTTGTCATGTCCCAGTGGTGCTAAATGGCTCATATGAAAGTAGACACACAGCACTTTGAGAATTTGAAGGATTTTGTGAATATTTGTGTTTTTCCATAGTCTACAAGGGTTCATATATTCATGAAATTTGGAGACGTTAACTTGAAAAACTAAAATTCTGTGTAAGACTTTCCTAACAGAGGTAAAAAATGTTGCACACTGAAAGTCAACAGTGTCCTTACTAATTTTATATCAGACTTTGGGCCATAAAAATAATTTATTCATTTATACTGATTGAAAATGTCTGATAACTCAATTTCATGCCAGTGTAATTCTCATGGCAGCAGAAAATAGCAGCAACCACTAGCAACAGAACTAAATGAAATTTTCATGATGCCGGTTGCTTAATATTAAATAGTCTATCAATTCAATATTAAATCAGCATTTTTGTGTAGAAAAAAAGCAAAAAAAAATAAAAGTATCATCGGTTCATCCCTGACAGAAACATTTCGTGGTCACTGTAAAAGTTTCCAATGTTATTCTAAATCATTTACATTTCCTTTGTCCAGCACTGCACACACACTCTGGGCTTTTTTAATGAACATTATTCTGTGTTCTCTGTCTTCTATCTTGTACAGTACAAGAACAGCCTAACAAAAATTCCCACTTATTCTGCTGACGTCAATTGGAGTCTATGGAGACATGGGAGACCTTTCATAAAGATGACCTTCTGCTGTCTCCAAGTGGCAGCTGTTCCAAATCCTTTGCCTGAGAAAACAATCTTTGATCAAGGTTACTGCTTTCTATTAGTATGGCTAAAGCCCTGCAAATCCACTGCTGGTTTGCAGGGAGCTTGGCACAGAAAAGCATGCTGATGATGTACAAAGTAAAACCAGAGATGGCCAGAGTTGTATTCAGCCTGTATCAGGAACTTTAATAACTCAAGTCCATAACCGAGGCTGATTTTTGAAACCCCCCCCCCCAGCTCCCCCCCCCCCCCCCCCCCCCCCCCCCCACACACACACACACACACACACACTTTAATTCAAGCCCTTGGTCAATATCACAAACCTTTGTGGGACAACTGTCCTAGACATTTGTACAGCAGCTGAATACCGAAGCTTCACATCGCTTGGAAAAAAATTAAAAGAACAGAATCGTGACTGAGTGAGTATGTGTGGGAGAGTGTGAAAGACATGAAGAGGGAGAGAACAGCTTGCAGTGCAAAATCATTCTAATTCAATTTATTACTATAGTGAAAATAGTTCAGCCATTTTTGCATGAATAAACATCACACCTGATGTAAGACTTGGGTTAAAAGACAGGTTGGAAAAAAAATTACATCCTCATACACTGCAGCACCATCGCCATCTAGCAAGTTTAAGATATTTAGTAGTTACGAGAGAAATTAATGTCTGGAGTCTGGAGCCACGTGTGTGTCCTGGGACTCATTAAACAAAGAACCCTTGAGAAGCCTATTTGTGTTCATGCCGGTCATTATCTAAACCACGATTACCGGTAATATAATGATGCCTATATTGTCCATACCAGTAATATAATAATGTGTCAAAAAAATATTGGATAACTATTAATAATAAAGTATATTTAAGTATATTAAGACTAGCCGAAAAGGTTACTGGGCAGGGAGCAATACATTACGTAAACATAATGATATCAATATATTATCGACATTAATTCCACTTGATGTGTAATGAGATGATAACTCTATAGAGCTGTTAATGTTAGTAGCCAAAAAATTTTTATTTATTTTTTAATCTTGCCTTGGTTATCTTCCTGCAAACATGTTGACTGAGGAGACATTCAGTCAGCCTAAAGATGTCTAAAACTTTACTAGCTAAAGTTGAATTCAAATTCAAATTCCAACACAAACCTCCTCAGTTCAGGTTGTGATCAGATGCCAGATGTCAAACTGTCCACAATGCAACATCACTGCAATTAAAATGGAATCTTTAAATGTAGTTTTCTTCTTTTAAACTGAACCGTTTTTTTAAAATAGCTTTAATTGCCTTGTGGTTGAGATATATGCAAAAGAGAAACATATGTCAGCTTAGGAAAGCCTGCAATTTTCTTAACTACAGTGTATATAGTAGAAAATGCCAAATATTTCATATGTGAGAGTTTTCCCAGGTTACCACACATACGCTGTGTTAGACAACAAAACAATGACATTGCTAAAAACAAATCCTTAAAATAAATGACAGCTACTAGCAGCAAATAACTGGCCAAGCACTTTCTCTCCACATTGCTTAGAAACAGAAGACAACCAATTCACTGGAACAATCAGCACTTGGCTTGATGCATTCGATGGAAATACATCAAGCCATTTGCTGTGATATTGCCTCACCTCCTGTTTTCAGTAGCACTCCCAAACTGCAAATGATCCCATTTCATTAAAAAATAAGCAAAAAAAATTAAAAATCTAGGGGAAAATAGGAAAACCTGCCACTTTAAAAGGGCTGTGTAGACTTTTAATATCTATTGTAGGTGGCAATGTGTTTGATGTGTTAAAATATTGTTGTGAAATGGCCTCACCAGGGAGTCCCCAGAAAGAAGAATCGTGATTTGATGTTTAACAGGTCAAAAGTTTGGAATAATTAGTAAGTTATAGCAACACTCTAGAGGTGAATTTATACAAAACCTGTTGGAGTCTTTTAACCTGGATTCTCTTTCAGATTTGTTTGTTATTTCTTTGGGTTGTTTTTCACAATGGCAGTAACAAATGTCTCACAATGGCAGAAAATGTCTGAACTCGGCATAGCCCAAAGATGCAGAGAAAAATTGTGATTGTATTTGTGTGCTGTTGCATAGTGGAATTATTACTGCAAATGTCTGTCCAAATTTGCCCAGTTGGTAAGGCTTGAGTGCTTGAGATGGCATAGACCAATACTGCTGTTCACATAGCTGAGATTGTCCTCTCTCACTGTGCCGGATTTAAAGTGT
Organism: Tachysurus fulvidraco; assembly: GCF_022655615.1. Classification (NCBI taxonomy): domain Eukaryota; kingdom Metazoa; phylum Chordata; class Actinopteri; order Siluriformes; family Bagridae; genus Tachysurus; species Tachysurus fulvidraco. The sequence continues at coordinate 6,765,407 of NC_062531.1, forward strand.
ATGAAGCATGTCATAGACTCCCATGTGAGAGTAATGTGAAAACAGAATAAAAAGAAATATGCACCTTGCGCTTTACACCCTAACAGCTTGCCTCAGTGATTTTACTGCAGTTGTTATCACTTTAACCCTGACGTTAAATAATCATGTCCACATGCTTGTGTAAATATTGTGACAGATTATATTTAAAGTTGTCTTTAAATATAAACGCATGATGATGCAAACAATTATTTTCATAAACAAATCCACTCATCATAAAAAATAGCTTCCATTTCTATTCACCATTGACCAAATATAGAAAAGGGATAAATGATGCCAGAGCATTTACTAACATGTCTGGCAGGCAGACATCATTTTCTCCAGGCTCTCCCCGGCAATGCTACTCCCGCTACTGAGAGTTTCATTTCTGTCAAGCACCATCCTTGAGATCTTGTCCTGTGTTCAAATCCTACATGATTTATGGTGCCATTCTGTCGAGCTAAAATGAGCTGCATGATGCAGTCCATCTCAATCCTTACCCAGGTACTATCAGCTATCAAACTATCAGCAGGGCTGGGGCAATTCTAGAGGTCCTCAAATGGAAGAGGCATCTGAATGGGACATCTAAATATAGTTAATTTTTATACCACCTACCGAGCAATTTTCTTTTAGTAGAGCAAGGAAAAATCCTCTTTTCCAAGCTCTAACTCTTTTCCAAAAGAAACACAAATTGCAACAATTGCGTTATTGATATCTACTTAGCATCGTCAATTTGACAATTATTAAGAATGTCATGGCTAAAGGAAAATCTCATTTTCAGAAAACAGCCAGAGACGTTGTCGCATTTGCTTCTAAAGAACAGAAACTCAAGCAGACATGATATTAATGCCAGACGCTACTTGAAAGTGTTCACTTAAGTGGGCCACTCCTTGGAAGACAATTTCAGTACAAGCACAGTTAATGGTGCAAAGTGCTGCAGGTCAGTAATTGCTCACATTTGCGTAGATGATGCATGTTTTCTTTGGGCATGTCTCTGTGAAGCTGGAAAGTACATGGCAACAAGAACAGTAGCAGAAACGCTAACCTCTATATCAGTAATGAGCTCAAGCTGTGGCTTCTTGATTACATGCCTGCACGCAGCATGAAAATGTACATTGGGTAATAAGCTCGGATTTGACGCATTGGCTTCGGAAGGGCCTTAAATGGATTTTTGGCAATGTGGTGCACCATTCCAGCTTCTTTTATACCGTGCAGCACTGTGAGGGTTCCACAGCAGTCACACCATAATGAATATGATGAGCAGCATGAGCTGGGTTTGTGCTCTGGCTAAGGAAAATCTTTACAAGACAGCCATGTGAATAAAATACAAACAGTATCATCAAAATGGTAACAAGCTGGAAAGCACTAGTGGAATTTACACCAGGTGTTGGAAAGGCAGCTTGTGGCACAAATCCAGCTGCTTACAGGAAAAAAGCAGTGGTGCTGGTCAAGGCTTTGAAACTACAACAGACAACCTGGTGAAGGACAAGGAGAAATACACCCAAGAATGATGGAATGAGCCACTGTAAGGAAACAATTAGTTCCATCACTTCCAACAGTGTGGAGCAGAAGACAATGCAATGGAAAGAGGAAGCAAAGAGAGAGATAAAAGTACATGAGATTTCTTTCAGGAAGGTCCACAGGTACAGGCCTGGCAGAAGCTTGATTTATTCAGCAGCACAAGCCGCCAGGTGTTGTGAATAGGGCGGCGATATCAAAAGACAGAAATGTGCATTAAAATCCGCTCTCACATTAACATTCTGCTTTGCCTGTGGAAATTCAAACACCTTTCCTTGGAGCATGAGACTCGAAAATTAATAATTCAACCTTTTCAAACACAAACATGCCCCTGTATGATATGGACCGGTTTTCTTAATGCATTTACGATAAATCATGATAAGAAGCCCGTCTAAATTGTGTGACTACTACACGCACAGCCGACAGAGGTTTCGCGCTCCTACCATGTGTGTGCCACGGTGAAACGCCTCTGCTTGTGGATGTTGTTGTTGAGTAGCATGCGACGCAGCAGGCGTGGCGAGTTACGGGGTGACAGACGGGGCGAGATAGCGGCGGGTGAGCGACGGTGCCCGCATGGGCGCTCCTGCTGCAGGAGGTTCTCCCTCAGGATCTTCACCAGGTCCTCGTTCAACCCCACATGCTTGGGCATGGGTGGCACAGCCAGTGTGTCCTGCTGTGCCATCCTGCAATCCTTTCTGTTTTGCTCCCTGCAGCTTTTAATCCTGTCCACCGGCTCCCAGCCCGCGCCAACGGGGGAGCAGGGCAACTCGGCAACTCCGTTTCTTAGCCACCTCCTCAGCACTTTGATGCAGGAGGAAAAAATAAAACCGGGAACAAAAAAGAAAGGAGAACTGAGCTTGTGGAAGAGCAGAGCGATCCGGTGTCGGAGTAGTGAGCTCCTGTCAGGACGGCTGCAGAGTGGTGTGGTGCGGTGTGGTGCTTAGAGTGGGAGAGCAAGATGAGCAAAGAGGAAGGGAGGGGGAAAGAGAGACAGAGAGAGATAGAGAGAGAGAGAGAGAGAGAGAGAGAGAGAGAGAGAGAGAGAGAGAGAGAGAGAGAGAGAGAGAGAGAAACAGACAGGCAGACAGACAGACAGACTGACACTTATTGAGTGAGCAAGCGAGTGAGTAAGTGAGAAAGGGGAGGAGAGAGAAGGAGAGAGAGAAGGAAAATGAGGGAGGAGAGAGTGAGAGAGAGAGCTGTCTGCAGCTTCCTGCTGCGCCTTGACTGCAAGCTGATGCTTCGATAAAGATGTGTGAACGACTATTGAATGTTTCAGTGTGTATGCGTTGTGTGTGGAAATATGTGCGTCCTGGTATGTATCTGACTGAAGAGATAAGAAAACTTCATCTAGGATTACTTGGCAGATGTTCTAATAAACAGAGCTGTTTTATTAAAGATGCCTGGACCCACACATCTCTAAAAAAAACAACAGCTTTATCCTAGCCCATTTTTCTAAATTTGTATCTATCTGGAGCTCCAGTGTGCACAGAGACAACTCCAATTCTAAAGCTATCACATATGAACACAACACAAAGATTTGTCACATGTCCAGTATAAAATGCCCCATGGCCATATTTCATTTAGCATTTCACATGATCATTAGTTTTTATTTTATGTTCATTAACTGCTTTATGCTGATTGGGGTCACGGTAGATTTATCTGTCGTACATGCCAGTCCCATCTTATTATTTTAAGGATAATTGCACATTCTTCAGTAACTACTTTATTATGCACATAATTCTGGTGGGTCAGGAGCCTATAAATACAAAAGCAGTCTTTGTAACTATTTAACTGTTTAACTAAAAAAGAACTAGGAGGAAAAATATCGATTAGAGAGAAGCAGGCAGCGGAGAGTGAAAAGAAACATAGCTATTTTTATAATGTGTGCTAGCAGGGATGTTTGTTTTAATGTTTGCGGTTCCTAACCACCATTTAGGTAATCATTATTGTGCTCATATTTCTTGTCCCACATGCATAGATAAACTGGGTTCAGGAAGGCGCTGCGCATGAGAGAGTTTGATTTCCTCCCAGACGACTCTTGATGGCTGTCTCTCTTCTCTGTACTTGTAACCAATACAGTGGGGCTCACACTACACTACATGATTCATCATGCATCATATGCTACATGCTACATGATTCAGTGCTGAGAATATCACACATGCTCGAAAATATCAGAGGCTCTGTGATACCTCTCAGACAGAGGAATGGTAGGGTGTAGTCGTTAGAGTGACCCAAAATTAGTCAGTGACTGGATAATCATCAGTTGCGCCAAGATCTGTAGTGTGCTATAGTTTAGCTCTATACAGCTTCCAGGAAGTGGAAGAAAGCTGGAGAACTAGGAGGAAACCCACATAGACCACAGACAGGGAGAAAATACAAAACTCCGCAAATGAAAAATAACCCGGTTTCATTTTCAAACGGGGGACCCTGAAGGTAGCAACACAACCTCCTACTGCAACAATGCTACTGATAAATTCAAATTTATTCATAAATCAACATTTCCTGGCTTGGATAAGCTCCAGGGGTACATACACACTGCATGTCTGATAATATAGCCTTCTGCTTATTATAGCTATAACTCCCTTACTGCCTGATGTTCAATGGCTATGTTACCGGTTGAGAGAAGTGTCTTCCAATGTGGAATTAAGAATTAAATGAGTTAATTAAACAATATTGCCAGAGTAAGAGTGAGGTTATACTGAATATCTGCACAACTGTGATATGAGGGATAAATACAGATATAATGCCCAAAATAGCTACACACAAATTCTCAATACAGATGCTTCTTTACTTTCTTTTATACTTTATATATCTGTAAAGTTATCAACACTTACAGTACAGACCAAAAGTTTGGACACACCTTTCAAAAGTTTGGACACACCACCTTTTCAACAGGACAATGACCCCAAACTCCTCCAGGCTGTGTAAGGGCTATTTGACCATGAAGGAGAGTGATGGGGTGCTGCACCAGATGACCTGGCCTCCACAGTCACCGGACCTGAACCCAATCGAGATGGTTTGGGGTGAGCTGGACCGCAGAGTGAAGGCAAAAGGGCCAACAAGTGCTAAGCATCTCTGGGAACTCCTTCAAGACTGTTGGAAGCCCATTTCAGGTGACGACCTCTTGAAGCTCATCAAGAGAATGCCAAGAGTGTGCAAAGCAGTAATCAAAGCAAAAGGTGGCTACTTTGAAGAACCTAGAATATGACATATGTTCAGTTGTTTCACACTTTTTTGTTATGTACGTATATAATTCCACATGTGTTAATTCATAGTTTTGATGCCTTCAGTGTCAATCTACAATTTTCATAGTCATTAAAATGAAGAAAACTCTTTGAATGAGAAGGTGTGTCCAAACTTTTGGTCTGTGCTGTACATAGTGTCAAACACAAACAAGCCCAGTGACTGTTACAGTAAGTGAAGGAATTTGTGGAAAGTTGCTCGGCTAATCAAACTAATGGACCGGAACTAACTGTTGTATAATAATAATTACTGTGTAATTTTAATTACATTTTGATGACATTTGTTAGTTTGAGAGTTAAACAGCAGATGTATTTAAATCTTTTATCTTAAATCTTTGCAGCTCAGATTTTTACTCGTAAAGAAGAAAAATTTTCAGTCTGATGACATTACTTTTTATTTTTATATTTAATATCGCTCATGTCGGCTTCAATCCGGAAAAGCCGAATACGACTATAAATAACGTTTTGGACACAGCACTTTTCAACAGCACTTTTATTAGCTCATTAACTCATTAACATTTCTAGAAAATGAATTAATAACAGACATTAACCATATCAGCATTGCACCTGCTGAACAATGTTCCCATAGAAGAGCTGTTCTTAACCTAATGGTGCTGATCTACTTTATAGCAATTTCTGCTCTGCTCTAAAGATCCTGTTACATTTATCAGTTAATTACCAAACACCTGACGAACTAAATTAGGTGCCAGACAAAGCACGATGCGGCACAGAGAGTCCTCGGTACGCCGGCAGAGAACTGTCGCTAACGAGTGTTCTGCGAGTGCTTTGGCAAATTACAAACCCTCAACAGCCTCGCAAAGCACGGGATACTGGTGTACTGGCTCACTGCCAAAACAAATATGGTATGAAGACATGCCACACGTGTGTTAATAATGTCTCTTAATTTCCACAGTATGATATAAATTTTGCAGCGTGATCGGATGCAACTGTGCTATGGGGACGTGATAGCCTAGTGGTTAAGACTACTATTGGGCTACTGATTGGAAGGTTGTAAGTTTGAATCCCAGGTCCACCAAGTTGTGACTGCTGGGGCCCTGAGCACAGCCCTTAATCCTCAGTTTTATAAATAAAAATGGAAGTCACACTGGATAATGGTGTCTGCTAAATGTTAAATGTAAATGATATACAGTGCACTCATGCAAATTCTTCTTTTATCTGATCAACTCCAGGTAAAAGGAACTTTTCAGTAAAACAGCTGATTCACACTGTCTAGTTTGTCATTCCACTGAGTATTAAAGAAACTGAAAAACCTATATTCAAAAGACAATTTCAGAAGAAATGATGACAAATAAACACTAATACACTGTAATAACATTGCCTCAGTGAAACTTGTGCATTTTTCCCTTGTAACAATACAATAATACAGTTTTCTCAAACTTCTTGTCAGAGTACTGGTTTGTTTTGGTTTACCTCCTCCAGTCCAATGACACGTGCAATAGGCTGATCTGCATCTCTAATTTGTCCGTAATGTGAATTGTTGTGCGAGTTTGTGTGTGTGCATGTGATTGTGCCCTGTGATGATTGGCACCCTGTCCAAGGTGTCCCAGGCCTTGTGCCCTTGAGATAGGCTATAGGTTCTCCACAACCCTGTGTAGGATAAGTCAGTACAGAAAATGGATTGTTGGATGGATTCACATAACTCTCACACTGTATAGTATTTCTTATATCAAGCATCTTCTTTAAAATCACAGAATACTGAAGAAAAAGTAGTACAACATTTGGAACTGCAACCATCTCACAGAGACATCCAGGTCAAGTTAACACCTTGACAGGAGTGTCTTCTGAGGAGCAGGCTTGAAGAAAAAGTTCAGTGCAGTTATCTGAAGAAGTAGAAATCCAAACTGGAGTGACTGTACCCGTGACACAATATGTACACTGCAGAGGAATGGCATGCATGGATGCAATAAACAAAAGAAGCCAAAGATGGCGTCCAATATGTTAATGAGCTTCAAAAACATGTAAAAGTACTATGTACAGTATCTACACATGCAGCATGCCAAAAGAACTATGCGACTAGGAACATTATTTTCAATGAAAAGCAGAATTCCAACAGGCAGTTAAATGGACACTCCGAAAAACTTTGTAAACATGTCGTCCTTAACTGGCCTATCATGCCCTGGACGAGGAAGAGGCCAGCAACGACAAGTTTGGAGATCCTAACGCTTTGTTGCCAGTACCCCTAAATGCAAGCATCTTCAATCACTAGCATTACTCCCCAGAGCTGAATTTGTGCTCCCAGTTTTAGTATCTCCTCTGTATCACCTGACGCTTGCTCCAGCCAGACATCCTGGGTCTAAAGGAAGTAATCGTGTGAGTGGCAATGGATCGATTCATGCGGGTGCTCCCTGCCGACAAACAAATGACCACCAGCGTGAGTTTCGGGCCACTGCCACTTATATATAGTAGTAGCAGATCAGATTCTGAATTGCATAGAATTCTATGGACAGGACAATGGCTCTACTGTAATTAATTGAAAGCCTCAAATATTATGATTTTGCTTTGAACATGGCTCAGGTTTTTGGAAAGAAACTATGTCTTTTAATATTAATAATGTAGATTTCTCTAGTTATTCATTATGTTTTCAACTCAACATCTAAAACTCTGACGCATCTCCAGACGCTGGAGTGTTTGTGATATCATCCACCCCCTTTGCTCTCTCCCTCTTGCTCCACCCCCAGTTGCTTTTTGAAGAGCAGAGACCTTTTCTCAAGCAGTGCAGAGAGAAAAGTAATTGGGCCTCAAAAGCAACACTGCTTTTAGTCAATAATGTGGTCAGCATCAGTGCTGAGTCCCTGTGTTCTACTGTGTGGGCTGCGGTTGTTATCTGCACTTTTACAGTGAGAAAAAAAGGCCATTAAACTCAGGAGGAAAGAGCGTCATGAGGGCTTAGTGACCTTACTGCACCTCACCCATATTGACTTCTTCAACTGTACAGTGTATAGAGAACAAACAACACAAATGTCGCTGATAGACCTGTATAAATGGGACATCGGGGTCACATGTGGAACATAGCCTTCTGAGATGAGGAGAAGTGGCGATTACTCAAAATGTTTGCTCTCTACCTCCGGTCAGGGTTCCAGATATTCTTTCTTCAATAAAGAGCCTTTTGTTAAAGAAATTCCTCATTAAGCCCTTAGAGTTACAGCATATTATTCAGTTCCACTATCATTTGTTCAAGATTTAAAAAGCCTTTTTTATAAATAGCTCAATATTAAACTCTCAGTAATGTTCACCAAAAGAGGAATGTAATCAAAAATATGATTCAAAATAATGTTTAATGGTCAAAAGAATGTTTTTGAGCCTTAGTCCAGATTATATACTATTTTCTATTACAAAATTACAATGATCCAAATATAAAACTATTAATTACTAAGTTTATATTTTCTTATTGAAATAAAATTATTTTACTCATTTTAAGCATTCATTTTTTTTTAGAACAGAGTAAAACTATTTGACAATAAAATAGGAATGTGTATAGCTTAATATAAGGAAGAATATACTATAGAGAAACTAATTACTATTTAAAGCTATATAGTAAAATATGCCTAAATAACAGATAGATAATAAATAATTGCTTAATCTTATTTTAACATTTTACTGATGCTGTGTGAGGACTGGAGGAGTGGACCGTCAGGACTCAGCCCGGACTTTGGCCACGTGCTCTTGTTTATGTTCCCTGTCACGTGTCTGCCCCGCCCTTGTTTATTCCTCCACGTCTCTGCACACATGTTCCTCATGTGGTCATTGTCCTGTCTATGGCTATGTTGCCTATGGCAATGCGGAATCCTCGTCTTCTGATGTCGTCTTTTGTCTGGTCTGGTATTGTCTGCGTCTGTGTTTCATGGTTTTAGTTAATAAATCCTGTTTATTTTTACGCTATCCTGCATCTTGGGTCTGTTTTTGTCCCCACGTTGTTGACAGTTGACTACATATTTTTTATGTGGTAGCCTGTTTGTTTGGGCCTCGTAGGGACTCGGGGACAATCAATTCTTTACTCAAAACACTGGATCAAAACAATATAACAACATTACAAAGCCAATAATTATAATTTTGTAACTTACAGCTTCTTTACGGTGTGCTGTTCAAATTGCAACCTGTTGCAGATTAAAAATCCAAAAAATGCACCTACCACAACTTTTTATGTTCTTGATTGAAAGGATGTGACAAATAGTGACTATTTTAAAAAAAATTGTTTATTATTATGTTAGGAAAAGAAAAAACAAAGCTGCAGAGGTACCTGAATGCAGACACTTTAAATCTGACAGGTGCTGGATCATGTTTCATTAGAGAGTAATTTAACATTTAGTTTAGATAGTCAGCTTTAGATTCGCTGCAAATGATTTAACTGATTGATGACAACATTTCACAATTTTGTTTCACAATCTATCCTGGAACAATGTCATAAAATGCAGCAAGAAATTCCACAATGAATTTGAAAATGAAGCTAGGGATATGTTTGAAGGCTATAGATGATCTGCTTAAACATTAATAATAATAAACTGTTGCAATATTGTCTAAAAAGCTGTTTGGTCACGTGCAGTGTTTACAGTGGACTGTCCAAATAAAGTGGAACGCAGTCTGAAGATCCAGCCAATGACATCTCTCCCTCAATGCCATCTCCTTAAATCATGGTAGGACGTCCAACGTCCAATGTACCTGGTGCATTTATAAATCCCAGAATAACATGATATGGTTCCATTTTCTTTATGGGTTTCAGCTGCATCATTAAGATCATTAAGTAAAACTAAAAGCTTTTTATCCCACAGCTCTGTTAAGTTCTGATTGGTCAGAAGGTGTTGACTTATATTTCTATAACAGCAGCTCTGACAATAGGCAGCAACTTAAATGAAAATGTTCCATGCTAATGCACTTGTTCTAATACTTTATTGTCTCCATAGTAACAGCTAACTAAAAGGGAATTATGTATAGGATGATACATAAAACATAATAATAATAATAATAATAATAATAATAATAATAATAATAATAATAATAATAATAATAAACAAGGTTTTAGTAAAGTGACAAACGTATAATCGTTGGTATGCTGATGGAGACAATTATTTTACATTAAGATTTCCCCCAGAGGAAAGACTTCAGGACAGAGGATTTTGTGTGTGAGCCACGCGGCGTTTGTTTGGTTTGTTTGTAGCTGCTATAACGGGAGTAACTGATTAGTCCAAGGACGTTCCTGAGCTGTAAATGTAACTATAAACTGATAAAAAAAAAGCTTCCTTAAAAAATGATTGGAGTAAGAGAAAGTAATCATTAAAGACACAATATAAACCATACAGTAGCTATCATCAGAGAAGGACGTTTAGTAGTCCAGCTGAGAGAAGATGAACGCTGGGTCAAAACTAGCCTAGCACTTTGAATTGAAGCTTTTCAATCACATCAATTATAAATGATTCCAATCAGGGTTAAAACAGGTTGTCTACACTGCCAGCTGGTTATTAATATTTGAAGCCCAAGCACTCAGCTTGACCGAACTGTATCTAAATCAACCAGAGTCAGAGTCCACTTTTTGCTCGGTCTAAAGAATAAAGCACTCTGTAAAAAAAAAAAAAAAAAATCAGTGGGAAAAAAATGCTCTTTGCAGCTATACAATTTTATAGCACATAGAAGTGGCTCCAGCTGGAATCCATTTTGACCACAGCATGTGTCCAATGTGCAAGTCAGTGAATAATGATATTTTTTTTGTATGGAAAGCTTGCATGGGTAGCGCTGTGATGGTATAACATAACAAGGAAATCTGAAAGAGTCATACTGCTAATGTTATGTTTTGCCAGTATGAATAATACTGTTACATTAACATCCTTTTATTACAGAATTCATTGCCCCTTACTATGAATGCAGCATTTTTTTTTTTCAAATAGCAAACATTCCAGAAGAAAATCTGAGAAAATAGCATTTAAATGAACTACTGAAGGTCAAAAATATTCTAGTGATTTCCTTCAGTAAATAAGACAATATCTGAGGATGATTCATGAAAATCTGTGCTATTAGGTTGTACCTGCATTGTTGGATTGATCAATGCGAAAACATTGTGACGTGCTTTCTGGTCCAAACACATCCAATCTATAAAGGGATGTCGATACCAGCTGGCATTTTGAAATAGTTTTTTCCCTTGTATAAATACATTAAAAACAGTCTCTTGTCTCATTGTTAGAATATAGTACCTACATTAGCTGTCATGTCTTTGAACAGTTGTATCCATTCTATTTGCTTATAACATACGGTATGCACTATTTAGGTGTAAGACCTGAGTGGACGATGCGGATGGAGCTTTGAAAGAATGAGTAAACATGCCATTTGAAAATTTCTTTTCATCCACCTTCCTCTCAAACACCGGTGTGAGTGTGTCTGGTTGCATAATGCAGACTCCAGAAAACAGCACGAGATTTTTCCAACACTAGTCATGAATGCTAAATAGTGCAGAATCGTTACCATTTGACCTTAACAATAATTAAATTCAATATAATTGCTACTTGCAATCAGGTTCTGGAGGACATTTCTATTGTGAGAACAACAGCATCAGCTTAGTAGCAGCATCAGCCTAGATGCACAGTCCTGATATTTATAGGGATGAACAGAAATGCTGGGCAGATGCCAATATCTAAAATTATATTTACACACACACACACACACACACACACACACACACACACACACACACACACACACACACACACACACACACACACACACACACACACACACACACACACACACAGACACACACACACACACACAATAATATATAGACAGATACAGAGAAAAGAAAGATTATTCTCATATCTGATTGCTCAGAATTCATTTTATGTAACAATACAATTCAGACAGCTATATACTAATACCTTATTGTTTCTATAGTAACAGCTCAGTAAATGGCCTAATCTAAGCCTGATAATAAAAGGATTTAAAAAAAACAAAAACAAAGGAGTTTCACAAAGGAAAAACATTGCTGATATGGAAAGAATTATTTAAGACAAACATTGATGTTTGAGACAACCTTCGTGGTGCTTTGTAATGTATCCCAGCATGAGGAAGTCTTTTCAACAAAGTTTACACTTTCTGGATTTACTTTAATAAAGATAGAAAACAAGATGCTGGTGAGGGATCAATCCCTTTCTCATGCTGTAACATAAGGGATAACAGGATCAAACCTGTCTTTAAAAAATTAAATGGAAATAAAACCATTAAGAAATGCAATATATCTTCATTAATAAATAAAACACATTTATTAATATTTTGTGAAATAACACACTTAAGATAGTTCTGTTGTGTTCATACCCCAATGTGGATTATTTTTATGTAACAACATGGTCAAAAATCATCCCTTTAATAATATCCAGCCTTATACATTCATTCATTCATTCATTCATTTTCTACCGCTTATCCGAAATTCTCGGGTCACGGGGAGCCTGTGTCTATCACAGGCGTCATTGGGCATCGAGGCAGGATACACCCTGGACAGAGTGCCAAACCATTGCAGGGCACACACACACACTCTCATTCACTCACACACTACGGACAATTTTCCAGAGATGCCAATCAACCTACCATGCATGTCTTTGGACCGGGGGAGGAAACCAGAGTACCCGGAGGAAACCCCCGAGGCACGGGGAGAACATGCAAACTCCACACACACAAGCGGAGGTGGGAATCGAACCCCCAACCATGGAGGTGTGAGGCAAACATGCTAACCTCTAAGCCACCGTGCCCCCCTGACTCAGCCTTAGTATTGTGTAAAATGCTTGAAGCTGATACTACTACTACTACTACTACTAATAATAATAATAATAATAATAATAATAATGATAATAATAATAATTTTTAATGTAGCATATTATTAATTTTGTACCCAGAAAGCATTGTTAAATGTTAATTTTAAATTGCTAGTTAATTTAAATATTTGAATATATATCATAAATCATAGAAGGGTGTTTAGGTATCATAATCTGATATATTTATTATATTGCAACCTCTCAATAACTAACTAATTATTGATACAGATGTTTAATATCTGCTTATATACTAAGAAATACAAAGTGTTTACTGATGTCACAATATAGCAATAATTCTTGAGTTACAGTGTTTTAGAACCCAAGCCTTGGTCATAATTGTGTGTGTGTGTGTGTGTGTGTGTGTGTGTGTGTGTGTGTGTGTGTGTGTGTGTGTGTGTGTGTGTGTGAGTGTGTACATGTATGCATGTTTTTGTTCCATGCCAGCGTCTAACTGGCCTCGGCATACCCTCTGAGAAGGCCGTCTCCATCTATCTGAATCATTAGATGAAGGACAGAGAGAACAGCGCCCTACCATCACTGGCCCATAGCTGTCAATCATCCTTCTACTAATAGAACTCTGAAAGAGCCTCAGCCTTATAAGCTAAATCAGCACAAACACACACACACACACACACTCACAGACACAGACACACACACACACACACACACACACACACACCTGCCACCTATGGTTCTCCAGGGTACCTGAGACTATCTCAATTTGTCAAAGACATGTGACAACATCTCTCACCTTAAACATCCTAATCTTGGCTCTTCAGATTCAAAGAATCTGTAACAAACCTTTATGATTAAAACGCTGCATCACACACACACACACACATATATACACACACAGCTTCTCCACAACCGCTTACGTCTCACTGTGCGGCGTCTCCTTGTGTTTCACTCCTGTTACCCTTGGCAACATGAAGGGGGAGAGACAAGTATGTGTGTGTGTATATGTGTGTGTGTGTGTGTGTGTGTGTGTGTGTGTGTGTGTGTGTGTGTGTGTGTGTGTGTGTGTGTGTGTGTGAGAGAGTGACTGCATGTGTGGCAAGCACCACAGCACTACACACTCCAGAGGAATGAAAATAGGCAAATCTGCAGAATGCATACCAACCAAAGCTAACAGAATTCACACACACACACACACACACACACACACACACACACACACACACACACACACACACACACACACACACACACACACCCCAACATAAACCTACACCCAACATGTATGGTGACTCACATAGGCCTGCACAGACTCACACATGCTCTGTATTTACTATATCTGTAGGTGCTTGACTGTCTCGCTGGAGTTCCCTTCTGCGCACTCCCGTGTGTCGCATGTTCACTGAGATCTCTGAATGTTCTAGGGCCTGATTAGCTGCTCTGACTCATAACTGTAAAGCTTTACACAGCCACTTTACAATCCTCATCCTCTGCCAGCCGCAGACAATAAAACTATCGGCACACAACTTAAGATAGCAGCTTAAATAGTAGTTCTTACCGACACACACTCTTGCTGTAGATCTGCTATGTGCGCACTAAGAACTAAGTGTACTCCTATTGTGTGTAAGAAATTTTATAGTCAGGTTTACGACCCTCAAGTGTGTCTTGTCTCTGTAGGGTCCCAATCAAACTGTGAATCCTTCCAAGTGTTTTACAAGCACAATAAAAAAATATTCCCCTTGTGGTAAACAAGCTACAAATTCAGCTTTTTTTAACCTGTTACATATTTATATGTATAATAGAATCACGACCACTCAATGTCCAGAGACACATCAAAACACCCGAGTGCGGATTATGAGCATCCGTTCCTCTGAGCCTCCCAGTGCATTAACAGGGAACGCACAGTCCCTTTCTACAACACTGGCGCCATCCTGAGGAATTCTGAAAACAGTAAAGATGTGAACTGAGATACAGAAGGCGCCATAAGCAGGAAGCAAGGAAGAAATTCTTATCACATACACATTCAATCGGAAAAAAATACATTTTCATTAAATCAGTTATTCTGGTAGTTTTACATCACATGGGTTATGAAGGACGGTTACGGTGTTTACATACTGCACAACATATATTTTTTTTTAGTTCTTTAAAAGCATCCAAACTAAAGGTAACTGTTTATTTGCACAAGCTATGACTATTTTATTTTAAAAGAAGAATAACTGAGTAAATACATTTGGCATCTTAAAGGGACACTCATTGATTTTCAGATCTTTGAGCAATGCAGACTTTCTGGCAGCTGTGAATAAATAACTGTTCGATGCAAAACGCCAATCTCTGGTTCTGTAAACAAAGTCCAAATGACCTAGACCATCCCCTCCAAACAATCAGTACTCTACTCAAAGGCTGTACTTTACTGTCTCTCCAGGATGAATTCAAGGGTTCTAGACTTGCCACTATTTCTGATGGTGTGGATTTTTACAATAAACACTGAAATAAGGCTCTGTATTTGTTTGAAATTTGAGTTTTGAAAGCTCTGATCTCTCTGACTATTACATTCGGCTTTCGCTGCCTTGGTTATGGATAATTAAAACTCTCAGATGTCATAGTCTCTGTTAGACATCTTTGCAGAAAGCTGGTACAAGCCTGTAATGCTACAGCATACTGACAAGTGATGAGTTGCTAAACCTCGAGCTTGTCAGTGACTGCCTGCGTTGCAGATTCGGCAGGTCCACACTTCTTCTTCACAGTAAAAAAAAAAAGCACACTGGCACACAAGTCTTTCATTTCTCCACACCGAGATGATTACATGAATAATTGGCTGCGATCTGCATGCTACTCTTACCTTAGCTAAGATCACAGGGCAAGCTGGAGCGCAAGCTATAATGCACATCCAGACATACACTTAAATGCAAATGCTTTCTTCAACAAGAATACATTTAGGTGCATAATGTATGAAATAATGATATAATATTAGTTCAAATAAAAAATTCTGAAGTAATTTAAAGAATTCATCCAATCTGTGGTGAACTTGCTAACAGCAAGAGAGAAAAGTTCCCATTTCTAAAATACACTGGAGAATGAAAGTGATGCTTAGACAAATCAGTGGAAGTGGAAGGAAACGGCTGAACTTTTTTGGCCCAGACCAACATGTTCACAGTCAAATAACATATTACATAGTGTTATTTACAGACCTCCTCTTAGTAACATCAGGATGATCAGTGACACAACACAGGTCACACTAACATTACACACGTTCAGGGTATTACAGATAACAAATCGGTAAATAAACCAAATTCATTTCAGCACAGTAACCCTGAGACCAGACAGGTATATCGCTAGCAACAAGCTCAAATATAAAACTTGCTTATTGAAGCATTTGAGTAATGTAATGTATTTACAATTGAACCTAAATATGCAAATTGGTCATTAGCCTTTTGTAATAATAATAATAATAATAATAATAATAATTATTATTATTATTATTATTATTATTATTACTTTTTCAGTGTTACTTTTTCACCACAAGATGGCAACACTCTACTACATTCCACACGCTTGTGCTCTGAGTACTGAGATTTCATGTGATATTTTATTAATTCAAGAATCTGAAACAAGATACTCCCAAGATTCATTTTCTGAAGTACTTCAATTGACTATCCTTGTAGATAATTATAACCGAAGCATTAAGCCGAAGCTCCAGTTAGTGTGGGATTTGGGGACCCACGCCATCTGTTCATCTTGCTTTAAATTGTTCTGTGTTTAAAGCTACAAGTTTTAAGCTTCATATTATTCAGCAAAGTATGCACTGACAAATATAGAATAGACGTTTGTGCACTTTCTTCTGATATTTATGATATTTATGAGTCTGATGACTTGCTGGTGAGTCATCAAGAGCAAAATTACAGTGCAGTTGAAAGCCAATCTCCACTGGTTGCCTGGTATACAAAAATCTTTTTTGTAATCACTTGCTGCTGTGAAATGACAGGTTTTAGGTTTGCTTTTTTAAGGTCTGACACTGAAGAGTGTATTGTTCACAGCTGGAGATGTCATGTAACCCAGTCACATGGGTGAGATGAAACAACAGCACTGTCTCTTGCAGTACTGTTTCGAAACAAATCTGCTCTTGCGCCGTTGTGCAAAACATCTGCATGAATCCACCAACGCAGTGAGAATTTCCACCCCCAAAAACACAAATGTTTACATTCTTCTTCCTGGGTTTGGAGTGCCTACGTGCTTTCCGTGTTACCTGAGCCAGAGGAAACTTAGAGGCTCACAGCTTGGTCCAATACACACACACACACATGCACACACACACGCACACACACAGACACACACAGAAGCATGTATACACACTCTGAGGCACACACAAATCTCATATGAATTAGATAGAGATAGAAGAAATAAGAAATCTAATAATACTATCACTCAACCCGGCCTCAGAACTAATCTGGGTTTTGGGTCTCCTTGTGGCCCTGCTTGATAGAATGGCCCAGAAATGTCAGGAGTGCAGATGCAGCAGCACGGTGTCCTGCCGCTGTTTTCCATGCAGGCAGCAGATCCGGCTCTGACCTTTCAACTGCAGCTAAACCAGCCACACCAGGCTTCTGACACGAGATATCAGTTAGACTACAGTCTGGTTCAGACAGAGCTGCTGTACACGAATCACAAAGGTGACCAAAAGGAGGACTATGTGACTACCCGATATGAGAAATCTATACTCACATATTTTTTGTCCTTGTAATTCACACATAGCGCTTTTGCCTCTTATCACAGCTGGAAATGACCAAATACAATTACCTGCAAATACCATCACAGATCATAATTGAGGATAAGCGATTTGTGGAAATGAGAGCTATTATCGCTGTTGCTCTTTAAAGTTATCTCTGCATTGTGTCACATTTCTTACCGTTATTCAAACAAACAAACAATCAAACAAACAAACAAACAAATAAACAAATAAATAAATGAAAAATAGTCTATAAAATAAAAAGAAGCATTTACCTCTGATGATGTTTTGGTAAAGTATACTGTAATATCCTGTTATTACACAAGCATCAATATTGATACTCCGTTCATTTACTCGTATTATACCAACATGGGATACTATGAAATGTAATCCTAGTGTATATACTCAAGCTAATAAACAGTCAACAGTTAATGTCAATGAACTGAAGGCAAACGTTTGTGGACACCTTGAACACAGAACTCATGTTGTTCCCGATATTGTTGACACACAGGTTAGAAGCACATAGCTGTACAGGATCTTTACACATTGCTGTTTCCCGTTGCAAGGGATTCACCTGGAGACAGGGTTTGCCAAAGCTAGAGTGGAAAAACTTAAGTGTTTTTCACAGAGCCCTGAACTGTGACACTGACCGCTCTTGTAGTAAATGAAGAGCCTTGGAGCAAATGGAGATTAAATATGGAATAAGATTCGATGGCTAGGCATCCACAAACATTTGGCCATATAGTGTATCGAGAGGAGGAACTGCAACATCTTGTAGAAAAGAGTACAAAACTGCAGTTGGCAAAGCTTAATCTAAATGAACATACTCTTGCTTACACCTACGGATTTCTGACCGACCGCCTGCTGTTGTCCAAGTGTTTTGTTAAATCATGATTCAAACAGTACTCAGTGTCAGTAGCTAATGGTATGAACTGAACTGTTTCAGTTACTTTGATCTAAAAAAAAAAAACTAAGGACCTCTTAGAACCTCCTATAATGGTAACTGATAAACAGAGAGAGAGAGAGAGAGAGAGAGAGAGAGAGAGAGAGAGAGAGAGAGAGAGAGAGATGCATCAAACCCTCAACCTTTATTACAAACGCCAGTGCGTGTGCATATGTGTGTGAGATGCATTCACATCCTTACATTTGTTTCATCTCTCTCTTAACTAAACTAATCCTAGACAGAGGCTTTGACACTTCAAGGATGCTGCAAAACTGAGAACGCTGACAGAAACTATGGCCCAAGCCTGGATCCTTGAAACCAGCTGTAAACACATACCAGCTGTGGCCTTGCAGAACATGTAGAACGCTCCAATCCAGTCACAACTGATGAAATGCAAAAAATGCTTCACAGGTCGCACAGAGTGCATCAACAATTCGAAATGATGGAGCAATCGGAAATAAAACCAATCCTGATTTACAGCATCAATATGAGGGCAAGGCAAATCCAAATATTTAACTTTATTTTATTTTTTTATTTTTTAAACAGTGTCTCTTATACATACTCCCTGGCAAGTTGCAAATATTAAATTCCATGCCCGGCTATTAATCTCTCCCACACCCACGTGTCGATGAGACAGACTTCATCGTGCTGATTGCCAGGAGCTACAGTCAGAGCCTATCAGCGGGGCCGGCAACAGGGATAAAAATGAAGCTTGTGTTAATGATTTCATTAAAGTTGAGGAAAACTGGACTAAAACACATTTCATTTCGACATGATGATTTCCCAACTCTGAATAATGCATGCTGCATACCCAGGCTCCGTGGCTGCAGATAAATGTGGATGTCAGCGGCATTTAAAATACACCGGCTCTCCTACGTCCAAGCGACGGCCTTTCGTTAAAGCTGAGAACTTCCTGACAGCCAGGTGCACGATCACAAAACATGCCCTTTCTTAAATTTCCCAAAGAAAACCCTTCTCTTTTCGTATTGTGAATTATATTATGCTGTAATGCACACACGTCGTCTGAGCTTTTAAACAGCCGCACTCACTTTGGAAACCAGGACACAAAAGATAAGACAACCAAAGCTTTTTCAATCAATAGCAAATGCACAGGCACTCTTACCTTACAGATGTAATTGGGCATCAGGGACAAACCAGAGAAAATCCACCATAAAGGGCATGATGGGAGAGAAAGACAGGCAGAAAGAGACTGTCACTTAAACATGTCTATCTTCTGGACATAAAGAACAATGGCACTCATGGAGTATGGAAAGCAGAACAAAATAAATGAAAGCACTGCATATTAAAGTGTTATTCCATATGCATTACTATGCCTTGTTCTTCAACTCAGAGCATCTTTCAGATCTTTTATTTGTCTCTTAATGTTGCTGAATAAGAAGGTAAGTTTAGTAAGACAAATGCAGTAAAAAAAAAAAAAAAAAGGTTAACAAAGATGGACAGTTTTTTTTTTTAAATGTAAATCCAATTATCACCCCAGAAGATTAATTCCACTTTGGCAAAATTGATCTCTCATAAATATTTATGGTCTCAAACCATTGAAGCCTATACAATGACAATAATGCATAATTGAATCGTATTCTGCACAACGCCTCCCGGGTGAGACAAATAAAATCACTTCATCTGGGTGCTCCTAACCGAGGCTCTCCACACCACACAGAATCATTGTTGACATCAAGAACGAGAGAGAGAGAGAGAGAGAGAGAGAGAGAGAGAGAGAGAGAGAGACACAGAGAGAGAGGGGTGCAGATTATGATCGTTTTCTACAGTTTATCAACATGGAGCACTAAGACTAAGATTAGATTCATATTCATATCTAGTGACTGACAGTAACTTGACCTTGATATTGTGCCACATGTTCCTGGTCATACTGTGCAGGATCACAAAGCCAATAAAAAGTGATCTTTAATTCAAACCCAAAGACGCCAGACTACCTCCGACTGTCCTCTTATTTCTGAATGTTATCTTAAATTATGGCAGCAGAACACTGTGTTGTGTTAATGTCAGGAATATGATGAGGCATGCTGTTATTTGTTGGTTACAAAACAATACATCACGGCATTTCCCAAAATGCTTCATTCCTGTATCACAACAATTTGCTGGCAATTACAATTTCTTATTTAATAACAATAAAAAAAAAACATACGTTGTATCTTGATTCATTTACTTGAGTTACATTTACTGTTACTGTATGTAGCATCCACTACACAGGATCCTATCATCGCTCATAGATACAGAACTCTCACAAGAGCCGCTTCGTTTATTCCTCTTGAAGTTTTTATGTTTCCAAGAAGGAGAAAAGCAACCCCAACAATACTCCTCATGAAAACTTTCTCATGTGTAGAAAATAAAGCTATGACAATAACCATAGGACTGTTACCAAGCGCTGACACCAGAGACTCCTAACAAAAAAGCATCTCATCACACAGAACCTCCATGCAAGTCCCCAGGTAAGATCTTACTATAGAAAAAATAACAAATATAATATAAATCAAGGACATTAAAATAAACATGGGATTTTATGCTGTATAAAATCAGTGTGTTATGAAAGACACATAAGTAATCACATTACTTCATGACCAAATTTTCATTAATCATTATGAAAAAAACTTCTTTTTCATGCTCATCTTCATCCTTACTTAATTTTTTTTTTTAAGTGGAAATTGACTCATGATCGTGGCCCAGCTAACCTTCTGTATAAACAGTGAATACATATATGGCAGGTCTAAAAGTGAACTGTAAATTTGCATTTGCTGAAGCAGGGCTAAGGGCTTCTAGCACTTACTCATTTTCTCATTTCATTGGTTTGGCAAGCATGCCTTTATTTCAGCATGGGTAATAATGTGCCCCTTAAAATGGCATTTGGTGGAAAGGGAAAGATGACATTACTGCCCCTGTCTGAAACATGCACAATCAAATATACTGGATAAGCTGGATATTATTTTACATTACTATCTTATCATGGTAGAGAAGCAATCTGAAACATGAGAGAGAACTCAGAGACCTATTTTTAGCTCAGTGTTTCAATACTATGAAGCAGTGATGAAAGCAGAATGTGTAATAAAAGAGAAAAGGAGAAGAAGAGAACCTTCAGTCCTTGATTTTTCGCAATGTAAGGCTTCCATAGCAATGAGAATTTTTCAGGTATCAGAAAACAAACATAAAATTGTATTTATTTATTTATTTATTTATTTATTTATTTATTTATTTATTTATTTATTTATTTTTTAACGCAACACCATTACTATTCTCAACCTAACATTATTTACTGCACAAATTCATTTTTAAAGATTAAGTCTCTAACACCTCTAAAGTAGGTGGGTATTTGAGCCCTCCCATTCTTGCCAATGTTCAGGAAATTCCACCCCCAGGATCTAGACTATCCAGAAAATTGCTGGCAGGAGGCCCATCCAAACACAAACAAGCATCAAGACCAAAAATCAGGTTTACAATTTTTTTTTGTTAAGGCCAAGGCTAAAACAATGTCTTTTTCATTATATTCCACATACTTTACAGGTTATTTTTTAGCTTAGTATATTTTTTAACAGGCTAATTGCTAAACCATATTATAATAATGATTATGATATTATTATTGCTGTCATTGTTGTTTCTTATTATATATATATATATATATATATATATATATATATATATATATATATATATATATATATATATATATAATGACAGGCAGACACTGGAGACTCCTTCATGATTTTGACCCATGCCTTTGTTCACATGTTATGCTTGGGACATTAATGAGAATTACTGGATTGCCCAAATAAACTAGACATTGATCTTACATTCTTACATGCTTGCATCCTGTTATTTCTGCACCTAAACCACATACTACAGCAGACTTCACCTAAGACATAGCGAATTATGGTTAGGGTTTGCATAGCGATAGACAGCTCTCGCAAGTCCGGTAAGCCGCGCCCTCTCTCTATTTGTATGCCAGCATAGACTTGGTGCATTTCCTGCTCTCCGTTGTCTGGGTTGCACCAAGCAAATATGATGGCATCAGGTTTCCATTGGATGGATCAATCTTGCAGTACAAACTATACTGGATGCACTTCCTAAGCCTGATGAGAGAGACAGAGTGAGGTTTGTATTATCACGGCTTACCGGCAGAGCAGTTCAAGGAACTGAAACCCTTGTCGCATAACAACATCCAAGTCTGGACATCAGAGCAGAGTTTTCCAGCCTCCTGAGAAGACGTTTCCATTGCACAGGTACGAGCCTACCCTAGAAATATTTTTGGCACAGTATGTCGGCCAAACGCAGTCGGCAAAACACAGGCCAGTACACTGAGAAGACAACTGGAGACAGAGGAGTAATAAAGTCTCAATCCACCCCGAAGCACAGGACAGAGAAGATGATCTCTCCAGCCAATTCTAAGAACAAGGCTGACAAGGCAGCCACTCAAGCCAAGCCAAAGCTCAAGGTCAACGAGGCCTCCAACATCCAGTCAAGTCAACTTCCAGGTTCTGGTTCGGATGTCATTGTGCCACCTTCTGACACTGTGGATAATTTCATCGCACCACCTCCTGACTTTGCGGATGACAGTGACACTCCACTTCCTCTCTTCATGGATGAGGTCATCGCTACACTACCAGCAGACATCATTGTCCCGCCACCAGATGAATTTGCAGATGATGTCGACATTTTGCCACCTAACGTCGGCTGTGATCCCTGAGTCATCGTACCCCTGTCCAGAAAAGCCTGCTGATGATGCAGGCATGCTGATTCCTTGAGACCCTGTACTCCACTCCTGACCAGATGCTGGGCTGGTTTCCAGAGTCCTGTGCCAGCCTCCCATTTTTTTTTGCAAAGAGAGTTGTTCTACTTCCGCACTTCACAAACCACGTCCCTCCTCCTCCCTGCGCTGTTAAGGACATTGCTCCACCTCCCTGCTTCACAGAGGACATGACTACACCTGCCCACTGTGTTAAGGATGTTGCTCTTTTAGGGCAATTGCAGTCCCAGGGGCCCCAAAGCCCCAGGTCCCCTGCTTCAGGGAGCTGCAGCTTAATGAGAAGGTTCTGTTATGAATTCCCATTTCTCCTTTCAATTCTATAAACAGTATTCAAACCTGCTTTTGTGGTTCATGTTTTTGTTTTTTGTATATAGCAAAAAATGTTGCTTCAGGTCTTGTCTCCACCCAGTTCTGTATTTATTCCGTGTTAGTTTTTACTCGTTCGCGTTTTTGTCTTGACTTGACCAGGTTTTGACCCACACCCATTTTCTTCCATCAATGTGTTCATAAAAAGTTTCATGAAAAGATTCTTAGAGGTGTTTTACTGCCAACGTTCCTAAGCTGACTAGAAATATTTGTAACATTTACAGTTCAGTTAATAATTTGCATTTAGCAATGTGTTAATAGTAAACAGATAATAGAAGTTAACTGATGTTATTTTGGTCATAGACAGAATAAACAGTTCATGCAAGTTATTTGATTAACATTTAAATAAGCAACTATCTCATGTGTTAGCTCTGTTGCTGTTTTTTAATATTAAAGTTTAAGGTTTCGTAAAGTTGACTAATCAAGCTAAGTAACGTAACATAAGAAAACATGTTCTTGACTTTCTTTTTAAGTATAAACTGTATTGTCCAGTTACATGGGTTCTTATCATAAGTTCCAAATCATAACTGAATTATTGTATTTATAGTGTGTTTGCTTAGAGTAAGGAGATCTTTGTTTTTAACTATAATATTGAAAGTAGTATATTGTAGTATACTGTAGTAAGCTGAAACCTAACAACACTGTACATTTGTAGCATCCCAGTGAAATAAGACCAAATGCTCACACAAGCCAAGAAACTTAAAACTAAGATAAATACATAGCCACACTCAATGTCCTGGTAAATTCATGCCTATATACAAAATGCCACTGGGCTCCATCACTCTCAGGCAAATATGGACCAAGTTCTTTCCTTCATGGTACAAAATGAGAAGGTGAATATATTGTGCCTTTAAAACATTTAATTGGACCCTAAAGGCCACTCTACCTTTACATTTTTAGTCCCCTGGGGTACAAACATGTCCCGGTACTGTAGCTTTTTTGACAGTAAATCAAAATTCACAGTCATACAGCAAGAGCTAGACTACATCAATTACCTTTAAGCATAAGTACAGTACTAAGACTTTTCAGACTTTTCCAGACTACTTATTATACCAATTGTTTATATGTGATTTTTGGTTGATGGTTTAGGCTATACAGTAGGTTTGGAAAAATGTCCCTCTATTTCATGTTGTCCTCCATTATGGCACCATATTGTTGTGATGTTAAAAAGATGTGAGTGTAAATTCAGTTTTAAAATGATATCATTCCATCAATGCTGTTTTTTCACTTTGTTCCCACCATTAAGTCCAAAGTGAATCACCAGACTATTTGGTCTCTACACCACTGTAATCCATTGAAGAAGAAAAAAGTAAACATCACGTTGACTGGTGTTTTGTAACAGCACAGGATGTGGTGATGCATCATGTACACACAAGCCCATACACACACACACACACACACACACACACACACACACACACACACACACACACACACACACACACACGCACGCACACACACATGCACACACACAGGCAGAATGCTGTAGAACCTCAGGAGACTTTTCACAGGGAGTTCAATAAAGCTGGCCCAATCCCCTACCATGTCACGTAGCACCAGCAACTAGGGATCGAAACTAAGCTAGAAGAAAATATATTGCAAAGAAAATATATTGTAAAGCGTTAAATGCACAGTTTGTGCTATAGAGAGGATACACCTGTACACTGTAGTGGTGTAGTTGTGTAAAACTGACATGCTTATCAAACTACTGCAAACTCCACAGCAACCTAAAATATAAAAAATGCTAACCGGAGTTAAACCTTAATCTTCATTTCTAGTATAGAACCAGAGGCAATTTATCACTTTTCACTTCAATTTTTGCAAAAAAAATAGTGGTGATCCAAGTTGATAGGTGATTTCTGGGTACAACCCAGGGATAGGGTGATTCCGAGGAAGTGGAGCAGTACTCGCTCGATCCCCTGAGCTCCATCTCTCCCATTGACTTTGATTGCACATTCTGCTCCACATGGTACATTAAGTGAGGCTCCCTCACTCTGCCTCTCTGTGGCTAACCTCATTATTCTTGTCTTGAAGAACTATATAGTAGAGCAGAATGTCCTTTACAACTCTGTAACCTATTTTCTTCTCGCCATCCCAGCCATCATGAGGACTAGCTGGAAACAATGTAATCGAGAACCGAAATTGAATGCAGTACAGTGACTCTGTCTGGTTTTTATTCCGTCCACATGGATCAGGTTTAGGAAACAAATCTCTGTCCTCTTGTTTTTTGAAGCTAGAGTGTGTGATTTTCTTTTGTTAAAAATAAAAATCATTATTACATTTTTTTATCAATTTTTTACAAAAAACAACATAAAAAAAGCCTTCTACATAATTGCCCCCTCCAAAACAACTGGAGAGACCTTTCTGAACCGGTAGAAACAATTACAGAGATAATATTAACTGGGTCCTCGTTTTGTTGACAGGTTTAGATGTTGGTAGTCTAAAATGTTTTTTTTTTCTCCTATTCATGGAAACTGGTACTGAAGTTAGTTCTCTGAGCAGACATTGTATTATATCTGCCAGAATGTGAGAAGCACTTCATGCCTCATTACATCTTCAGTAACCACTTTATCCTTGTCAAGGTCACAGTGGCTCTAGAGCCAATCCCAGCAACACAGAGTGTGAGGCTGGAATACACACCTAGAGGTAATTTACTAGAGTGAGTAGCAATCCCCAGTTCACTTACTGGAATGTTTCTGGAAGGTACAAGAATATTAGAGATCCTTCAAGAAACCCATGTTGACACTCGGAGAGCAGACAGTACCAAGACCTCTGGATCAAACTGAAATTTTCCTAAAACTCAGCTAAAGCCATCCTTTAAGCTTTCTTCCAGCAGCTTGTATAGAAAATAAAGAAGCATGTTCAGGGGTAGCCTGACTAATTAATAACTTCCTCTCAAATTAAACACATCTGTTGGTGGATGAAATCAAGAGTGGATTGTGCGAGTCATCTCTACCAGATGGCATCAGAATGCCAGAGTAAAAGGAAAGCCCACTGAGACGCGCTAAAGCCACTCATTACTGCAAACATTTTCACATTTCTGCACTTGCCATGTCTGGCTATGGTTCAACTGCATGTTTTTGCACTCTTATGTACCACACTAACGGACATTGATACATACCAATCAAAAGCAGGATCTGTGTAAGCTCTTTGTAGATCAGCTATCCAGGTGGTGATGAATAGCACTTAGTCTGTACAGCTTGATCGATCTGTTCAGATAATTTGCTTTAACAAAAAGCTGTACAATTTCTTTAAGTTCTTTACATTCTCATTACGATTTTTTTTAACTTTTGTCACTGTGTAAGAACACCACTCAGATTGCTTGGTACTGGGCTTAGACAGTAACAAATCAGTGTGACAGATGCTCAGCTGGGCTTGGCTGGGGTAAACTCAGCAGGGCAGAGAAACTACAATGGAATCAATAGACATGACAACATAGTGGAAGCTGGGAATCCAACGGCCAAGAGAAAAAAAAAACGTTCCCAGACGCAGCAGGCTACAGTCTGAGAGATGGATAATCAAAAGAGCTGTATTCTCAGCTGAATCAAATCCCAGAAGGTGATGTCTATGTCTGTACAGACTGCACAATACATTATGAGGACAAAAACTGTGACAGTAATATCCCTGCTTTTCTTATTTATTCATTATTTTTAAAAACTACAGTCAGCGAACAACTTAAACATAAAGATGTGTGCCTCCACAAGCTGCCAAATCTCTGAAACTGTACTGGAGACATTAAACAAAAAGATATTCCCTTCACTAAGAATTCCTTACTACGATATCCATCTCTAATCCCTTGAATGTTGACAGAATGTTTTTGCAGATAGTCTGATAGCATCCTACACATAACTACATAAACTACATAAATTGAATTAATTGCATTCTCCCTTTAAAGTCCACACACAGAGCTTTGTTTGCTGCACAGAAGACATCAGAGACACCTAAACTTGTGAGATTCAGCATAACAGACGAATGCTTGGTAAGCTTGTCCTTCTTACATGGGGACACTTTTCTATACAGTTAATACATCAAATTAACAAAAACTTTGCTATTATTCTATCAACTCAACAATTCAAAATTGTGATAAAATAGCCTGTGCGCATGTTATGACTTCATGACCTTGCATCTCTTGGCTTCATTAAGTTCACCATTGACTTTCAGCACAGGACAACAGAATGTGTTGGACCAAGTAATATTTTCTAAGCTTATAAATAATGAGGGTTGAAAACTTTGTTGAATTAACAAATCTGCAGTGATTAATGTGATAATTACATTACATAACATTATAAATACATTAACATTAATTACATTATTACTAGGTCTAGTCATGCAGTAATACACTGGCAATATACTAGAATCCTCATAAATATTTATTTGTAATTTTTCAATCATGCTCTGCTTTTATTTGCTGATGTATTACAGCATTAAGCAGCACGTATAAATATCTGCAGGTGCTTGTGTTTAAAGCCCTTGGTCTAGAAACTAAAATCTTCTGCCCAAGAAAAATCCATTTACCATAGAATCATGAATTTCACGCTTATAAAATCAACTTAGAACAGGCATCATCAAACACTGAACATGAATACTTTCCCCATGTGCACAC
This sequence comes from Tachysurus fulvidraco, assembly GCF_022655615.1. Classification (NCBI taxonomy): domain Eukaryota; kingdom Metazoa; phylum Chordata; class Actinopteri; order Siluriformes; family Bagridae; genus Tachysurus; species Tachysurus fulvidraco. The sequence goes on from NC_062531.1 coordinate 6,793,357, forward strand.
TGACAAACTTTCTGGATTTAAGTCACTGACTTTAAGTGGTCAGCTCTGAATATGGCCTGGATGTGTACACTCGCAACCAAAATTTCCAACCATTATAAGTGATGTTTTTCCCCAAAGATCTGAATATAGCTTTCCCTTTAGTCACTGTTGCTACTGAAAGTCAGCCAGTTGGGTGATCTTCCTAACTGTAGCTCCTGCTGTCCGAGCTCCATGACATATCCTCTTCCAAATTCATAAAGATCTTAGGTCCAGAGTGCTCGTTTAGGGTTCTTATAAATTGCACATAGCATTCATCTATAACCTTTTATTTTAGGACTTTCTTCTGTAGTTTAAGAGATACACACAGACAATGAGCACTGTATTAGTGAACACTATACTGAGTATGGCCTTCATTTGCTCTCAAAACAGACTCAGTCCTCAGTGGCTTTCTGCAATTTACTGAAAACATTAATTTGAGATTCTGGTCCATGATGACAATATTTCATCTTGCTGCAAATCTCCTGTTCTACCAAATCTACAAGCTATTCCGTTAAATTCAGAGCTGGTTACTGGGAAGGCCACTGAAGAACTCATTGTCATGTTGAAGAATCCAGTTTAAGATGACTTTTGCTTGGTGAATTATCTTGCTGGAAGAAGCCATTTAAAGAGAGTAAATTGTGGAGATGAAGGGATGCACATGGTTAGTGCAAATACTCAAATAGATTGTGGCATACAACTGATGATTGATTTGTATTAACATGTCATTAAGTGTGCCAACAAAACCCTCCAAACACTATTACACAACCTACACCAGCCTGGACTACTGACAAAATGCAGGTTGGCCCATTGCTTTACGCATTTGGTGTCATATTCTGACACTACCATCTGTGTGTCTCAATAGAAATCAAGATTCATCAGTCCAGGCTACATTTTTCTATTCTTTAGCTGGTGAGCCTGTGTTCAATGCAGCGTCAGCTTTCTGTTCTTGGCTGACAGAAGTGGAACCTACCAAGCTTCAGCTGTTATAGCACATCTCCCTCATGGTTTGATGTGCGTTATGAGATGCTTTTCAGTTCACCATAATTGTACAGATTGGTTATCAGCTCAACTCATCAACAAGGCATTTCCATCATTCAGGTCAGAAGAAGTCCCAGGTTTTCATTTCATTACTTGTTATAGACTAGATATAACAGTGTATGGAACAGGTAATGAACATCTTTAATTTCGAATCACCAGCTGTTTTTTCCTTATTGGACCAGTAAAAATAAACTGTTGACTGTTTTGCATAAAAATCCCATGAGATCAGCAGTTACAGAAATACTCAAACCAGGTCGTCTGGCAACAGCCAAAATTTCTTCGATTACATTTGTACTATTGTAATAGATGATAGACGGTGAACATTAACCGAAGCTGCTGGCCCGTATCTGGTGCTGCACTGTTGCCGCATGACTAAATGATTAAATAATTGCATGAAGGTGTAGGTGTACAGTTGTTCCTAATAAAGTGCTCAGTGAATGTTTACATGTCCTGCTCTACAATAAGACTGACTACTCTGGCAATATTGTCTGACAGATATGTACTGTTCGCCTTAAGCTAACACTGAGTGACCAAATAGATCACTCTGTCTTTCTCTGAAAACCTGTCACTGAAGTCAGAGTCACGTTCACAAGATCTCAATCAACTTCCCGCCTCCGAGACCCAATGTATAGAGGTTTTAAAGGACTCGAACATCCACCTGAATCCTCAATTTGCTGGTAATTACTTAAGACTCTGTAGAGGATAAGCAACCGTAAAAATGTAAAAACACTTGTGTGATTTGTGCACAAAAAATACAAAATTAAAATCTATATTCAGAAATATTATATGAATTTAAATGCTTAATAAGATCACTCAACAGCATGTCTGTAAACAGGAGACTCATGGTGGATATTCAGAGGGAGTCAGTCATACTTTGAAGATTGAATCAGCTCTGTCGGTCACTACACACATGCAGATGTGCACATTCATACACACACACACCCACCCACACACACACACACACACACACACACACACACACACACACACCCACTGCAGGTACTGTGAGAATCAAAGCTCTGTATTGAGTAAACCTCCTCTGGCTTCTCAAACATATCAAAAAGCTTTAGCGTTGTCTACTTTCCAGCAAAAGTTCCACAATGACATAAGGATCGCTATTAGAGATAAGTACATTTATAGTGATCCAGTGATGAAATGTAAACCATTAAAGCAAGAGCTTCAACTAGAGTTTCTGATGATAATATCATGTTTGTCTAGTGTAAGTAATTGCATAATCACCTCAACAGATCATCACTCAATGTTGCCAAAAATGTAGGTCTTTTATTGTTTTTAATTTTGCAAAATAAGTCAGTGTGTCGCTCCAGGGTACATATCACAGATTATGCTGTTCACACTTTATATTAATGAAGCTGGATAAAAGCTGAGCAACTCTTTCTTCAGCACAGACTGCACAATGATGATTTGCTAGGGTTGATAAAGTAGGACATATTGGATTTACAAACTGCCTCTATAAATTATTAAATGTAATGTTAAATTCAACTCTAAAAAACTGCCTTTGGTTACAGCTTCATATTCTTCACTCGGAAAAAAAAAATTGTGTATAAGACTATATTCATGCTTTTCTCTAATCTTGATTAAAGCAAAGAAATTAATTTGAAAAAATAATTCATTTATATTCTATATAACAATACGGTCTAAATTATTTAGGTTATTTGTATTATGGAGTTGTGATTGGTGATGGTGAATACAAAAGCTACAATAAGTTCTCTCAACTCAATTGGCTTTTTCTAAAAGCATTATTGTGATTTGTTCTCATTTTATTAGTTAAAATAAACTCAAAAATACATTATTTAAAGTACTGTCTGTTATTCTGAAAATAAAGTAATGAATATGAAAGTTAGATGTTTAAGTCTGGACCTGTCAAAGAGTTGTAAGACTTAAGGGGTTAATCAGTGTGAGTCAATTACATTTACTGTAAATAAAGTGCATAATTTCTATTTCTTGTTTTTGACTAAATGTCTCCTTTCTCTAGCTTTTCAAAGAGGCTACTTTTGCAATATTGCTCATCTTGAGTGAGGAAATAATCTTAAAACCATAAAACGAGCGATTGAATCAAATCTTTGAATCTCTGAGAGTGAAGGACTTTTTTTTTTCAAAACAAAAAGGCATTTCTTCAAAGCATTGTATATATATTCAGGGATTCATCTTTTATTTAAAAAGAAATCCTACAAGCTTATAAAATCCTAGTGTCCTATATTACTCATGGATGAGTCAGGGGACCTAATGTGTCTAAAATGAGTGTAAGGTTCATTGTCGCAAAAAAAATCATCTCTTGTAATGAGTAAATGGATTGTAAATTGACTCAAAAAGCAATTACAGGCATAAAGATGAGTAACGTGACATAACTTTTCAGTTTGTGCTCAATATAACCTTCATGTGTTTGCTTATTGAAGCACAGCAGGGTCTTAGACATAGTTTAAAGCAAAGCCAAAAGGTGAAATTGAAGACCATGTTGTGGTTGACAGTGCTCATTAAACTGTTAACATGTTAGACTTAGCGATGCTTGTATACAAAATCTATGCAAACAAAGAGTAGAAAGTAAAGGACTTATTTGGCTATGAAAAGGCTTCTAGATCCCAAATGATTACATTCATCCCCATTCCAAATTAAAGGAGGTCATGACTGAAATAACTTCTCAGGAAGGGTTTCTGTATATCTTTATGTCCTTAGGCACAAGTGTTTCCCGTTCATTCCCCCTGAGTCCTACTGCACAGTGCTGAATATTTGGTACAATCCCCAGACCAAGGATAAGGAGAGTATGGAGAAAAATAAAGCACAAAGATAATTATTTGCTTAAAAACATTTTTTAAATTGTACAGTATGGCATTAGCAGTGAGATAACAATAATGTAATATGTGTAATATATTAATATTATCATATGCAGTAGAAGAGTTTACACACTACAGTACAAAGATAACATGCAATATGAGTATCTGTCTGGCTTGCACATTGTGCATAGATATTTAGTATTTTTAAAGCTGGGTGAAAAAATTGTCTTGAAATCTTTGTGCATGTCTAAATACCACAGAACCATCTGCTACATGTATTTGGATGTCAGTATTAATGAGTATTTTAGTTTATGTCCTAATAAGAATCGTGCTGGCGAGTTACCTAATACATCAAATTATTAATAAGTAAATTGCCCTGCAGTCTGTAGAATTCTCCCTGCTATAACAAAAAAATAACAGTCCAAAAATCAGACTTAATAATAATATAGATGTTAATAAGACAGATTAGATAACTGAGGGAAATCAGTAAAGCACTAAAACACGTGTTTACTGAAGAGGGTCTTGGATTAACCCCATATCCTGCACATTTTATTGAACTGGCTCCCAAAAAAAGAAAAGCCTTCCCCTTACATTTTAATTCATTTTAATGCACAGGTTCCCAGTCGTATTTCTGGAGTACTCTCTGTACTGCCCCTGTTCATGCACAGGTTCCCAGCCCTGGTCCTGGAGTACCCTCTGTACTGCCCCTATCCATGCGCAGGTTCCTAGCCCTGATACTGGAGTACCCTCTGTACTGCCACTGTCCATGCACAGGTTCCCAGCCCTGGTCCTGGAGTACCCTCTATACTGCCCCTGTCCATGCACAGGTTCCCAGCACTGGTCCTGGAGTACCCTCTGTACTGCCCCACGTAAAACGTGTGATTTAATCGAAAAGATATAAGAAACCCGTGGTCTAGCAATTAAGAAAGGTCACGTGACTAACTATTTGTCTGCTTTTGACAAACGCAGCTGTAGAAAGTTCACGTCAGGGTGAGTGAAACTCATCAACCGGCTCTAATTCTAACGCTCATTATCCCTCATTCTCAACGCACAACAGAAATAAAAGCTACATAAAAAAGGAGCGGAAGTCCGCGTCTCACCGTCGAAGTCCTTGAAAGGACGATGGCCACGACATCCTGGATTTTTTTAGACCGGGGCGCCCGCCGGTGTCCACAGCGAACGTTCGCTCCATCGTCCTCGGAATGAGGTATCTTTCGTTGTCCGAGAAGCCGCGCTGTCTCACTCGGTGGCTCTTCCGCGCTCCGTGGCACTGCTGAGACTGGAGCTGAACCTGAACGTGAACCTGAGCCTGAGATTGTGGCTGAACAGCCGCTTGGTCCTGTTGTCTCCACAGATGTTTGGGAGCTTGAACATTATCCCCGCTGCTGGGAGCGAGGCACGGAGCCTTCACCCCGCAACCGGCATCCATACCCGCGCTCTTATATATAGAAATAATATATAACACACACACAAACACACACACAACTTATCCGAGGCTCCTAAAGTAACTTACTGTCAGTTCCACAAAGTTAGGGACCCCTTTTATGTCCTTTTATGGTCACAAATGTAAATAAAGCCACTTTACAATGAAACATAGCTGCTTATAAATAACACTAAGCTATTCTTCACCGCCTTTAATTTCCTCTTCAAGCGCCTAAAAGAATAATATTTATTCGTCATATTTTAATGTTTCAATCCTATCTGACTACGAGTTTCTGTCTACAGGCTTTTCGAAGTCCGTATAATCACCCAGCGTTTACAGCTTGTATAACTATTGAACAGGAGCTCGCTTGCCTATAAAACCTTCCCAGGCGCACGACTTGGCCACGCCCACTTCAAGCAAGCTGCGCCCATGAGCAGCTCCCTTCCCAGGATCCACCTACTAGGTAAGCTTCCACACCATTCATGCTATTGTCTGAAAGGGATGGTGTGACGTTTTTTTTTTTAGCAAAGCAAAACAATTCTTTACATGCACATGCCAGTGAATGATGTACAGAGTTCAGTCTTTATTGTCACATGTCTTCAGGATACAGAGTATGCAAATGCTATTGAATTCCTTTCTTACAATAACATGCCATTTTAACTAACACCTATGACCTAAACCACAACTTGACAACCAGAGAAGACACTTGCAAATGTAACGGAGGGTACTGCGCACGGTTTAGACTGGTGCTCATAAAATAAATATAGCAGATTACAGTGTAGGGCAAGTTAAGATAAGATTAAAATTGCTGCATCATTACTCACAAATCCATGATACAACCCTCAGTTCAGGTGTATGTCTGGAGTGTCATATGCTTTCCCTGTTAATTCATTCTTTTCTGCCTGTAAAGGCTACTATGTGTGAATGACTGTGACCAGTGATCCTGGGATACAGTAAGCTTTGAATGTACCATGACCTTGACCGAAAAAGCATTTAAGATACATACGATTATTTTATTCATTCATCTTCTGGGTAATATTGGAGCGTTTTTTTGTTTTTGTTTTTTTGTTTTTTTCAGAACAATGGACACGAGGCAGTGATTCAGACCCTGGATGGGACACCCTATTCACATGTTAATGCCTATTTGGGGCAATATTTTGGAGGTGTAAATCCACAAAGGCAGTAACACAGTTGCATCACTATCCACTGAATTTTCATGCTACAGAAGTTAAATGAATACACTATTGTCACTGCTGCTGTGGTTAAAGTGCAATGCTACATTTAAAATTATTAGCACCGAGTCATAAATTAGTGTCAGTACACGTATTATTTGTTAAGTACTCCAGGTTGCCATGTCAGTTCATTTAATGGTGCAATCCATCAAGTTAGAGTTTCCTCTCAACACAGGTGACAGGTGCTGATACTTTCCTGTAGGTGTAAAATCCAAACCGTAATCTGACAGAAAGTGCTGAAGCACAAAATTTTGCTCGCCCTGACCATGAAATTGCATTTGATGATAAATCTGTTCACTGGTCTTCCGTTCTCCTTATCAAATTTTCAGTCAGACATCATTATCTTTTACTTCCTCTGTTCAAGCATAGCATGCAACCTAACAACTGTGAGACTGACTTTCAAACATCTAAAAACCACCACGAAGATTAACCTAATAGGTGCCTAACATGTATATACGTATCTATATTAAAATTCCGCTTCTAAACTCATATCAATATATCACACGACCACCCACTATACGTACAACATAACATTTCACATTCATATACACAACATTGTTCCAAACACATCAATTTAAGAACATCAGTAGGTGTATGTATACTTTCCAAATTATGAATACAAGCTCATTTATGATTTGAATACTAATGTATTTCCCCATTATAATCAAAAGATCAAACTACATAGATTTGCTAGTGTATGAGGTTACAACATACAGAAAATCAATCATTTATTCAGGGTCAATTTCAACGTTCATTAACAGCTGATTGCAGTCCTGCCTTGAGGGTATTCTGGAATTGAGTATGCTTTATCAGTAGAGCTGCATCATTCTACCTAGTGAAATAATGAGTTTGCATTTAATGAGCGCGCACATAAACATGTATTAGACATACCCTTACATTTTAAAGTCAGCCTCAACCATAATCTTTAGAATTAAACCTGTGACCTGAAATGGCATCTGAGACTTACTTTTGTAATAAAATTGAGTTGAAACTTTCATTGACGTGTTAGCAACGTTTCCCGCTGCCAGTCCTGACCACAGTTCTCTCTCACTCATTGTGGATACCCTTACTCTAAAAGGTCAGCATCAAAAGTACTAACCATTAAAGAGGAGAGACACGGTGTGACTCGGGGGGGCCTGCATGAAGCTACGTTGTATGCTGAGTCCACTGTTGTTTTCCCCACTACTAAAATGGATGTTTTGACATTAATATGATATTGACCGGGAACATGGTGAGTGAGAACAAGAAGTTGATGCTCTTTTGGTTTTAGGAGCTAACAACAAAACTGTTGTCCCTAATGTTTAAGATCATTTACATGTTTTATCCTGTTAAACATTATTGTGAATGTGCTAGCAATAGATACAACATGACATCTCACAGAAATGACACATTCGAACATATGATTTTCTAAACACATCACAAATATATTAAATATAAACACATTTTCCGTGTTTCAGGGATTAGATTCTCTTTAATAAAATGAATAATTTACCTATACCACTGATATTGGTACTGATAAAAATAACGGCTGGTTCAAACGCTGCATATCTTGTCTGTTGCAAGCAGATGGCAAAGCAAACATCTCCGGTGTATTTCAGACCATATGCCAAAGAGGCAAACTGTTCTTGCACATAGCTTAGCATCTGATTGACAGCTCTCAGTCTCTAGATGGAACACATGTCACTTATCTCGTTTATTTGACATGAACTCCAACAATAACAAACTGTTGTTTTGACAGGAATGCCTCTTCCTCCTAACCTTCACGGCTCAGTTGACAGCGGACACTTTCGACAGAGCTAATGCCACGGACTACTCAAATTCAGCGTGGCAGAGCTGCTACGGTATTCACATCATGACCCAAATTACAAACACAGAACTCATTATTAATGGCATAATGGTGTAATCATGGTTCTGAGCTAAGCATCGCTCATTTGTGAGTTTCATTTTACACGGCAAATCCGAATGCAAGCACGAGTTCAAAGCTGTTGTTTACACAGATCAGACCAAGGAAAGCTCATCCGGAAAAGAAGCATTTCAAACGTAAGCATGAAATTAGTTTTATAACTCAAATTAGTAGCTACACAAGTGTACAAATCTTCACACCAATGTATGACATTGTTGTAATGTCAACTAAATCTGCACTGACAACTTTATTTTATATATGACATCAGTCGGAATGAAATGTATGGGATGGCAAAGAAACCAACAAGGTCGAAGTATACAGTAAATCTGGAAACATGGACTAGTGGAGACAGTTTATGCATAATTATGGTTCCTTCAAATGAAGCAAAGATCTCAGATGTTGCTTTGGTTTCTCAAATAGGTACATTTCACCTGTCAGAAACCATAACCTGAACAAAAGCTTGGTGAATAAAGGTTAAGCTGCAAACAGTACCTGCTGTTCTCTGCAGAGGTGATGGCGATGAGCGGTGGAGCTCTCAGGGGGAGGCTGGTGGGTCGCGGCTGTGCCGTCTCTGTCTCTGGCCTTCTCTCGCAGTAGTACTGCTCAGCCTGGCGGAAGGCCAGTGGCGGCAGCTGCACACTGCGACACGAGAGCCTCCGCACTGTGAAGGGCTCCAAGCAGGTGAGGGGACATACGTCAGGAGACAAGGAGGAGTCCGACACCTGAGCAAAAAATAGTCAGAGTGGGAGATGTTCTTCAGGGGTTCTTTGTTTCTGGGGACATTTTTATGCAGATATTTGTTTGAAAGTCATGGCCAGGGTTTCATTTATTTTGTCTTTCCTCTCCGTAGGAATAATTCAGAAACTGTGACCTACAACTAATGAACAAATATATTAAATTACTCACTATCTTATTAGCAATTTTATTGTTTGTCTGTAATAATAGTAACATTATTCTATATAGACAAGGAAATTATTTAACTATAAATCTGTATATTTTTAATAAAAATGTGTACATATTAGATCAATAACAGACAGTTAACTAAACACTAAGCTGACTGACAGACTGAACACCTGAAAGCTGGCTAGGTAACTTGCTAGCTTGCAGTACTAGAAGCTCTACATAGACATGTACTACAATTACATACATTTTATGCCTTTAACACACTCAAGTTGGTTAGCTGAAAAGAATTTACCACAATGATATTGGTATTTTCGATGTGACATTTACTAACAAAAGTGAAGACAAGCTTAGGATCATTTGCATATATTATCAAGTAAACTTTTAAGCAAAAGGAAAAAACACAGCTCTATCATATTAAATTCTATTGTTCTACAGGTTTCAAAAATATCAGAAATTTATCAGCCTTGTGAGAGGCTAAACATTTTCTAAGAAACAACAAAAGGAATAAAGTGACAGATCACATCTGTTCCCCATTCTGATGTCAGAACTGAAGTTCTTGCAGCAGGTACAAATTTACTGATGTTCTTATTGATGTGGACAGTGTGTGTGTGTGTGTGTGTGTGTGTGTGTGTGTGTGTGTGTGTGTGTGTGTGTGTGTGTGTGTGTGTGTGTGTGTGTGTGTGTGTGTGTGTGTGTGTGTCTGCAGATGTAGCAGAAGAACATATATAAATGATGATGTTTTGCAGCATAAATGTTTTCTGTAAAACTTGTTGTGACTCAGCTGTGACTTGCAAATGTGAGGCTTATAAATTCATGAAGCATCTCTCTATACAAAATACAAATGTACACATATTTCTTGTCATTCTAATGCCTAGTCATAACAGGATGAAAAACAAGGGTCTGTTGATCTCTTTTTTTTCTAACAGTATAATATGCCTGGCTGAATAATGTTGTTTTTGTCTGGTGCGCTCTTCATATTTGATGTATGAACAATTCAATTTTCTCTAGAATTCGACCAGAGACGTGAAATACAGTGAAATATACATATATATTATTTGACATGTGGCATTATTTCAAATATGGAATTGCTTAGAAATACAAACAGACTTCACTTTCAAAGGTATGTTAAAATCATATTTAGTTGTGCCATATTGATGATAGTTTTATTAACAATTATTAACTGTATTACACCGGTTTTGGTCTGTTACCGTATATCAGACACAACTATGCTGTTTTCACCCAGGAGCTCAATGGAAACTCCTTCCTCCTGCCAGAAATGTTAAATCAAGATCTCTTTACAGAAAACCTATTTAACTTTGTTCATTTATAGCACATTATTAATCTCTTTAGTGTTAGCTTTAGATTATCGAGATTCACTATACAAATCTCGGAACGAGTCACGAAATAGAATCACAAATCAGAGTCAGCTCATCAAGGCTGTGGAATAAAGAGTAAAAGAGGTTTTTTTTTGTTGTTTTTTGTTTTTTTTACCTTATCCAGTGCTCTCTGGACAGGAATGAATTGAAAAATGCAATTTAGGGGAAGGGTTGTAAGTGTGCGTTAAGGCTGGGCAAAGGTTACAATAAGATGGGTCGATAGGGAGCCGTTATCATTTTGTCACTTCGTGTAGCATGTGATACAAGCTGCTTACACTCACTAATATCACCAAGAAGCTCTGCTACTTCCTTCCAATCTTTATTTTTCTTTGTACACATTTAATAAGATTGACAGATTTGACAAGATGACAAAAAAAGGTTTTAACCTTCACCGTAACTAAACATTTGGTGTCTGCCACTTCAGTGATGTCATAATGCCATTTCCACCATGTACAATTCATCTAGAGATCACCAGAAGAAAACCTCCCTCATAATTTGAATGCCTTCCTTGGTTGCCTTGCTGATGTACTATGTTGTCTATGTACAACTGTCTTGTGTTTCTCTTAGTTAATCTACTAGTTTATTAGTTTAGTGTTTTCCCACTTTAGTTACTTGGTATTTGTTTGGTATTTTATTGTATTGTGGACATTCTTGTTGTCACTTATATATATATGTGTGTGTGTGTGTGTGTGTGTGTGTGTGTGTGTGTGTGTGTGTGTGTGTGTGTGTGTGTGTGTGTGTGTGTGTGTGTGTGTGGGTGGATGGATGTGTGCACTATTCAGAGCAACAGCAGTAATAAAAATGTGTAGCTTAGAGTTCACTATAAATCTTACATATATTACATTTTTTTATTTTTTTAAAAAGATTTTTTATGTTGCATGCTAATCTTTGTTGCCAAACAAGCTGTGTACACAGTAGTATCACCAACAATCTCTGCTGCTTCCTTTCAAGCTTTATTTTTCCTCAGAATGTCTCTTTAAACGTTTAATGAGAGGTCGGATTTGACAAGATGGCAAAATAAGGTTTTTAAATTTTCTTCTACAGTAAATTGGAATTGAAGCAATGAAAGACTATAGTTTTGAGTAGTAAACTAAATGACACATCAAATCACATGCACTAGAGGTTTGAGTCAAGGAATCATTTGAGTCAGTTTGCTGACTCAGTGCTGTCATACTGTCACGGCCACCGTGGACAATTCCACCAAAAGAGCATCTTCCTCATAATTTGAAAGCCTTCCTTGGTTGTGTTGCTCATGGCCTTGTGTTAGTCCCATTTTTTAGTTCTGTATTTTTAGCCACTTACCATTTGTTTTGTTTTTTGTATTGTATTGTGTCATGGCTATGTGAGTAGTTATCCTCTATTGTAGTCTCTATTGTAAATTCTTGTTTTGTAGCCTTTGTTGTTTCTGAACCTTGCCTTGAATGTTTTTGCTTTGTTTACACTTTGTCATAAAAAATAATACGACATCCACCCTGCTCTTACCCCACATTTGTGCTTCTGGTTGTTGATTAAACTTGTGGCCAGAGGAAAACGTCTGTTGCAGGCAAATCTCTCAGGCCAGTCATATAAAATTCCATTGTATATGACTGGCCTGAGAGATTTGCTTGCAACAGACGTTTTCCCCTGGCCACAAGTTTAAAAATAATTAATTGTTGCAAAAGTATTGTTATAAACCATTCATAATTCATTACCAGAAATCTAAACTTTAATGACTTGTGGAAAAACTGTTGCAAGGAGGTCTAACAGAGGCAGTTTTACAAAGTGCTTTTCTATCATTTTAAGCATTTATTTCTGGATAAGTGTATTATAATTATCTGCAAGACTGAGGTGATTATCATTACAAAACATCATTTCAAGTAAAATCTTTAAAATATCTACTACCCCCATGTTTAAATAAAATATGGCTGTTTGGGTTCTTTATACAACACCTTTTTTAATAATGAGGTTATGCATTAACTAATTCCTCTTTTCTCTGTGACGCATATATTCTATTTTTCTTCTGAATTTCATTTCACAATTCAGCCTTCAGGTGCAAAACAACCCCAGTGCACATTAACTGGCTTGCAAAAAGGTACTGACCCCTGGAATTTATCATATTTTTCGGAATAACAAAAGATAAATACACATTTTCTTTATTATTTATAAAACACAAATTCAAAATCAATTATGAGTCAGCAAGTTTGAAAAATCAGGTTTTCATTTTGTAGGTTAAAAATCAAAACCTGAAAAATGCTGCTTGCAGAAATATTCAAGCCTCCCAGTGTCTGGAAACCCCAGATGAAAGATACTGTCCTAACAAGGACACCTGAGGATTTCCACTTCAGTTATAAGGTCATTGAGGAGACATTTTCTTTCATTCTGAATTTAAGGACTTAAAATAAAGACTAAAGAGCATTCTAAGGAAGATAAGGTAATAGAATTTTATAACACTGTTGGATAAATAGAGATGAAGTTTAAGCTGCATTACACTAGCCAAGCACTACAAAGACAAGACCCTCCATGTGAGGGAAGCCACAGTGAGTGGCTAAAGGACCAATAGTGCCCTTTTTTTTACAGCATAATTGAGGGCTGTATTTGGGGCTGGCCAGAAAGAAACCATTGCTCAAGAAGAGCTATATAAAAGTGTTAGAGTGATCTCTTGAGGATGTGTGGTAGAAACTAAACAAAGGCCATAAATCAATTACCACCACTGTTAGGATGAAACATGGTGGTGGTAGCATCGTGCTCTGGGGCTGCTCTGTTTCGCTTGTCAAGGCAGATTGGGCTGAGCAAAAAAAAGAGAATCTGCTCAGGTCTGCTATATAAAAAAAGAAAGGCTTGGGGGAAATTTCACCTCACCTCTCAGCTGGACAATGGTCACAATCAGAAGAACATGAAAGAAGTCTGCCTTCAGAAATGGTCAAAAATCACTCACAAAACTGGCCAGAGCTTAGGACATCAAGCTTAAAGCCGTTACAGCAAAAGGTGGCTCTATCAGGTACTAATATGAAAGGATTGTAGAAGGGTTTGAAAATATGTATCAATCTGGAAGGTGAGAAAATAAACAGAAGAACCTAATGAAAAAAATCATCAACTACTTGACATACAAGTGTCACTTGGTTCATTCTTTTATCCTCATTAACAAGTAAAATTAATAATATGGAAGGTGTTTTATATGCTTATGTTGAACAGGTAAGATGAAGTGCTGCCTTTATGTAATTCCTAAAAAAACATTTAACCATTTGTCCATTAAAGTAAATGCTGACTAAAATCAATACATACAAATGGCAAATATTGACAAAAAAACAACACCATGTGTGACCAGAACAGCTTGAGTGTACATTGGCGTAGATTCGACAAGTCTCCGGAACCTTCTTCAAAATGATTACCTCTCGAATGGTGCCTTGGTGATGGTGTTACAGAGAGTTAGAGAGTCACTACAACAAAATTTCCCAGAGGTATTCAACAAGGATGAAATCTGGTGAGTTTGAAAACCCTAGCATATAATTCATATCTTTATCAGACTTCTGAAACCATTCAGTGAGCCCTTATGCCTTGTGGATGAGTAATTATTAGCACTCAGAGCTTCTTTTTTTTGCTTTTGTCTTTTTTCATGAGACAAATAATTCATTGTATCATTAATTGGACCTGCTCTGCATTTTTAGATATAAAACATGCTAGAATGTTCCATGTTGTATTCTATATTATGTGTTACACCTGTCTGAAAACACCTTTAATTTTTCTCCACTCATTTATTCTGCTTTAATTTGCAACCTGCATGTAGTTGTGCATTAATATTGCCACGGATTCTATATTCTACATACATTCTGGAAAATCCTAAACATTTCCTCGTTAAAGCAGCTGGTAGACCTGCATAAGCTACAAATCAGATACCTGTGGTCAGGGGTCCTCATATCCAGGGAGGAGATTTTGTTGTGTCAATGCAGTAACATAAGTGTTTTTATAATTTTTTGTGTCAATCATTCTTTGGCAGCTCAGTAACAGCTGTGCATGGCTAATCATTTAAATATCTTAAGTCAGAAACAGCAGCGCATGAGGGAATATTCTTAATACAGAATTTCCATCTTTAATTTATCCCCCCACCCATTTTTTTCCTCTTCTTACACACATTTTTTCTCTCACTCTTTTCTTGATACAATAAAAACCATCCAGAATCTTCTATGTTACACATATTACTTCTTATGTGTGAAGCAGGACCACTAGCATGATAATCAGGAAAAATGTAGGTTTTATGAAATCCCTTCATCCCTTCCCCTTTCATTCCTGTCATGATTGTCAATTCTGCCTTCTGTTGATTCCGAGCTCTGCAGACTGATAAGCCTTTCATCTCTGTGGACTCACGTCTGTATCGATCAGCAGGATCTACTTTCCCCAAACTAGGCCCAAGGCATGTGGAAATGCTCACTGGGCTTCCTCATCATGCTTTATCCTATCATCCAAAAAGTAGTATCATGCTGATACTGAAAACCATTATTATATTTAGGGTTTGACATTAGTTTCTTAACTCGTTTCATGCCATGTTTAGCATCAAACTCATGTCCACAGTGTGACTGACTGACTGACGAATGTAGACACTGTGGGCTTTAACACTTTTAGTGTTTCATAAGTATTTCTACTAGTACTAATATTCATAGAAATACCCCCCAAAAAAGCAAAATGGGTTCATTTTTTTCACACAAATGTTTTTATCGTCAAAGTAAAAGGTGATATGAAACCCATTTCTGCTCTCTGTGATGCCCCAAGTGCTTGATCATAAGGCTCTACAATATAAAGGTGTTATCTTCAAGTACTAAAATTCTGTGTAAGGTTATCCCATCAGACGGAAAAACATCTCACACTGAAAGCCAACAGTGTCCTGATTAAATTTATAAGTCTTTCAGCCGTAATATAATTCATTTGTTTATACTAATTGAAAAAGTCTGATAAGTCGTTTTCCACTCTGCTGGCAGAACAGAACACCAGTCAACTGTTAAAAAGGGTTAATTCGTATTAGATGAGGTATTTTATATTACTTTAGAACTGAATTATGTAAGGCTCTGTTCAAAGTGAGCTTTCTCAGGGGAGAAACCTTTCAAAACATTTCTATCACGAAAGCACGGTTATGCCATTATTCACCTGAGGTGTTTTTTTGTAAAAGTCATCACATAAAAGTCGTCATCTCGTTCATAATTAATGACTTTTTGATTAGATAATGCTGGGAGCCACATAGTATGCCACCTCTGAAGAGAAACATCGAGAATATATTTTGTCTTCTGGCCTGACCTTAAGTAGCAATGTGTTCCACCCATGAAAACAAACAAGCTCTATTTGTCATGTCCTGAAGACTTGGCACGATTCACAAAGAAAAAAACAGCCATCATTCTTTTGGGATTTGTAGCCTAAGATTACATGAGTCTAACACGAGCTATGTACTATAATGCTACAATAATTTATTCAACCGTGACAAGAAGCAGCTAGATAATGAGAAGACATTAAGGACACATGAGAAGCCATCAAAGCTTTTGCCAAGTTCAGCAATGATGGTCAGTGCTGTGCTATGTAAATACCCTGAATTTACCCTAGCTCCATATCTAAAATGAATTTTATATGACACTCCAGTTAAGGTTTGCCTAAAATGTTGTGAATTTACAGCATCATTACTACTTTATTAAAGTGTTGTAACAGGTCTAGCCTGTTACTAGTTGTTCTATTCCTTACCTATAGGGGGCAACCGGATTGCTTAAAAAGGCGAGACGTCCAAATTGAGCATAAATTGAAATCTCTTGCTTCTGTAATGCCTACCCCCATACAGCATCAGCCAAAATATTCAACGCCTGCTCCAAGATATGTAGCTGATAAGCAAACATACAGTGTTTCTAACGATCCTACGCAATGCTTAGAAGGTATGTCCAGCTTGCCTCTGCCTCCACCAGTGAAACTGGAGTTCCCAAGCTTTAGTAATGGTGAAGAAGAAGATCCTGTTATTTTCTTAGAGAGGTGTGAAGAATATTTCGCTCTACGCCCTCTCTGTGATTATGAGATTCTTGCTTCCCTTACCTCTGTGCTGAAAGGTACCGCTAAAGATTGGTGGTTGGCTGAAAAGAAGAATGTAAAATCTTGGCAGCAGTTCAAAGAAGTCTTCTTGCAGTCTTTCCTAAGTGAGGACTACGAAGAAGAAGTGGCAAGAAAGTTAGTGGAAAGAAAGCAGGGTGCCAAAGAAAATATAAGAGATTTTGCTTATCATTACAGAGTCTTATGCCTTCGCAAAAACAAGGACATGACTGATAAAGAAATTGTTCATGCCATACTACGGAACTGCAACCCGAGGCTGGCTAGTTTGCTGCGAGGTAATGTAAAAGGAGTAAGTGAGCTAGTACGAATTGGTACGCAAATTGAAAGAGATTTTGAAGAGTCTAAAAGATACTGGAACCAAGTGAATTCAGAGTCACAACAGCGGAAGACCACTATTGCAAGAGAAGCAACAGCTAAGCCGTCACCAGCTAACACTCGGGTAATGCAGCCTGTAAAGAGCGTTGATCAACCAGAAATGGTTACTCTCCCTATTATTCTCCGGGGCAGATTCTTTCAAGCAATGGTTGACACAGGTAGCACCTTATCTCTTATTCAAGAAGCCTTCTGGAAACAGTTACGAGGGCAAGAACCTTGTAAAACCAGCAATGGTCAGTCATTTTTGTTAGCCAATGGTCATAGACAGGAGGCCATTGGCAAGGTGGTATGGGAGTGTGAATTACAAGAAAAGAAAATGGATGTCACATTGTATATAATGCATGATGCTAATTTGACCGTACCTCTTATCCTTGGAATGGATTTTCTATGGTCTTCTGGGATTGTTCTTGACTTTAGAAGATCCCAATATCGCTTAACAAGGTCAGAAGAGAGTGGTGATGAAGAGGTAACTTTTCCTTTGATGATACCTGAATCCTGTGCAAGCCTACACTTCTATCTTGCTATACCCTTGCCTGGGGTTTCAGAAGACACTCAACAATCTATACGTGATTTGGTAATAAAAACCAACACCAACCAACAGAATAAGAGTTTGTTAGAGGAGTTGATGCTTAACTGGCCTACAGTTTGCACAAATGAAATTGGTCGAACGAGTATAGTTAAACATCGCATTATTACCACAGACGAGGTCCCTATGAGAAAAAGACCATATAGACTGTCAAGAGAAAAGCAACAATTTGTTGACAAAGAAATCCAAGAGTTATTGGATAAGAAAATTATACGCCCTTCTATTTCCCCATGGGCTTCCTCTGTAGTGGTGGTACCAAAAAAGGATGGAGGATCAAGATTATGTATTGACTATCGAGGGCTGAACACAAAAACTCACCTAGATGCCTACCCAATGCCACAGATACAAGACATCTTGGAATCTTTACATGGTGCCTCAGTGTTTAGTACTCTTGACCTTAAGACTGGCTACTGGCAAATGGAGATGGAAGAAGACAGTATACAGAAGACAGCTTTTGTTACCTCTGCAGGATTATTTGAATTCTTACGTTTACCGTTTGGCCTTAAAAATGCTGCCGCATCGTTCCAGAGATTGATGGAGCATGTGCTCAGGGAACTAAGAGGAAAATGCTGCCTGATTTATATAGACGATGTGGTGATCTACTCTGAGAATGAGGAAAAACACCGACACCACCTCCTCCAAGTTTTTAGCTGCCTTTCTATTGCAGGGTTGACATTGAATTTGAAGAAGTGCAATTTTTTCCAGAGATCACTAACATTTTTAGGTCATGTGATCTCAGGTGAAGGAGTAAAGACTGATCCGGCCAAAGTTTCAGCAGTCCGTGAATTTCCTGTTCCTCAGTCACTCAGAGATTTGCAACGTTTTCTAGGTTTGGCAGGGTGGTACCATAGATTTATCGCTAAGTTTTCTGAAAAGGCTGCTCCTCTCCATGCACTAAAACAACAGAATGCAACGTGGGCTTGGACAAATGAATGTCAGAAAGCATTTGAAACCATCAAGCACGACCTCACAAATGCCCCTGTACTTGTTCCCCCTGACTTGTCGAAATCTTTTAAAGTTCAGACGGATGCAAGTGAAATCAGCTTGGGAGCAGTGCTAACGCAAGATGCTGAAGGAGAAGAACATGTTGTAGCATATGCCTCTCGGCTGTTGCGAGGACCAGAAAAAGCCTATTCTGTCTCTGAAAAAGAATGTCTGGCAGTGATTTGGGCAGTGGAGAAATGGAGAACATATTTGGAGGGACGACCAATTGAAGTTGTTACGGATCACTCCGCATTGACCTGGGTGTTTCAACACCCCAAGCTATCCTCAAGACTTACGCGATGGACCATTCGGTTACAGGGCTTTCAATTTACGGTCAAGTACCGAAAAGGTCAAACCAACGTGGTACCGGATGTTCTGTCTAGAAGTATAGAACCATCAGGAATGTTGACAGTGCTTAAAGCTGTGAGGTCATCAATAAAACCAGCTAAATTACCAGTCGACCTTTCCCAACTTACTGATGCACAGAAGAATGATCCTGAAGTACAAGAAATGGAAAAGAAAGTCGATGCACAGGTTAAGGGAGACAATACACGGGTAAGATACGTGTATGAAAATGTATTGCTGTTCCGCAGTGTCCCCAGCAGTCTTCAAGGGGAGAAACTGCAATTAATTATTCCAACTTCTCTCCGCCATGAATTCTTACAATACGCCCATGACAATCCTTTAAGTGGACATTTTGGGAGAATGAAGACACTTCTCAGGCTGTTACAAGTTGCATATTGGCCTAGTGTAAGAGCAGATGTATGGAAGTACTGTAAGAATTGTCAAGTCTGTCAAAAGTACAAACCTAACCTGTTTAAACTTTCAGGACATTTACAATCTACACCAGTGGTGGAGCCAGGTTATATGCTAGGAGTAGACCTGATGGGACCTTTTCCAAAGAGTGGAAAGCAGAATGAACATCTGTTGGTGGTGGTAGACTACTGTTCAAAGTGGGTTGAGTTATTTCCCTTACGTACAGCTAAAGCACCATCAATAGTTCGTATCTTAGTTGAAGAAATTTTTATTAGATGGGGAACTCCGGCTTACCTTGTATCCGACCGTGGAGCACAGTTTACATCGCAACTAATAAACCTAGTGTGCAAACAATGGGGAGTGGTCCAAAAATTAACAACTGCATACCATCCACAAACCAACCTCAATGAAAGGATTAATCGTACCATTAACACTATGATCGCTTCTTATGTGGAAGAGCACCACAGACAATGGGACAGATGGTTGGCGGAGTTCAGATTTGCAATTAACACGGCATGGCATGAAAGTACTGGGTTTACACCTGCTGAGGTGGCCCTAGGAAGGAAACTAAAGGGGCCTCTGGAAAGGGCCATCCGTTATCCACCTGACCCAAGCAGCTCTACCTACGAAGTATTAGAAAGACAGCAAAACTTGATCCAATTGGTAAGGGAGAATGTAGGAAAAGCTCAGACTAAACAAAAACATTATTACAATCAGAAAAGAAAATCGACACACTTCCAAGTAGGTGATGTAGTTTGGGTCCGTGCTCATCCATCGTCCGAGTCAGAGGAAGGTTTTATGGCAAAACTTTCTGCTAAATGGAAAGGTCCAGCCAAAATTGAGAAGTGTTTGGGCCCTGTAAATTACGCAGTATCATTTCTTGATGATCCCGAAAACATGGGACACTTATCATGTACAGAATTTGAAAAGCTACCATGGGAATGTCCCAACTTTTTCTGACGGGAGGGGTATGTAACAGGTCTAGCCTGTTACTAGTTGTTCTATTCCTTACCTATAGGGGGCAACCTTGATGTCGAATGTTTATAAGGGGATAGACTAGTAAAGGAAAAGAAAATGGCTTCCACCCGAGTCTAGGTTTATCAGGGTTTGTGTTGGCTTCAGTGAAAGGCCTCTTAATGGGAAACAGTTGTTTCTATTGCCATTAAGGGCCTCTTGTGTCACCCCCATTGCATACTTAAAAGTATAACATGGACAATGGATTAAAACGGTGATTGGAGAATGCAGCTACCTTATTTGAGGAGGTGGTGATGAATATGCCGTAAAGCACTCAGAAGACAACACAATACGGATAAGCTTATCAATTCCTTGCAAGAACCCTTTTTGCTTTCGTCTTCAGTGTTGTGAGCCTCTTTAAAACTGGACATCTACCCTAGATAAGGCTGGTTTTGTTTTACAGTTGGAATTTCTAAGATATGTTGTTCAATGACTTGTGTCACATTGTAATGTGTACTGTGGTATCATATGCAATGAGGGTACGACCAGACTGCGTAACAGTTTCTTCCCACAAGCCATCAGACTTCTCAATAACTGAACTGTACTATACTGAGCACAACATACACACACATCATCTGTATGGACTGCATAGACCCTCACAAAACACACACACTGTTTTGCACACTTTTCTGCTGTTTTTGCACATATTGGACAATATCTCAGTCATCTGCTGTTTTTTGCACAACTCTATATATAATCCAAAGGACCTGCTGCTAAGAACCTGCTGCTATTCATTCTTTTACTGCACAAAATATTGTTTGAACATTCAGTATTTACACCGGTCGGTCGGCGCTGTTTCTGTTACTGTTTATTGTCTTTTGTGTATTGCATTTTTTGTACTTTTTGTATTGTCTTGTAACTTAATGTCTGCACTGTTTTTTGTCCTGCACTGTCTTGCTTGTCTTGTCCAGCACTGTTTGCACCAGGTTGCACAGTTGCACTTTATGTGGCTAAGACTACTTACATGTCCTTAGCCCTGTCTTTGTTTTATGTAGCACCTTGATCCTGGAGAAACGTTGTCTCATTTCACTGTGTACTGCAACAGCTATATATGGTTGAAATGACAATAAAAAGCTTCTTGACTTCTTGACTTCTTGACTTAAAGTAAACGAGAGTTCATATAAATAACTCTTAGCAAAGAGATCATTTTCTGGCTGCCTTATTTTAATGAGTGGTCTGGATCATCACTTATGTGAAACCCCCCCAATTCAGATATATAGCTAGCTTTGAGTTAAGTTTGATCAGAGAGGTTATAGTGTGTGATTATGAATTGTCCTTCAAAAACACTGCAAAATAATATTTCTCCCAGTACAACCAGCAGATCGAGATATGAACTTTACGGTCATCTCGATATCGCTATGCTCTGAGTCTAGTTTTCAGACAGAAATATAGCTTCACTTTAAAAGCATGTTTCTAATAGTCCTGCCGAGTTGGCAGGTCTGCATTGCTTATGTTTTTTATTAAATCCGTGCTTTATTTCTGAAAGGATCTACTAAAAAAGTCCCACCTAATACCAAATGCTGTTATTCCGTAGTCTCTTTTTTTCCTGAACAATAAACTCAGCATCTGAGAAATAAGTCAAACCTCAAACCTCAAAGCTTTACAAAATCTGGCACCTAAAGAGGAGGCAATGTGTCTTCAATAACACTTGAAGTGTTATACAACGAAAACAAATTAACCTCCCATAAACATTCTGCCTTTCACAAACAGCCTAATTATTACCTGTATGGAATGATCATTTAATAAGAGTAAATAAGCAAACGTAAGATTTAATTAATGGTGTTTTCACAGATGTGTTGGGGATGCAAACATTTTAATTAATTCAGTTGAATTAATTAATTCAGCGGTTGCAGACTATTAAATATAAATAAAGCGGAACAGGCTTGATACTCAGACTGTCAACCATGAGACGTTTCGTTTGCTATATGAAATGAAGGTGCGGTATAATAAGACCTTAATGTATAATTAATCTAATTTTGCATAATTATTTAATTATGGTGGTCTGTGTATTAAAAACTAATAATGGAATGTTTCTTCCTCTTAAGGTACAAATTAAAGTCAATATCAAAAAAAGGTTTATCATTATTATTCTTGACTCCATACAATACATGACAACATGCACTTAAAACATTGTTTAAACATTGAGGAGATGTCATGCAAGACTAAATTTTGGATCATTAAAATCTATCTCTGTCTGTATGTTCAGACTTGTGAATACCGAACCTCTTGACTTAGATGCTGATCTTGTTTCACTTAAAACATTACAGCCTCTCTTAAATTATTTTCTCTTTTTTTTTGCTGATACAGAAGCTATAGCTTGTATGGTGACTTTACCACTAACGATGAAAAGAACACTGTGGTATTTTCAGTCAGAATGATTTTCTCAGCTTCACGCCAAGCACAAAAACTCTGTGTTTTCTCTGGCTAAACATGAGCAAGGATTTATCTTTAATACACTGTTTTAGCATGATTTCACAAGTGCAGTGTTTTTTCTGTTTAAATCAAACCCTGGTGTTTTTTTTTGTGTGGTTCATTTAGGTAAAAAAAAAAAACACCATTGCACTGGATAAAATCAAACAGCGAGTTAGAGTTTGAGGTGGTGAGACACTGAGACGGTCTCAGCCTGGTTCCAAGCGAAGTTTGAATGCAGTAAGAAAAGCAATTTAACTTGAAATCGACCCAACTCCAGGAATTGAACCAAACATACTATTGTGGGCTGGGGTTATTTTTCAAGCCTGTAAACTGAGCTTCAACGAGCAAACTGGGCCAAAGGACAGAGCAGAAATGTCATGAATTCTGGATATTTGGACAAAAAAGAACAAAAAGAGAAAATCATCAGTAAGTATAAAACTAGCTATTATATAATGTAGTTACACCGTATTTCTTGCCAGAGGATGAATTAGGACATTTTGAGCTCTAGATGCCAAAGTTAATGTGAAACTAAACCAAACCATTTTTTTCAATATAAATTGCTATTGTCAATCAATTAACATCTGAGACACCCATACAGTTCTGCTTAGGGACAAAAGAGTTTTGTAGTTTTAGTTATCCATCTATCCATTCATTCATCCATCCATCCATCCATCCATCCATCCATATATCCATCCATATATCCATCCATCCATTCAACCATCTATCCATCCATGGACACATACACCAAACCATTTACACATTATAGACAATTTAGAGATGTCAATCAGCCTACTATGCATGTCTTTGGAAATTGGGAGGATTCCCTGAGGCACAGGGAGAACATGCAGCATCTGTACACAAGGGAGAAGCGGGATTCGTACCGACAACCACAGAGGTGCGAGACAAATGAATGATTATTATTTCACACTTAATATTATTATTACACACAAATATTTGAAATCGTGTTGCCGGGGAACTTTGAATACTTTTTAAAACTTTTGCGCCTCTGCCTCTTTTGGCACTCTGCCTCAGAGTGTTGTAAAATTCCACATATTAAAGTGTTAGTCGTCTCACACAGCTGAGACAAGTGGCTCTGGGAAGACGCCGGGGGGACGACAAGCTTCATCCCCTCTAAATGTGAAGTGATATGTGAAGTGTGGAGGGGACCAGGCTGCTT
Organism: Tachysurus fulvidraco; assembly: GCF_022655615.1. Classification (NCBI taxonomy): domain Eukaryota; kingdom Metazoa; phylum Chordata; class Actinopteri; order Siluriformes; family Bagridae; genus Tachysurus; species Tachysurus fulvidraco. The sequence goes on from NC_062531.1 coordinate 6,817,394, forward strand.
AGGGCAGTGAACCAATTCTCCTATCAGAAGCTAGACAGCAAGACTGTGATAGCAGCAAATTGGAAATAAAAGTGAGCAAAATGTCCTAAATCTACCTGGAATATCCCAGTGTATTGCTTTAGTTCTGTATTTCTAATACAGCCACGTAAAGCTATTTAAAATACCTCATTCATTTAATGTTGTTCAGAGTAAGCCTAATGGGCAGAGAATATGTATTGGTCTAGATTGAACAGACTGAGTGATTGATTGTTTTGTCCACTTTCTGCATGCCACAAATCAACATCAAAATGCAGGGAAATCAATTCATATTGACGTGTCACTGAAAACATGTTAGTGACATAAGTGACATAAGTGTTTTATAAGCAATAAATCAATGAAACAATCAATTACTTAATTAAATTTATTTGTATAGTGCTTTTAACAACTGACATTGTCACAAAGCAGTTTTACAGAACCATAGAACGCTTATTTTTCTAGTAGTTTTATATACACAATAATTGACCAAACAGTATTAATTATGACTCAATGTAATCTAATATAGGAGCCCTACATGGCTATGTACAGACTGTTAGAAATCCAGGTCTTAAATAGAGACTGAAGGTATAATCCAAGCTTAAAGCATAGTTTTCTTTGCTCCTTTGAGTATGGCAAGAAGAGCTAAAGGAGTCTCGTGATTTTATGTTCAGACTAGTAAAACATGCTGGACTAGTTTGAATAAGAAAGTTGGTAAATGATTTAAGTGACTATGAGTTCTGCTCTAAAGGTGGCTCACAGGGCCAGTGAATGTGTTTATAGTATGAGGTGGAACTGAGGAAGGGATCTGTGGGAAACAGATGCTGGATGTGCAGGTGTTCCGAATCTAACATCTCTCTCATCTAAGTGATGATATTGTGCCCTTGAGCTACACCCTCCAATCAATCTTCTTTGGTCCTGAACATCTGGCCAAATACGGAAGCAAAATGTAATTGATTCTGAGATATCTCATATGTGTTACACCTCACCTATTCAATTATCCTTCTTTTCTCCCTAGAAATAGGATGTTGTTGGCTTTTGACCTCATTTGGTACTTCTTGTGTTGCTCTATTATAAAAGGGAACAACAGGAAATGCGGCAAAGGAGAGACGAATGCTAATGAACTTGTACCATCTGTGCAAAGTTTCCAAAGGTCAAATCTAACTGGTCTGCTGAACAGTCATGCTTAGAGCTTTGATGCTACAGTTTAGCTGGTGGGAAAAATACATTCTTCAGCTGAACCCAGTTCTGTTTTCTCTCTTATCTTCATGGGAAAGTACTTAATCTGTTGATCCTTTAACTCATTAGTCATGGTAGAGATAATAAGATAAACCCAAGATGCTCTGCATAATACATATTTTTAAGTGTGTATGTTTGTGAAAGCGCAAAATGTATCATGCACTCACGCTTTCCATCTGGCTTTCTCCGCTACAGGTATTTTCTTGCATCGTGGGGCCCTCGGCTCAAACAGAGCGGCCCAGACGCTGGGAGAAAAGCTTTCTGCAAGAGATCAGATTAAAAAAAAGGAATCAGTCCCTTCATGAAATATTTAACAAATGTAAATGATGTTTGTGAAAGAAGCAAACAATTGCAGCAGCAAGACTTGAATTTGATGTTCTAATGCATGTGCTATGCTCTTTAAAAAAAAAAAAAAGGTGAGTATTAGATGAGACAAAAATTCTCAAGGCCTTGTGAATAGAAAGTGCTTTGAAAATCCTCATAAATCCCTGCCAGTGGAAACGAATAACTCAAGATGATCCGTGTGATACAAAGACAACCATATTATATGTTATAATAACATAATCCTACACCATGATCCGTGCACATTGCACTTGTTCTACTGCCAAATACAGACATCACCATCCAAAGTGACTGACTTTATTACCTTAGTAAGCAAGTACTCATAATAAGCTCTTATGAGCATACTCAAATATCTGACTAAAAGCTGTTCTGATATGCCATTCAGGAAACTCGAATTAGTGAGATTTAATGCTTTTTGTGCCAATCCATGTCTCTGACAAGTAGCTTTCCTTGTTACAGTAGGAAACCACATTACTGGCTTGATTGAACTCACTTGAGATTGAATTGGCCAGACTCAAAATGTTTGGCTTTTGAAGGCACGATTTGGGTTTGGAGACGGCGTGTCTGCTATTTTTCAGTTCTCTGCTTTCCTTGCCCAAAAGTTTTTTAAAAAGTAAACATCGAGAAAAATGAAACACAAGACACCAGAAAACCAAAAACGTACTGTACAAAAACAGGGATTTGAGTGAGAAAATAAGAAAAACAATAAAATATCTTTTATGTCAATCCATGCTGAGGGCCAGAGATTTGAATTCTCTGTGTGAGTTTCTGTTTAAAGCCCTGTTCGTTTTCCTAGTTGTTGAAGACACCTTGTCAAAGGCTTCTTCCCTGTTGTGTGCTCCATTTCTGCTTTGGGACTGTCCAGCACCATGTCCATCAAGGGAATTAAAGCTTTTCTGTGCTTGCTTAGATGTAGCCACCAAAACTGTCTTTAAAATCTTCTTTGCTTATACTTTCATGCAGACAGAGTCTAAAAATATCAAGCTGTCACGGAACCGCAAGAGTATCGACTTAAAGTAGAAACTGGGAGCCCATTATATCATGAGAGCTCCTGGCTTACTCTATATCTTGAAAATAATGGAAACTCTAATTGGCTGACAAAAACATTACAAGCTACCCAGTTCCCATACACCATGTCTTGGTGGAGTGATTTATATCAGATCATGCCTGGTTGAAAGTAATCGATGGGCAAATGGTGTATGATCGTCCACAATGATATATGAAATACGTACTGTAGGGCGTTTCTTGATGAATTCATCTGTCATATTCATTAAACCTGCACGTAAATATCCGTGATTGGTTCTTAAGGCTTCAAAACAAACAGCATGAAACTTGGCCCAAGTCAACTGGCCTAAAGGAACATAATGTACTCTGGTCTACATTTATGGCATTTGAACAATTGAGGATTAACAGCTGAACAAGCTTAGCTTGGTGACCCTGGGATATGAACTCATGACCTTCCAATCTGAAGTCCAACACCTTAAAATCTGAGCTACCACATACCCTGTGTCCACTTCAATGTTACAAATATTGTAGTACACATAAACAGAGTTATTAAGTGGAGTTTTCAATTGTAGACCGTACTCCACTTGCACTTGACATAACACACACACACACACACACACACACACACACACACACACACACACACACACACACACACACACACTGCATAGCTTGTACTGAGTTAAATCCACAGATCCATTTGAGATTTGATTAGTTGCGACAAATCGTTTGTGATTATGTCTCTTGTTCTTAACACATTGATATCTAGTCTAAAAAAGAAATGATTTTGAAAACAACTAATTAGTATTTAAGAGAAACAGCTTCATTATTCTGATTAGGTTCAGAGTACTTGTGTGCACTACACTTGATTTAGCACCTGCACTTGCACAGAAGCCAAGGTGAAGAGTGGGATGTCAGGTACATCAAGCTCTTTCACTTCTGATTTGTGAGAAAAAATGAACAAACGAGCTTTCTTAACACCTCAGTCACTGGTTATATACAGTACGCCGTATTACTCATTTGAAAGGTTATTTATTTACCTCATGGATTTTCATGGATTTTTCTATTACATGTCATGAGCAGGAGTAATAACTACACAGAGCAATGGCTCTTATCTTTGGAGAGCATTCATTATAAACTCTCAATTATACATAGATCGCTCTTTTGAGCCAGAATATCACCATGACATCTAACACAGCAGCAACAGTGCAAATATATAATTTGATTAGGGCAGGGTGTCAGACTCTACTCTAATGGAGGGCCATAACAACGGCGAAAGCACCTAATCAGCCAATTACCTGTGCCTTCATGTGCTGAATGTGCTGTGTTAGACGGAGAAAAACATACATCACAACTACATCCTTTGTTGGGGAACTTCTTAATGATTGCTGGAAGGATCATTGCTGTTATCCTGAAGGAATTTACTTTTAATTAGTATCCAAAGACCATCCAGATTTCTTTATTACAGCTTACCAGAGAGTAATACCAAAGAATATCATTGTGTGTGTGTGCATCTTCATATCATTACTTTTAATGATAATAATATTATCCTTCTGAAAGCCGATTGTTCATATTTCAGAATCATTTTTCTGCTTCTTTTAAGCACTCCTTAGTCTTAAGCCTTTTGAGATTACACTATTTCAGGTGCACACATTCTTCTCCATGATTAAATTAGCATTTTTCACGTTGTTATTGGACGTGTGTGTGTGTGTGTGTGTGTGTGTGTGTGTGTGTGTGTGTGTGTGTGTGTGTGTGTGTGTGTGTGTGTGTGTGTGTGTGTGTGTATGTGTGTGATATTGGTTTAACTCTTGTTATCTCCCAGTTTCCACCTAAAATGGACTGACTGTTTCTATGAAGCTCTAGTACATTCAGAAGGTTTCTGGCTCCTTCGTGTGGTGGATCTGGGAATGTCCATTTTCATTATAAACTGGATATAAAGAGCAAAACAAAATACTTTGGTCACCAAAAAGGCTATTTTATTCTTAACTGAGATCTCTTAACATGTCTATATTCAATAAAACTAAGCAGAAGTGAAATTTTATTTGATTGCTCAGTTCAAAAATGTTGTATGGATATTTATTATATGATCTATAGTTACAGATATACAGGTGTAGTCTTTATATATTTAATGTACTACTGTAGTTAATGCACTGTCCCCTAGTTTGAGCTTGTGAAAACCTAAACAGCATTTAACTTCACTATGGTGAAGAATCATTTCACAAAATCCTACTGTTATATAACACTATAATTAGAATGCACAGCTTTAAAAAGTGATTTAAAAGATGTAACATTGTAGAGACTTGAAATAAACACCTACTTGATTTATAAACTCAAGAATGTGGCCTCAAAACTTCATTTCCCAAAAAAGTTGTCCGGAAACTGTTGTCAGTTTGTTTCTTTCAGTCTGTCTCTGTTACACAGAAAGTATTGCAGCATCCTGACACTTCCGATAATATATTTGTGAAGTCAGTAACTTCTTCCTTTCTTGAAGAAAAAAGGAACAAATAGACTCCAGCCATGACTCAACATTCACTCATTATGGTACACAGGAAAAAACACTCCTGCTCTTTTATTGAAACGAAACATTTCTTTGCAAATTCGACCATATAAATTGCAGGCTAAAGATAGAGAAAGTTGATGGAAAATTTTCCATGGGAAACTCACCATGTTATGCACTGTTTAACTTAAAAATGAAGCGAAAATAACTTTGTGCAAACCAGGCATTTATTCATTTGCTTGTTTATTTAGATGAAGCCTTTATTTGCCACATATACATTACAGAGAAATTCTTTTCTTTGCGTATCCTAGCTTGTTTAGGGAGTCAGGGTCAGAGGGCGAAGGGTCGGTCCTGATAAGGGGCCCATGGTACAGATAGTGGAAGATTTTAGGGGATGAGGTTTAACTCAAAGTTTAAATACGTCAGTTAAAGATTGGCACATTGTAGATGCACATTTTATAGCCATGTTTAATGTTTAATAAAACATTTTCCTTTCATCACCGTTGTTTACTCACAGCTTCTCGGTTTTGAAGATATTCAGACAAAAATTCATCTCATCACAGATTTACAGAAAAACTTCAAAAAGTCCAAGTTTTTTGTCCAAAAATGTTCCTATGTCTGGAAACTAATAGTTACAGCTATACAAAACATTGACAATAGAGACTGGTTCAAAAATGCTACATCTCCTTATACGGAACGTTTCAGCTGATTTAATCGGTTTATGTAAAGCATGATACAGCATCCCTCTGTGAGCTTTTACTATAGAAATAATATCTTACAAAGAGCACATCAATATAAACCTGGCCGTTGTAGATATTGCCACAGCTGCTATTACAGACAGTTAATAAACACCTCCTGATCACTCAGAATCAAACATTCAGCACTGTTGATATTCCACATTAAACTCAAATTACAAACACAAACACAGACTGATTAGATAAACTTGAACCTACAGATTCTCGCGTAGTGTAATATGAATCCCATGACACATTACCAGCTGTGTTGTGTGCTCGTACACTATGGCTAAGTCATTATGTGTCATGAGAGAGGACCTTCAGTCCGTCTGTTTTGGAGTTAGTCCTGGAAAAAAATTTTTTTTTTTTACTTACTTTACTATGTTTTCTTTCTTTCTTTTTTTTCATATTTTGCTCATAAAATATGTTGCAGTTATGCATTTTAGGAGATCCTTAAACGAACTATAAGGTATAAAAATGTCCATTAAGGCTTGATCAGGAATGAGAAGTGTATTTAGACAAATGTATGCAAAAGAGAAGTGAGATTTGACTAAAAGCTGTTCTGAGTTTAAAGGTTACATTGTTTGCCTGGCCATATACTGTAGGTCTAAAGTCAGTTTCATATAGAATTGGAGTTTGGGTGCTTAGGATTGCAGTAAATACTTTGGCTCTCTGTGTGGATATTGACCCACACCCTTCCCCAGGCCATGAGACCAGCAAAGAGCTCCCACCCTTCTGTAATAACAGACATGTGTGACTCTCATCAGCACTCAAACTTCTTTTGTGCTTTTAGCTGGATTTAATAGTAAATGTTTGTTTGTTTGTTTGTTTGTTTGTTTGTTTGTTTGTTTGTTTGTTTGTTTAGCAAAGGTCAAATTCCATTGTTTCAATTTCTGTCTTGCAACTGTTCATGATGCAACTGTTCATGATCATGGTTCATTATACAACCACAAAAGCCAGGAAATGCTGCAAGACATCATGATGGTGTTTATTCTGCACTGTTTATTAAAAAGGCATGAACTCTGCAAAGAGACATAAATCTTCTTTGTTTTCCAGCACTTTTAAATTAGCGAAGCAATTACAGCAATTGATATTAAATACATATTACTTATCTTAAAGAAACTGAAGGGATGCACTAAACCTCTCAATTATTCTTATGCTAGATTTGAGATTGACCTAAAATAATAATTTGGATTCAAAGTTGTCGTAATCAACTGTTTATAAACAACCAAATGTATTTTTTGTGCTGATGTTTCCCAACTAAAGTTATTTATACAAATTCTAATCAATAGAGAAATTTTAAACTGCTTTTTTATATGTACACATATGTAACTGCAACTGTAACATGTCAATCATGGCATTACTGAAATAAAGGTGTGTTCTTTGTTCTTTGAGGATGGAAGACTGGATGGAGGGAGTGAACGTCAAGGGTGGAGTCCTTCAGGCTAAATCTTCTGCAAAGATGGCCGACATCAATTACACTGAATTTAGGGCTCACCTTAAAATCCTCGAAAATGTTGAACAATTCTTTTAACCCAAATTTCTCCCTCTCAGTTTAGTCATTGCTCATTTTAGTCAGAAGTCTGGAGTGAATGAAAGACAACATACAGGTGAGCACCATCATCTCGTCATAACCTGTTCATGTAATGCCACAGAACGGCTGGATGTACACTAAATTAGAGAATATAGTAGTGCATTCTTTGGGAACAAGAGTATGCCTAGTTGTCAACTAGCATTAATCTAAACCAGAGAGAGAGGAGAGGAGAGGAGAGGAGAGGAGAGGAGAGGAGAGAGAGAAAGAGAGAGAGAGAGAGAGAGAGAGAGAGAGAGAGAGAGAGAGAGAGAGAGAGAGAGAGAGAGAGAGAGAAGGCAGTCTAAAAGGCATTAACTAATGTTCACATCGGTCCTGAAAACCTCAAACCTAATCATCATTGCTTGACAAAGTTCGATGATTCCTCATCTTTGCCCTTGCCTGGGGTACATTAACACATTAACCTGGGACTGCCAGACATATGTCAGCTCTCTGACTCGCTTCTCCATTATAACCGTGTTTGATTAAATGTGCACAATGTGAGCTGAAACTGAGGAAAATGAAAGGAAGGCAGACGGAGCACAGACTTTATGGATCTGTTGCTATAAGCAATGGAAACAAAGGCGACTGTGTCCCTTCCTCAATAGTTAGCAAACCATTTAAGCAAACCACAAAGCATCATTTGCATCTCAGAGGTTAACGTGACACAAGAGTTTCACTGTTCTGAAGAACAATAGACGGCTAAAAGCACGGTGAAAGGTGGGCACATAAACCCAAACTAAAGCCCCCACTTCACTCCCAAGAAAAATTTCATGTGCTACACGTTTGAATGCAAGATATAGCGACTGAGAATCAGAAACAGATCTTACCTTCAGATTTAAATGTACAGTACATAAGTTGGATCTTTGCCGTGATGTTAGTAGGTTTAAATACAATGCCAAATCAGCAGTCATGTAGTACACAAGCAGCAAAACTAAAATGTTACAGACTGAAATGCAGAAGTTCTGCTGTCATAAATGACATATTTAAGATGGCTAAAATGATACTATAAATATAACTGATCACATGTCCTTCTGAAAAATCCCAGTTCTCCAAATCAGTGGGGATCAGAAAGTCACATACAGACAAATCAAATTTTCTGAAAACAGAGTAAGTCTTTCTTAGGCATTTAAATGACTCAAACATTAACCATAACTATGAGCTTTTATAGACCTTTATAGGCTTAGCTTCATAAGTGCACGACTTATGACGCAAATCCTGAGTGTAATGTTTTATTTTTTATTATTGTAAATGACATTCTCCACGTTTAGTAAGTGCAATAACAGCACTTCAGTCAACTTAATCTGATCATAATTACAATTATGGCATTAAAGTAAACATGCAGTTCCACATTTAGTGTGAGTGCTGTCCAGTATGTCAAGCTGGAGGAAGTTTTATGAATAACTTCATGTAAATGAGACAGCTGCATTTCTCCATCACTATGAACGTTACAGCCAACACAGTATGTTTACATCATTTAGCAGACACCCTTATATCCAGAGCTTATATACAGCTGAGCAATTGAGGGTTAGGGGCCTTGCTCAGGGGCCCAACTGCGGCAGCTTAGTGGAGCAGGGATTCAAACTCACAACCTTCTGATTGGTAACCCAACAAAATGAACCACATGAAGCTCACAGTAACTCCAATGCTTTTCTCCTGTGTGATACAGTAGGACTTTAGGACTTATTTATTTATAGTAAGAGAAAGAACATGCCAAAAAAGAAAGTGTTACTTTTTTTTTCTTTTTTTTTCAATGCAGCCGCAAGTTTTCCGAAGAGGTTGGGCTCCAAAAAGTCACCTTGCACCTGCCTCATGCTGTTCAGTACTATTAACATCCGATAGATTTACACATGTACACATACACGCACACGCACGCACGCGCACACACACGCACGCACACACACACGCGCACAGTATTCCAAATCCAAATCCAGACACAGGACTCTTAGTCATCCTAAAAATATCGACTTCTCTCCTCTGTCCCATCCTCTGCACTGATGTCAGAACAGAACAGAAGACAAGATGATTTAACAACTTACCGTTTTCCCTCAGAAAGGAAGGCAGAATGTGACAGAAGAGTTCACCCCCCCTCCCTTAGGGATTCAGCTGCAATACAGTCCACACCAGAGAGGCAGAGAAAGTGTCCCCCAGTGTCTCCTGTGCTAGGGAGACTCAGTGCTCTGTGGTTTAAGGATGGAACAACAACAGTGTTCCCAGTGTCTAAACCAATCACGTTGCTCCACTGCCCTCTAAGGCCCGCCCCCTTCCCCGGAGCTCCTCATGCTGAAGCTGGAACCAGAGCAAAGGCTTCTTTCTGCAGCATCACAGCAGGACATCAGCATTGACCAGTGAGCCACGACTCACAAGCTCCGATGATGATTAGTGGGTTGATGAACACATCATTTATCATTAATGCACAGGGGGAAATTTTACGTCATTGTCCCATTCAAGCTGTCTGACTCTGTGCTTTCATGCTGTGCAAGGGCTTTGGTTTCAGAGCTGAATGTTTGCTTTTGTAACTTAATCCCCAAATCTGATGGCTGTGACATCAGGCTGCAGGTTATTTTACGTCAGAGATCATTAACGATACCTCATTGTTTTCTTTCCCACAGTCTGGACCATCAGCATCACCGACAGTGGCGTCAAACAACCCAAACACTAATGAAATCCGCAGGGCTAAAATATTTGCTCTGGGTAATTTGTTGGAACTTAAATAATACATTCAGGAAAAGTTTGTTTATTTTTACAGTCTCAAATAAATATTTTATCTAGCTTCGCTTGCCCGGAGGAATGAAAGGAATCATTAAACTCATCCAAGAATTCTGTTGTTAGATAACAAGATCCTGATGAACAGAAATTATAGGGAAACATACACAAATATATATACACAAACATTAAAAGTGGGTGGAAATGTCATATGAGACTGGGTGGAAAAGTGAAGCAAATAAGGGTCTCATAAGTGAAGCAATTGCTCATATGTGAAGCAAATAAGGGTCTGTACAGAAACATAATGTTTTTCTCTTGGTTCCTTGTTAATCAAATGAATTTTATTGTAATTTCTATTTATAATGTGTACACATTGAAACAAGATGTAGGTTTTCAGTACTATGGTGCAGCACACGATACAGTAGCATGGAACAAATACATGATGCAAATACAAGACATAGGACAGTACAATTGAGTTGTTTTATTTTTAACTCACAATCAGGTAAAGCAGCAGGATAGAGACATGTAACAACATTGCCTTATAGCAGCTTACAGCATTGTCTCTATGTCCATGCGATACATTTGGTTCTTTAATGCGGACGTGAGAAACAGGACAGACAGAGTTATGATGTTGCAGCAGTGTTGGCAGTGTTGATGCGACCTTTTGGGATTGTTTTTTTTTTCTAGGTTGCAGCACTGGAGCAGATTGTAGATTTCCGCCGTGCTCAAGGGCAGACCAGCAATGATCAAAAGAAGGGCAGAGAATTTACAACCTGCAGTCTTTTGCTAATAAGTCAACATGGCTAGTGCAAACAATCTGTCGGTTCAGTATATAATTGATAAGGTTTCCAGTAGCCTGGGGTATTGATAAATCTGTTTTCTGAATTGTAATCATCTTCTGGAAGAAATAACACTAATTAATTAAAGGGGCTGAATCTTTAAAATTTTCAGAATATTACAATTCTGTTGAGTTTTTGTTTTTCCTTATTTTCTATTGTGTTTTATATACTTTAAAGAAATGAAACATTTAACTCAGGTAATTTCGCAAGTTCTTCAAACTCTTCTGCTGGTTTGTTGATTTTGTTAAAAGTTTCTATAACACATACAGTATGAGTTCCCTAAACAGTTCATTACATATTTAGCCTATCTCTGCTGGTGTAATAAGCTCCACTCTTCTGAGAAGGCTTTCCACTTGGATATCGTGTGTGTGATCACCCAGCTACAAGATCATTAAGGAGATCAGTCGCTGACATTAGGTGAGGAGGTCTGGGGTGCGGTCAATGTTTCACGTTCACAGTTGTAGCCAGCCTGAGACTCGAGCCCACAACCATAGGGTTGAGAGTCAGACTCTCTAACCATTAGGCCACGACTTCCCTTTGTCATCTATTATAGTGTAAATAATCCGCTTTGTTTACATTAATTTCACTCATGAGTTTAAGTGTTTTCAGCTCTGAGGAAGACATTTCTAGAGATTGTTTACTTTATGATATCACCTGCCATGTCTGTGCATGAGTCTATAGCCTGGGCGAGAAGAAAATCAGCCACAGTCTTTCCTACTTATGAAATTCTGTGTTTCTTACAACCGTGATACTGTACAAAATAATCCATATTGAATACAGCAAATAATCTGATATGGATGCCAAAAATAATATATTAGGTGAGGGGTTTGGCCCTGTTAGCTCTTTTATCACAGACATCCCTCTGTTTAAGATCCTTAACCCTTAACACCTAAACTGTATGCATGGATTGTGTCCAGTCTCAGATGTGGTTTTGACAAATTAAGAAGGAAGGACCTATGCACATCATGAGGCAGGATTTATGCACTAACGAGTCTCTGTTTTGTGCTACATGCATACGATCAACCTCAGAGCATTATGAAACTTATGATTCAGATTAACCATCGTTACTGTCTATAGAGAGAAGTCTTTCTAAAGTACTGTCTATATAGAGAAGTCACAGGGTTCAGGGTTAGAAGACATGCTGAACTACTATAAGCCAAACCAGACTGTCCTTAGGCTGACTTGCATCTTAATTAAATTTATTTACTTTCCGCTGCACGTATCTAAATCATTTTCAAGTTTGTGAGTCAAGCATCCTATTTAAAATGTTTTTTTTTGTTTTTTTTTTAAAAAAAAGGCTTGTCAAGGCTCGAACATGGAACAAGTGCTGAATATGGGATCATTTTTCACAGTGCTTTCTCTTTCCATTTTTCTGAAGAAATTTCATTTCATTACACAGATTGATTACAAAGCCTTTTTCATGAGTAGCATTACTATTAATCCAGTCTGAGTTCAAAATCTTGCATATACAGTAGTAACTTCCTGGTTTTATAGTTGAAGAGATATAATCCAGCTGTGATGCTAACCCACATCAAGCCTACTTGGGATGGTTCCTCATTCACACTTGCTTTTATAATACAATATTAGCTTAATCATTTACTATGTTTTTTTCTTGTAGCTCTTGGATGATATGCTGTCGGTATTATGAACAGAAAACAAAAAGATAAGGATTCTTTATTAATATTTTAAGTAATATAAGTAGAAAATGTAACAAAGTAGAAAATGTCCCTTTATTATTATTACCATTGTGTGTCCCTCGTGTTGTTTGTGCAGTATACTAGCATAATGTGACATTCACATGTTTGTCCAAATCCTGCTCTACCATTTTACCCATTGAATCCACAGCATTATTTAAACTCTAACATTGGCTCTGTTTTTAACAATGTACTTGTGTCATCTCTCATCATCAGCACCCGAATGTGTTGCTACAGTTAACCTCCTGCCAAGCTGTAGCGCCAAGTTCTGGGATAAAATGTTCATAAATGCTACAGCCCATCTGTTTGCAATAACCTTTGGTCACAAAATCGTGATGACACCAGGTTAATGGTTTCAATTGCAGCACAAGAACAAGCTTTTTTCTCTTTCCTCTCAACCACATTTAATATGTGCACTAGAGCATTTAATCTGTTCTCCAGCAATCAACTTTTTTCTTTTTTGGCAAACCCGTGTTAGATTTATTTAGCTTTCACTTTGTACACACATGTTATACTTGTTATCTCAGACTGATAAATGTGTAAATGTGAACTTTTTGGGTACTTTCACAGTTGAATTTTTCACACAAAGTGGAAGTGTACCTGTAATTTTTGGTCAAAGAGGAACTTCCAGAGTTAAAAAAAACTTAACGTGGTACTATAATGTCATTTATTTTTGGGGGGTTGGGGGTCCAAACAACCTTACAATCTGATGCCCAACACCTTAATCACGAATTATGCTTTCCCCAAAAATGAATTGGGAACTTACCCTTAAGCATTCCTTTTTAACACAGATTTGTCATGACCTGCTGCTTCACTCATTATGACCCATGTGCCATGACTCAGATTCAACTGCTACACCACATTTGCTCATACTGTACATACCATGTGCATACAAAAGTGCTGTGAAGCAAAGACTGTTACACCACAGCATTTAAAGAGCAAGCAATGCCTCTAAATTATTCTGGAGACCATCTGAGTGACTTCAGTGTTTGTACAGCTTTAGTAGTGCTCAGGTTTTCATACTGAAAGCCTCCCAGTCATGTGGTTGATCAGATAACTGCATAACATAACTATGTGTGTTCCTAATAAATTGGTCAGCAAGTATACTACACTGGAGGACTTTTTTGGTTGAAAACACAATTTATTTGCCTTTTAGTATGGTGAGAAACTTAAAACATATGTAAATTCTCACTATTAATATCGCTATATATTTCAAAGAGTCGGCTGTAGCTTGGGTTTGAAATAATAGAATAAGGGTAAGAGCAAAATGACAGGAAAAATGCAGATGCCCTTTATGCATTAGTAATGAAACCCTCATGACATTTTCCTAGAACTAGCTCTGGAATTTGCTGGCATGTGTCACAGAAACAGCTAAAAAAACCTTTTGAATGGTTCTTCATGCATCATGAATTACTTGCAATACATGAACACTCCACATGGGGGCGCTCGAAGATTGTGTTAAAATACAGTACTGTAAAACATGACGCATCTACACCATTTCACCAGTGACATTTATTTATAAATATACATTTTAAAACATACAGTTCATCTGTTTGATTTCACATATTCAAGTTTATATATATAAAAAAAAATCAGAATGTGGACTCCTGTCCTAAACAAGGACAATCATGACAGTACTAAAATAAAATGAGCACTTAATCTGCATAATGTTGCCTTACTCATCATCCGTATTAGAAGACATGCTGATGCCTTGTTTGTCCTGTCCCACATCACCAATAGTGCATATTTATCTGAACTTGTATTAGCATGTATTACACTTCTCAGAATAAGAGTTCTGTTCCTGAATAAGACTTTCGCCTTCCTTTCCACATATTCAAATGGTCAGACAAGATCTGATCCAAGATCAGTTCGTACTCAGAAGTTCAGATAAATGCACTGGCTCCTTCAGGGACATTCACATTGTCCTGTACTTCTCAAAGACTGAATTTAGTGCAAACGTATTGTAGATTTGTGGGTAAAAAAAATATATCTGACTGTATGCATAGATCAGCATGTTTTCTAAAACGGAGAGAAAGGCCAGGGAATGTAGGAGGGGAAAAAAAGCAGTTAAGGCACTGGTGGTTTTTTAATATCTGGCTAGGGAATTGTATTGTGAATTGGTAACATAACCTCTTAAACTCTCAGAACCTGGTAACGAGTCCAGACTTCGATTTCTCACACTTGGAACTATAGAGCGTTCCTTTTAACTCACTCCTAACAGTTAGGGAACAAAGATTTTAGATGAGGAACTAAATGAGCAGCTAGGACTTTAAAGCTGGATTAATTTGGCTTTCTATCCAATGTAAAAGCAACGTCAAAAACATTTTAGCTATTCTAAAAAGAGAAAAGATTAAAAATGCAGGTCAAAGCAGAGGATTCAGGAATCCACAGTTTTCAACTGATGTGCATTCAGCTGCAGCGTTTGGTATTAGTGACATTTGACAGGAAACAGCAATATAACAATGGAGTTGATTTTAACTTGTGTATTCATTCAGCTAAATATGAAGTTCTATTCTTCTCTCACTTTTCAAAGCAATTTTAGATCTGTAGTCAAATATAAATATTCCTAATATAAAAATTACAGTAGGCCAAAAAACAGCAGCGCTCAAGTACTCAAGTACTCCATACAGGTCCGATTGTCAATTCGGAAAGTTCCTAAATGAGGTTAATCGTGTTTGCTGGAGGAGATGCTGTTGTTGTTCTGGACCTTGTCTGAACTCCGGAGAACTTTGGGAAGCCTCTTGCCCTTGGTGTACGCGTGATACCAGAAGTTGAGAAACAGGCAGAGAAAGACCAAGCCATAGAGGGCAATGATGTAAATGAAGATGGGGTACTGATAGGGACAATCCTTCATGAAGAAGTACTGACCAATGTGAGTGGTGACGATCACAAACTGCGTCTGTACACACAGAGCGACGTCAGGTTTGAGAGAATTTAAGAGCAAAAGTGTTTCCTTGTTTTTGATACAGACCAACCAGTGAATTAAATGCAACACTTACTAGCTGTATACTCGTCAGGTGCTTCTTCCACCAGAGAAACTTCTCAAAAGCAGGCCCCAGCGCTGACAGACCATAGTATGTGTACATTATGACATGGACTATGCAGTTCAGAAGGGCGTGGAATGTCCCCTGGCCACCTGGAAGACAAGGATAAGTTTCTCAGCAAGACTAGATTTTTGCTTCTTAAACAGTTATTCAGAATCATCAATTCCTTCACAGTCACATGGAATAAACTTCCCCCAGTTTGGTCACCCACCAGCCAGCTCTAACCCATCACTAAACATCTACCAGTATGAGCAGATGAAGGACAATACGTGCTTCCTCAGAGACATATGAAGCGTTGCTCATGCACAAACATCAGCTCACAGATACCCATGATGTCTGTTGCTGTGATTTTGGATGATTTTGCTCCCGTATTTCCCAGCCACAACTGTATAGTGCACTAAACAAACGTTCAAAAAAATGTTTCAATAAAATCAGCATGCAGAAGTAAAAGTTCTGGTTTGAACTTTCAGACACCAAATCCATCACATGGTCCTTGAAATCTTTTTTTTTTCTGTGTCAATGCTATTCACGGAAATACTCGTTAATGTGAAGTAGTAACAAAGTGGATTTGAGCACACAGAATGACGCATGAACAATTCTGTTTGTATCATGAAAGTGCTGTTAGACTAAAAAACGAGTGGTGATTTGAGTGCGTTTGATGAATCAGCTTCCTGCTGACTCCCTGATTTGCGTGTCATATGCATACAAAATGCCACAATATACTCTCATGTACATCTTATTTACATGAAACACACCCTAATTGGTGCAGGTGTTTTATGATAAGGGACCAATAAAAAGGAAGCAATTCATACGGCTATGAAGAAGAGAAAAAGAAAAAAAAAAAGTAAATGGAGTGGGGAGGATAAATTTGAGTAAGGTTAAGTTTGAGGTGAATTTGTCTGTGGTTGTTGTGATAAAGAAAGTTAAGGCAACATCTTTTATAAAGCTGTTTAAAGGCAAAGTAAGGTTGAAAAGTGAACTCTATTTATGGTTGGGTTTTTATTCATTTAAAAACAGAAAAATGTCAGAAAAAGCTTGTGTGTTGGTGTGAAAACATATCGGTTGCAGCCTGATGATTAAAACGTGCAATGACATTAACATAGCCCTGGTATGTTGTTCATCTTTCCTAAAGTCCACAGATTTACAGGGTTTACAGTGCCTCTTGTATGCAAATACACCTCCAAGCTGATAAAGATCAAAATTACACATTACATCCCATTACTACAAATAGGATCAGTGTTATCTGGCAGATATTAATGATACGCACATGTATTTGGATTGCTTAACTGCAAATGAAACTGATATTCACACACAGCGCAGACAGACACAAGCACCGACTTACAGATAAGCTAAAAGGGTACGAGGGAACCGACGGACAAATGTCAGACTATTACAGAAAAAGAGCTGATGTGAAGTATGATAAGCTCTACTGTTCTCAGCAACACGGTCAAGCATGATGTAAAGGTGATAAATACACAATGCATGTCATACTGGATTAGGGTTTTTTTCTCCTTACAGAATTAGTCATTACAGTATTATCTATGAGAAAGAGGTCATTAAGTTACAAAAACACAATGGTGGCATGACATGCATTAGGGTTACTCTCTTGCAAGGAGAAAACACAGCTACAGATAGAACCTGACAACATTACATCAGTGTAAATCCTCATGTTCCTGTTCGGTCATACAGAAGAAGAAAGCGTACCTGCAGCAAACCTGACACCGAACCACCATGTGAATGGCATTATAGAGTGATGGAAGACATGCAGGAAACTGATCTGGTTATTCTTTTTCCTCAGCACAAAGAACACCTGGCCAAGAAGGGCATGATTAAACAGTTACTGAAGGAAGCAGACAGGCTACAGCAACATTACTCCACTGAATGTGCCAATGGAAATAGTAGTGCTTTGTGGCTTACTTACTGTGTCCAGCATTTCAATAAATTTGGAAAAATAGTACAGCCAGCATGTGTGTGCCATCTAGTGAAGAAGGACAGCCTTGTTAGCGATTTGTATTGACAAATTATTACAGCAGATTGAAGTGTTCAGCCTACACATGCTTAAGAATATTGAATGATCCATAAACAGCAGCACTCGAGTCAGGATGTAATTATTATGGTAAGCAAAAATTAGAATAATCTGTTAACTTCTTTGTAGCAGGAGCACTTACCCTCATAGCCTGTGGGGAGTGGGAGTAATCCACCAGATCACAGCTAAACGAGTAGCCTGTGCCCCAGCCAGACATCACAAACTATAGACATACAAACAGACAAACAAGATTATAAAGATTTATTATCGATAGCTGGAAATTCAGGAGAACTCTTACCTCTTCCTACATTTGTCTGTTTTGAAAAACAGGTGATTGGATCATACTGGTGTTATACGTAAATTAATAATAATAATAAATAAACTAACACTCATCTGTTTAGTCCAGTAATAGTAATGGTTTTGGTTTGTTTCTATTTGGCTTAATTTCATATCGAACATAATTAAACAATCCACAAGGCAAAAACAAGGAATTTTGCATGAGGAAATACAGTGAGGAAAAGAGGCAAACAAACTTTTGACAAATGTTCATAAAACTCAGCCCTGCGCATATAACAACGTCAATACTCAATGATCTGTGAATTATATCACTGTGACATTGTGTATTGCATCACAAGCAAATATTTCCTCTTTTTGTTGGTACAGCACAGTCCCACCTCACAGGCCATTTTACACAGCATGTGTGGCTCCCTTCCTCCAGCTGGGTCAGATTCAGGGCTGAATCTCTCTCACTAGAATCAAGCCTACAGTTTACTTCTCACCTGCTGAACCACAGTTTTGGGAGGAAAAACACCAGCTTTTAATTCAGCAGGCATTTCTAAATCTCTCCATAATAAAATTATACATTTTCCAAAAGCTCTTCAGCAAAAATTGTGTTATGTAGTCACAATATACTGTAAATAGAAATCGCCTTAGATGACAATGATTCATGTTGAAATATTAGCTGTATGAGACATATAAATAATGAGACATATACACACTCCTCAACAAAGTCTTAAGACACTTTGCACTGGTGAATTGTAACCAGGTTGTAAGAACTTCTTCAAAAGGCCAAAAAAGAAAAAAGACCAAGAGACAAAAAAAAAAAAAAAAAAAAAAAAGAGTAGGCAATTTATTGAAAACTGCATTTAAACTCGGTCATCAGCTGATCAAAAGTTTAAGACCATAGCCTTTAACAGTTCAAATCTGTGCAGAAATATGGCTTTAACATCATTGTGCTTCAGACAGTCATAATGTCATGATCTCCTGATGGCAAAAGTAAAAAGGCTTTCCGTTTTTGAACATGGCAGGATTGTTGAGCTGCACAATCAAGGGCTCTCATGACGCACCGTTGCTGCCGAGATTCATTTTAAATTTCTTAAAAGATCCTGAGAGATATGGGACCAAAAAAAAAATCAAGTGGTATACCCACAAAATTTTCACCTGCACTGAGCCGGAGGATTGCAACATCACCACATGGAGCAACGTTCCCACCAACCACCTGGAAACAGCTGCATCAAGCATGTTGAAAAGAGTGTTTGAAGGATCAACAAGAACGGTGGGGTTACTCACTCCTGAGTCCTTTTTTGGTCACTTTTAGTTCTGTTGTGTTGTGTTGGTCCTATTTGAGTTTAAATGCAGTTTTCAACAAATTGCTAATCTCTATTTTTTGTCCCCTTTTGACATTTTGATGTAGTTTTTACAACTTGGTTATTAACCACCAGCGTGAAATGCAAATACTTGGAATGTTTCCCCAAGTCTTAAGATTTTGTTCAGGATATATATAAACACATACACACACACACATTTACATTTTGTTTTTAAAAATATTTGACTCTTGACATCCATGTCGCAATGTTTGATTCCCTGAAGTTAATGCACTGGGTTTTTGTACTAACAAGACCTGTTTAAATGCAGTTCAGTGAGTTTTGAGGCATAGAAAGAGATATACTTGTGATAAAAATCTCAACTTTCGGCTCACAAAGGCTTCCACAAAACATGCTAGGTGTGGTGTGCAAGAACACCTTTAGCACGTCTTATTTTAAAAGGTGTGAACTCAGCCGAACCCGATTTGCATAAATTGTTTCTAACTTGATGTTAAAATGGAATCTAGTGCAACATGTTTATTAAAGATGACTGTCAGTGATAAAAGTCAGCCTTTACACTTATTACTATACAGTCTGAACTTTGGTAACCACGTCAACTTTTTCGTTCCTTATTTTAATATTTCTCCTTTCAGATAATGGCTCTATTACACAAAATGAAAAAGTGGGAGCTGAGCTTCAGGAACAAAATAAGAGAGGAAACCATCAGCTGAAATCTGTATGTGACCTGCAGACTACTGACCTCATAACACATATATAGAGAGAGAGCCACAACGCCGAAGTTGTAGATCACAAGGACTTTCTTCAGATCATATGGTTTCTTGTTTTCCATCAACCTGGGCCCCAGTGACATCACAAAATAGATATAGGCACAAATGATGATAGTCTGAGGCAGCGGAGAGGACATGAGCAGCCAGTCTTCAGTCCTGGGGTCTAAACCATTTACAAAGGATTAGATCACAATATAGCACCAATGGGTGACAAATCACTAGGTCAAGTGTGTGTGTGTGTGTGTGTGTGTGTGTGTGTGCGTTATTAACTTTCTGGGTTACCAAAGCATGGGGCTGAGCAGACTTTGGTACAGTGCTGCAGCTGGTCTATGTGCTCTGAGCTACAGTAACTGGAGACTAAACTCAAGAAGATGCTAAATAGCAAAATTCCCAAAAGTGCAGTTTCTGCTAAATTTGAAATATTTGATTAGCATTTATAAAACAGGATGTAGAATGTGGTACTGTGGCTTAGTGGTTAAAGTGTTGGACTACTACATTAGGTTGCCAGTTTGAATCCCAATATCACCAAGCTGCCACTGCTGGGCTCCTGACCAAGGCCCTGAACGCTTAATTGCATAAAATTTAATATGGCACATGTTCCATCATTTGTATAAAATCATTACATAAATAGCAGACTATCATAATGACAGCAGTATGTTTGATTGTAGATTTAAAAAAAACAGCATTTTTGATATCAAATATTTTGCTCTCTGAACATTGTACAAAATATTAATGGATATTTTACCTGCATTCTTGATCCACTCATCATATATCTGCAAAGCGGTGGTCAACTGATTAAATGCCATCTCTGCCTGGAAACGAACATGAGAAGCAGTTAAGGACTAATAGAAGAGTCCACACACACACACACACACACACACACACACACACACACACACACACACACACACACACTCACTGAGTGTGAAAGTTTGTTACATAAATCACTCAGCATGCAACACATTATATTCATGCCTAAACTTCGGATTCTTTCAATAAACTGTCATTTGGTGTGATAATACAACATTTTCAGGGTTGACCGATGAAAGCAAAACCAGATAAAAACATATTTCACATTGTTTGAACAGTATTGTGACTTTTAAAGGCAACCAAAGATCAAAATTTAACCTTTGTATAGCTCATGTAAGCCCTGATCATGTGTACAATTTTTCAGTGTCATTATATTTCCCCCCTGTTTTTCCATTACTGTTATGTCCAAAGTCTTCTTTTGTGATGATAAATGTTTTCTAATTTTTGCAAAAAAAAAAAAAAGTGTTAGGATTCCAAAGAGATGATTCCAGCATTATGATTCCAGTTTTTTTTTTTAAACAATTCCTGGTTTATTCCTGAATTACGATTCCTGCTACATTCTCTGTCTCACTCCTACACCACCATTCTAGCATTATGTTTCCTGCAAAATATTTCCTAAATAACTCGTTTCCAACATTAGACATTTGTGTTATGTAGCCAAAATTAAGATCCTTTCACCATGCTTCATATGAAAGCTATAAAAAACAAAATCCTACAAACAGCATAATGAGTTTTGTAAATACGTTTGTTACAGGCAAATCTAATCTTATAATAACAGTCTGCACATTCTGGTGGTCACTTCACAGCATAGCATAGAAAGAACGATGGGAGTAAAAAGCAGAATTGTCTCAACCAAACAATGGGATCTGCTATGTTCTCTTTTCCCTAGCAAACTGCTTGAACAAGGAGCCGAGTGTTGGGACACAATGAGCAGTCAGTTTGTGGTAAGCTTGCACTGCTTAGGACAGCACTGTCCTGATTGGCCACTGTTAATGACGCTGTTAATATTTCTTTATAGATATACCACAGAACATCCACATATATTATTAATCAGTTCCAATAAGCAAATGTATAAATATTTGATTACCTGGCTTTTGCGGGTTGAGTGAAGAACAAACAAATGTGGCAGTACTCCCACCTATTCACAATGTGCAGTACACACACGATTTAGGGCTATACTACTCCATTCATGGCTTCTTGTATTGAGGACTGGATTACTCAGGACTGTAGCCAGCTCATATACAGTAGAGAAGATATGATTTGAGGAGTATTTACGGACACAGAACAAATGGCATCAGAAATATGAGAGTTAACAGATCCTGCACTCACCATATAAAAACTCTATACTCTGTACTGAAAAAAAAAAGGCTCAGAATCAGGATCAGATCAAGATCTGTGATCTTATCAAAATAAACTAGAAAATTGAATCATAACTTTCAACCGATTAAAAACACTTCCTTTTAAAGGACATTGAGCGATAAGGTATTAAATATTACCACTCCCTAGGGGCCATTTTATTGCCTTTCTTGATCTAATTACACCTGATTGAACTACACACTTGAATAATTGAACAGGTTTAATCCAAACCTCATTAGCTGAGATATAATTAGACTATAAATAATGTCAACCTGGACCTACTGTATCCTGCTTGTGCAGACTTCAACAATAACAAGCTCTCTGATTACTATAAAAAGGCAGGGGGAAAAAACTGAAAACATCGATACAAAATGGATGATGCTCATGAAATAAATCTGTACCTCTGTATTTATGCTCCTTAAAATGAACCTCTATTATAAACTGCAGAGAAAAAAAGGTGCTCTTACTAGAGAAAGGACAGCATGGCCATGCATTTTATGACAATGTAGTGCTCAGATAAACCACAGACAGGAACATGCTTGTGTGAATACTGTAGTAGTATTTAATTAAAGTGAAATTAAATACAGCTACAGGTTGAGACACGCTGTGTAATCTCACAGGTAAAGGAAGTAGCCACGCCTCCAGTTAGGCAGGTTTTCACACCACATCACATTTGTAACATATTAAATACGGCACCATTTCAGTCTCATGCATTATTACCACAAAAAAAAGACTCTTTTTTAAAAAAATAATAAATAAATAAATGCCTCTAAGTGTTCACATGCAGCAGCATCCAGAGTGGCTGAGAAATAATACAGCAGCACAAACTCAACTAAATCAAACCTCCAAAATACTCTGAAATAAACGCCACCATCGTTACAGCTCCAAACAAGGAAAGACATCAACAACGTGTTTATGTTGTAAGATATTACATACGCTACCGCTGTAAACTAGTAGTGTTTTAATAGTAATAATTGTGAAACGCACCTGTTCCTCTCTTCTCAGGTGTACCAGCTCCTCTCTCTCTCTCTCTCTCTCTCTCCCTATCTCACTTAACGCTTCACTGTTACTGACGACGGCACATCACGGCTGTGATTCGCCTTTCCATCATTAAACCCCGCCCTTAAACAGAGACTGACCAATCATCGCTTAGCATCTATAATTTGTCACCAGCAGCACTTCAGAATATGATGCAAACTTTTTTTTTTTTTCTATAACCCACAGTATATCACATAGACCAGAGTATATGAAGTGAACAAAACTGTTCCATTTCTATTCCTTAATTACCATCAACAATACACGTTCATTTTTATTAATTATAGATTGCTTGAATATGGAATAATCCCATTATATTTAAATGATCAGTCTAAAGATTTCATCGTCAGTACCCATTTGATTTTAGAGACAATCTTGGGAATACAGGAGCTGTGACCATTTCCTTACATCTTTAATCTAATACCATACATCTGGTTGTAATGTGCTGCTGTGTGAAAACGCTCCTCTCACTTGATGAATTAAGGATAAAATACTTAAGTGGACAATATAAAAGATGACATTTTTTCCCAGTGCTCACAACTTTATTTATTTCATGATAGGCTTCAGAGTTGCATATAATCGTACGTAAATTTACAATTATGATTAACTTACTTAAACTCACTTAGAACAGTGACAGCATAAACACTGATAACACTGGGCACTGAATAAGCACCAGTAAGGCATACAGATAATACTAAATAAGAACATAGCACCAACAGCAACCACTATCTTCTCTAGAATTAAAAATATTTCCTTTTTTTGGCAAATTACAATTCATGTACATGAAATAGATATAAAACATAAATGTTTTTATTATTTTTTTAAAAATGATTAAACTTGCAGTCAAGTTGTTGTTCAAAGACTTCTTATTGAAAACTGCCAGTAGCTTGTTATTATGGATCAGGCCACACCATGAAAATGAAGGCAATGGGTTGAAATTTTGACTTTTGACAATATTTGCTGTTGGAATAACTAAATAGCAAGTATTAAAGTCAGGTGGACTTATGAATCTAGAATGATATTCTAAAGGAGCTAATAAAAAATATGGAGGATTGAGCAGATGTGATAGTTAGAAGCTCTGAAGTGGGATTAACTTTGAACTAGTGGGATTTTTCCAGTAATGGACAGAATTGATCAAATGTTTAGTGGTAGCAAGTGGGATTAGTCAAGAGTTTATGCAAGAGCAGGCAGGATTAGTTAAGTCCTGCAGGAGTTAGGAGAGATTAAAAAACAACAACAACAAACACAGGAAGTGAGTGGAATTGGTGGAATTTGTAAAAACTTTCTGCAGGAATGGGTGTGATTCGTCAAGAAATGGATTCTAAAAATTGTCAAATGTACACTTGTAAATCCAGGTTTGTCATATTCAAGTTAAATCCAAAGTGTCAAAGTGCAGAGGTCTGGACGTTGTAAGTGACAGCTGGCACTACAGATACAGACTGTTGATCTGATAAAGTAACAAGACCTCTGAGACATGTTTATATATGAAGGTTCGCGATCATTACAGTATAATTGGCTCAATCAATCTTCATCACTGCTCCAGGCATCTTCAAAAGCAGGATTAACTGCAGCTTGGCCTCCACCCTGTGAAGGTTTTGCATTGGTTGAGTGCTATGTGTATTACGTACGAAAATTAAACAGTATGTTGCCATTCCAGTTTTTAAGCAAAACAGGTACAACTGGATAAAAACATTTAGAAAAAAACATTTAAAAATCCCTTGTTTAAATAATACGTTTGGCCTTTCCTCTGTTGGCCTCACTTGCCTTTTTTTCCTCATCTTCAACATCAGGTTGGCGCAGAACAGGAACCCATGCCAAGATGTTACAATCCTTCCCACCACTGTAGAGCTCCTAAAAACACATCAATGAGCATGGAAAATTAATGAAACAATGTACAAATAATCTCTCAACGCTTCCTGCTCTGATATGGTTGTAATCGCTTGGAGACCATCTGTGACTGAATCTGTTCCTGGATCAGTAAGAGGTGAAGAATATTATTGTACAGTTAAATCCAATGACATGGTATTCAATAATAGACCAAACAAGGGTGGTGTATATGAGATCAAAACAGTGCTCGCAGCACACTACATTTCTCGTGTGTCTTAATCAGAACACAAAAGGTTCTTCATGCCTAGAGGAAACTCACATTACCTGATAATCTGGATGGAACTCACAGCAGTCTACGTTATTGTAATGCCCCCTTAATGTAGTGACAAGTTTTCCTGTGTAAAGGCTGTACACCGCAACCGAGCTGCCACATGGCACGAACACAAACTCTGGGCTACAGCCTCTGGACACAGTGAATTTCACACCTTTACGACTCTCATTAACCACCTTCCCATAGTTAACCTGTAGAAAAAACATACAAAAATACTTCTTGAGTTAAAGCCATAGACAAGCTGAATTGGTTGCTAATAAAATAAAATTCCCATTGTAAATGAAGGTCTAAAACCATGCAAATGCTTTACTTGGTTCAAAAGTGGGACAAATAATGAAGCTCAGTGATGATTACGTGAAATCTATTTTAAAAGTATCTACCATCCAGTAAATGCTGGATAGAAAGGGTCAGTTAGCATACAGTTAGATCTCCAAGTCGATTTTGTTTACCCCAATTTATTTTTACCAATTTAATGTACAAATAAACTGAATTTATTAAAGTCTCCAGCATACAGCTATGCATACATCCATTGCCTAGCATATCCTGGTTGTAAAACCAAAGTAAACCCAGACTATGAAACTGTAGCCATTAATAAAACAAGTATTTGGTCTGAAATCTGACACAACTGCATTAGTATCAGTTCACCTTAATATACTATGATTTACACATCTGACGACACAACATTATCTTTTAAACAGCAGTGCCTGGTGTTTCTTTTTTTTTCAATGTTAGAGATTTAAGCACTTATGTACGTCGCTCTGGATAAGGGTGTCTGCCAAATGCTGTAAATGTAAATGTAAATGTAAACATATATATCAGTAATACTGCCTCTTCTTGACTAGGCTAAACTTTAATGTAATATAATTGTTTCATTGCCAGGACATGACGTGATCCTTTGTCTATTCTGGTCACAGAAAAAAATATGCTGTCCCAGAAGCATAACAAATTCTTTGACGCCTTAGAAGTCTTGTGCATGAGGAATGAAGGTGCGACACTTTCTTTGGTAGTATGAACTCTAATACTGCATGTTGTTGAGTAGACATGTTCTTTCAGAAAAGCCTGTAGTTCTGCTCCTTACCAGTGTGTTGTGGCCTGTGGCACTGTTCCAAAGGCGCATACGGTCATCTGTACCGGTGGTCAGAAGGTAAAGGCCATCGTCAGTGAAGCACAAGCCGTTCACACGTCCATTATGAGCCGTGTTCACTGAGGAGAGAGAACTAGGGCAGAATGTCGTACATAACACACAATGAATAGTGAACAAAAGCTGCTCTGGCTGAACCTACCTGCCTCAGAAGACGCTTTAGACTTGTCCCCATTGTACTGATCTAAGGTAAAGAGGCTTCCAGCAGCTCGCCGAACATCCCACATACGCACCCTGCCATCAGCACTGAGACGAATGCACAAACAATATTCCACATCACATGATCTATTATTTCAGATGATTTTATTAATGTCTCAAGCACAATTGGATATGATGTAACAATTACTGAAATCCCCAAAGGATATCTTCATAATTTGCTTATTAAATAGGTTAAAGGGTGATGCTATGCTATTGTTCAATTGTTTTTAAAGCAGGCGAGACACTGCCATGACCCCAAAGGACTAATTAGCGATTCTCATTTGCTAGAAAGCAGGTGAGCTCCGTAAGCATGAGGCACCCTCAAGGTGCCCTGAAGTCAGAGTTTACCATCAATAAAGCTTCAATTGACCTTTTAGTCCCCATCACAAATTTGTAAGGCATAACACTTATCGTGTGAATGGAGACTGAGATTTTTATTGTGTTTGAAGGTTAAAGTTAAAAGACTTTACCTAGCAGTGGCCAGGATGTGCTCATAGCGTGGGGACCATCGGACTGACAGAATCTCTCCTCTGTGACCTGAGCACATACAAATCATAAACTCAAACACAACTCATAAACCTCAGCACTTATGTAGATCACATGTTTATTAACCATTTTCCAACATGGTGCTTGCTTGACTATTGTGACATCTTTCTCTCATTGAAATTACCTTCGGAATTTATTCATCTTTAGTAACTTCTCTAACCTCGTAAGTGTGTCGTTACTCACCCTGCAGGATGTGGATCCGAGAACCAGACTTCAGATCACACAGCTGAACTTTTGGGTCTTTGGTACCAACTGAGACACAAAACACAACAAAGACCTTTCAAGCAGAAGAAGGCTAATAGACAGAAGGCAACAAAATCCTCAAAATCCAAATCAGGGACAGGTTTTAATCACACCCTGTACTTATGGACTCACAGTGTTACCTCACAAAAAAGTTCATTATTTTGATTCTATTATTTTATAAATTTCTGGTGACAAAAAACTTGTAAACATGAATTAAAAAAAGAAAAAACTGAAAAAATATAGATTGAATACATCATTATGTGCAATGATTATTGTATAACATTATTTTGGTCACTATTTTCTTAAATGGGTGCCAATATTTATGAAATAGACTTTTTAAATTCTGCATATACAACTTTACTGCCTTGCAACAAAGCACCTACACAAACAGGATGTATTGAATTCCTTGACTAAACCTGTTTGCTGAGAAGATGATTCATGTTAAATAGACACTTTTGAGCACAAGGACCTCTCTTGGAGTTTATATTTCTCAGGATTTCTAAGTAGCAGAGAGTACGAAGAAAAAAAATAAAGTGGTGAAAAGGTGAAAAAGGTGTGGTTGTGAGTGGGTAAAGAGTGATCGAACAGCAAGGATCCTGAGCTGGCTAGTAAACTACTGAATGAACACACCTGCTATGAGACTGTGCTTCCTGCCAATAGCAGACATGTGGTGGCAGTAGACATTCCCATCAAACTGGAACACATCAGCTGGCTGAAGAAAAATACAAGCTGTAATATCCTGCTTTAGAAAACACATCATCCATACTTACTGAAATACAAGACCAGATCAGAGCTCTAATTATGGTCTAACCACTAAATCTCATGACAGGATGGCAGATTTCCGTTTGACATTACAGACCGTAAACATAAAAAAAAAACACACCTTGAGGTTTTCTGTGTCCCAGACTTTCATGCTTTTGTCGAATGAGCTTGACACAAACATGCCAGTGTCATACGGATACCACTGAACCGTCTCCACGCTGAACTTGTGAACATGGCGGTTTGACCTTAATAGAAAAGTTCAGTGTTAGATTCAGTTTAAGATCTTCTTACATACAGTAAAAGCATCAGAGCCCAGACACGTTAGACACGTCATGTTATTTATTAGCTTTTACTTATTTCTGCTGATTGGCTGCAAATTACCCAATATGTGAGTTAGAAGGACAATGCCACCTAGTGGTCATTGGGTCATAAGACATTAGCCGTACCTGCCCACAGTGCAAACTGCTTTACAAGTGTAATGTGACTTCTTGCTGCTGTTTTCAAGGTCATAGATCACAATTACACCATCAGAACCACCTGATAACATACTGCAAAACAAAACAAAATATTGGATATTTTATTAGCACAAATAAATATTAGCACAAATAAATAATACTCAGGGAGATCTGTAGATTATTATTCCTCTATTCATGCTCAGTAAACACTTATTATTCAGAATCTGTATGCAAAGCAGAAACACGACTTGGATAGAATACTAACACATCACAACGCCATACGTATTCATTATTGCAATATATGTACAGTCGTGGCCAAAAGTTTTGAGAATTACATAAATATTAGTTTACACAAAGTTTGCTTCTAAACTGCTTTTAGATATTTGTTTCAGTTGTTTCTGTGATGTAATGAAATATAATTACAAGCACTTCATACGTTTCAAAGGCTTTTATCGACAATTACATGACGTTTATGCAAAGAGTCAGCATTTGCAGTGTTGGCCGTTCTTTTTCAGGACCTCTGCAATTCGACTGGGCATGCTCTCAATCAACTTCTGGGCCAAATCCTGACTGATAGCAACCCATTCTTTCATAATCACTTCTTGGAGTTTGTCAGAATTAGTGGGTTTTTGTTTGTCCACCCGCCTCTTGAGGATTGACCACAAGTTCTCAATGGGATTAAGATCTGGGGAGTTTCCAGGCCATGGACCCAAAATTTCAACGTTCTGGTCCCCGAGCCACTTACTTATCACTTTTGCCTTATGGCACGGTGCTGCATCGTGCTGGAAAATGCATTGTTCTTCACCAAACTGTTGTTGGATTGTTGGAAGAAGTTGCTGTTGGAGGGTGTTTTGGTACCATTCTTTATTCATGTCTGTGTTTTTGGGCAGAATTGTGAGTGAGCCCACTCCCTTGGATGAGAAGCAACCCCACACATGAATGGTCTCAGGATGCTTTACTGTTGGCATGACACAGGTCTGATGGTAGTGCTCACCTTTTCTTCTCCTGACAAGCCTTTTTCCAGATGCCCCAAACAATCGGAAAGGGGCTTCATCGGAGAATATGACTTTGCCCCAGTCCTCAGCAGTCCATTCACTATATTTTCTGCAGAAGATCAATCTGTCCCTGATGTTTTTTTTTGGAGAGAAGTGGCTTCTTTGCTGCCCTTCTTGACACCAGGCCATATTCCAAAATTCTTCGCCTCACTGTGCATGCAGATGCGCTCACAACTTGCACTGGTGGCAATCCGATCCTGCAGCTGAATCCTCTTCAGGATTTTCCTTGAAGTTCTTGATGGTCCTATAAATTGTTGATTTAGGTGCAATCTTAGTAGCCACAATATCCTTGCCTGTGAAGCCATTTTTATGCAACGCAATGATGGCTGCACAGGTCTGGCTTTGCAGGTCACCATGGTTAACAATGGAAGAACAATGATTTCAAGCATCACCCTCCTTTTAACATGTCAAGTCTGCCATTCTAACCTAATCAGCCTGACATAATGATCTCCAGCCTTGTGCGCGTCAACATTCTCACCTGAGTTATCAAGACGATTACTGAAATGATCTCAGCAGGTCCTTTAATGACAGCAATGAAATGCAGTGGAAAGGTTTTTTTGGGATTAAGTTAATTTTCATGGCAAAGAAGGACTATGCAATTCATCTGATCACTCTTCATAACATTCTGGAGTATATGCAAATTGCTATTATAAAAACTTAAGCAGCAACGTTTCCAATTTCCAATATTTATGTAATTCTCAAAACTTTTGGCCACGACTGTATATGGTTGTCAGATATCATCAAGGGCGCAGTCTACGATGGTGATGACGGAGTTACTGATCAGAAGGTTGGATGTTCAAGCCCAGCACCACCACACTTTTAATGTTCGGCCTCGGCAATCCCCTTAACCCTCCTCTCTGCTGTATTCTGGTTGACCATGCACTCTGACCCCAGCTTCCTAACAAGCTGGGATATACAAAGTAAAGAATTTCACTGTTCTGTAATGTATACGTTACAAATAAAATGGCTTATTTTTCATCTTCTGATTGCTTAGTTCAAGGACGCATATGTCAGCATATTGAAAGCTGAATGAAGGTATAAACAGTTTACAAACTTTACACAACAGGGCATTGGTATTGTCATAAGTTACGATCAAATGACTTCTATATCTCTAAGTTCTACTCTATGTGTAACAAAAAAAATACAATGTCTTTGCTTTCTATAATTGTGGCCACAGTGGTGTCACTCCTAACCATCCAAATGAATGATTTTGGGTCAATCAACAGTATGTATGAGCTTACATCTCTCTTAAGTAAGAAAACTCCACTTACTATCTCCCTTCAATTATTTCAATGTCAATACAGTTCACTCCATTCCCATGAATTCGTTCCACATCTCTATCGTGATTTAACTCCAAACTCAGAACCCTGAAAACACAACATGCCTTGTATTAGCATCATGACAGTAATGTCAGATCAGTACAATAATAACCATGTACGCTGCCAATAATAACAGACTGTTAATAAAATTCATTATACCTTCTTGTTGATTCTGCTCGTCTCAAGCGCACAGGATCGTCCACACCTGTTTGTCTGGCTGTAAGAAAGCTCAACATTTTCACAAACCTCTACATGTAGAATCAGTCTTTTTGTTTACAAGCAATGAACTAGCTGGCTGACTAATCATCCTTTCAAAAATTCATGGCTTCTAAACAAACGTTCAGCCTTTTTCTTGTCTGTGTAAATCTTCTTAAAATAGTCGCCGCAACCGTAATAAATTATACATCACCTAAAAAAATAATAATAAAGTTTTTCCATTGTCGCTATCTCATGCTTGAGAATAGGAGGAACCATGTTGTTGCGTAGGACAACAGAGATAGAAAACGAACTGTGATTGGCTAACGCTATTCCAAGCACCAATCACAGGACCTGTTCAATTTTGCCGCTTGAGATATTCAAGGTTGTTTGAATCATGGAATTTTAGAGTCAACCACACATCGAGGTGCTTGTGGAGTCGAATCTAAGAGTCGATTCCACACTTTTACCGAATCCAGAGTGAAACAATACAGGTAAAGCAATAAATAAAACCAGTAATATATAAAATAATATACGAAATAATATTAAATGTAATATTAATGAATCAGGTAATGCACTATTATAATTTATATTTAATGACAGATGACACGTGCGTTCTTCACGTGCTGGAATTTGACTTTTTAAAGTCATGTTAAATTAGAAAGCTAATGTTCGCTTGAACATAATGTGGCTGGATAACGTAAATTGCAGTTATATATGAAACCCTTCACGTTTTTCGAGATTGGTTTAATTCAATTTGGGCATAAAATTATAACGCTTAAGAATCGACTCTCATTTATTAATGCTTTCAATCGGTGAATCGACTCTTTTCTGAATCGATTCCTAGCGTTAATGATTCTCCAAATCCCCCATGAAGGAGCTTATGTTTGTGTTTGAGAGTTCAATATTACTACGTTACCGCTTATAATATATGTAGTCGTTGAAAAATGAGTCGTTTTTCTTCTCTGCTAAGGAGAACCTTTGGAGTAATGAAAGAACATGTCGGAACGGATAATTTAGGAAATAAATACTTCTACATACCCGAGCAGAAGACATGGACAGGTAAGCTAAAGTCATGCGTCACTCCAGCTACATGTCTGGAGACTTTAACCTAACTTCTATTAAAGTGTGAAATTACAGGATTAAAGATGTACAGTCCTTATGACGGTATAGTTATAAAAGCTTCAATTTATATGTGAGAGTTTAACTAGAATAGATTGTTGTCCTTGACATTTAAGTGAATAATTAGCATGGTTTCTTCTGACAGGCTATTCGGCATCACTTCAGTCATTTACATGTTGTTTACTTTCTCCATACACGATAGAGAATGATAGCGTAACGATGGCGACATTCATGTTTTCAGTTTATTAGGTGTATTTGCAAACATTGGCCTCAAACTAGCTTTGCAGAAATCCAGATAGATTTAGATTCCTGCTGAGTGTGAGAGATTCGACTCCATGAATCAACATGAGGAAGAACCGAGAGAGGAACCGAACTCCGTGTTCTTCTGGGTTTAATGATTTCATTACTCTTCCTCAATTAGGATATTGTATAATGTCAGTCATAACAATATCTGGTGAAAGAAAGTATGGTGTGAGAATATCGTGATTAGAGTCTGTGATGAGCTTAAGACTGTATTCATGATTACAGCAGAAGGTCTTCGGAACAGATCTATAAGATCCGAGTGAATGTGGTGAAATTTGGGGAAGTTCGAATCGTTTCTATCGTGTCTATGTAGAACCATCCACAACAGCAGGAGTGTATGTGCTACAGTATATAGTTGGTAAAGAAGTACCTGATTAAACAGTCAATAAATATAGATGTAATAACATTATTAAGTAATGGTATTGTGTTATTTAACATTAATCACGTGTTCTGTTTCTCTTGGTCAAATTAAGGCCGGCATGTTCGGGCTCGGCGGTTTGTGGAGGCGTTCAATCCCACCGAGTCTGAGTACCTCGAAGGAAGCATTCCCTCTGAATGGGATGGTAATGTGAAAAGAATTTAATTTCTAATGGTGTAGCTGTGATTTTGGTCAAATATATAAACTTAAATGAAATATCTCAGTGGTGGTGCATAGCCGCTAGAATTTATTTTCTGGAGGAATCCGGACATTGATCAAGTGCTGGAACACAGGCATTGAGCGAAATGGGATTATGTCAAAAAATTCTTAACTTTTCTGATGCAAAATAAATGAAAGGTTTTATTTGACCTGGTATGAAATTATCTCATATAGGACAGAATGATGGTATATGATTCTCTTAAGTTAAGTAGCTCTGATGTGTTAGAATTTATTTGTTTGTTTCATTCAGCATGGATTAGAGGACGACGCAAGGATCCTCCTACTATTGAGGTATTTAGTTCACTTATTGTAGTTCACATACTGATCCGTTCCTGTTTTACAAACTCTAGTATAAACCTAGTATATCCACTGATAATTTTTACTAAACCATCTCATTTGTTTTGACATGGTCCTTCTCTGTAGGAGTTGCTTAGTAATGAACAGTACCGAGAACAAATGAAAATCAAAGTGCAAGCGGCTGAAGAGAAGGACAAAGAACTGCAAGCCAAAGAGTATGAAGAGGGTCTAGTTGTAAAGCCGATGCAGACTCAGGTCAAAGGTCACGCTGCTGCCACACAGTTTGGGCAGTCACAAATCAGTGAGGAGCCTATGAGTACTGCAAACACGTTCCAGCCAGGATCCTGGGCTCCTCGCAAAAAATAACTGTCAAAATCTCAAATCTTTGTTACTTCAGTCCTGGACTTTCAAAGGAAGACTGTGAGGTTTATAAAATGCTCTGTTGCTTAGAGGATCAGAGAATGGGTGCAGATGTTGCCATGGTTTCAGTGCATCTTTTCCAGGTTTTATAGGATCTAAATAAGCCTAGTGGAGCTAAATGTAGTCCATATCCTCTATGCACATCCAAATTTCTCCATTTTGCTACATTCAATTGATTCAGTTTTATTTATTTCTTAGCTGTATTAGTTTGTTTGTGAGGGTTTAGGCACATTTTACACTTAGTTATTCTTTAGCCAGGTGTTTAAACATGAAGCACTGAGACCCAATTAACTGAACACTTTTTTGGAAGCTTTATGCTTTTTGTACACAGTGGCTGTAGTGTTACTCCAGCTATGTCTGGAGATTTCAAGCTAACTTCTTCCAGCCTCCAAGTGTGTAATAACAGGATTAAAGATGTACAGTTCATTTGACGGTATTGTTATTAAAGCTTCATGTGACAATTGGCATGTGAGAGTTTAACTAGAATAGATTGATGTCCTTGACATTTAAGTGAATAATTAGCATGGTTTGACATTTGCCTGTAATATCTGTAATATTGTATGTTGCTATAAAATCATAAGTGAGAAAAGAAGCTCTTGTTTCTAGGAGTAACGTGTGAAAGTGATCAAAGCACGGCACAAAACCTTTGACTTCTCATGGAGAAGAATGTTAATACAGCACCAGCCAACACAGTAACACCACTACACACAACAAATAGTTCAATATAAAAAGATTTAATTCCTTTCAGACTGGAGGTTTCACTTAACATTGTCCCCTTGAGCTTTTCCCATATGTCTAAAGTATTTGCCCCTTATTTAGATAGCAATTAATAAATAAATGGCAGTGTGTAATTTCCAGTTGTGTTTTTGCTCACATGGGCATTCTGAATTTACACACACTAAACTACCATCACAAATCTTAAAGCATAGTCACACTGATTGGACAGAGATTAAGACAGCTGAGGCTGTTAAGAAGTTTTTTAGTAACAATAAAAAGTGGATTTGTGTTGAAAAAAAATCTATTAAAATGTATTGGAATGCTAAGTGCTGTAATCATGTTATAGCAGTGATTTGTCCAGGAAAAAAAAATGCAGTTTTACAAAATTGATCTGAATCAGCCTGCTTGATGTGCACACTCGTAGCGAGGGCTAAGTCCGCCTCAAAGCCCCGGTTGACCCAAAGCCCCTACACGAGCTGCTCTGGATTCTGCACAGCTGAGTGTGGCACTGAGGTGTTTTTTTTTGTTTGTTTTTTTACATATTTTTTTACATGCAGGAACATTGCATTGATCCCTCTGCATCCCTTCATTTCAGATCAGTCTTTTTTGGCTCTCTTAGCTTTTGCAATATTCTCCTGCCGCTTCTGCTTCCTTTTCTGCTCGCGATCCCTAGATTCGATCATTTTCGCAAGTTTCCAGGAAAGCAGAGCGCTGGCGATGAACAGTGGGGTCAAGGCCAGGATGATGGTTGTGAGGAAGCCATAGGGGTCTTTGGCAGCCCACTCCACCACATACTCTGCCCAGGCTTTAAAGTCAATCATCTTCTGATGAGTGCTCACCTCCAAACAAATGCTCTGAGGAAACCGGAAAAAAACATGCATCAGTTACAACACTGTACATAAAAGCCATGTATTGCTGTGCATCACTTAAATGAATTAAAAATAAAGATGACTGCTGAATATTGAAAAAAATAATATTGAATATAGACCTCTAGTTCTGACATTAATATAATAAAGAAGCCTTTAAGGTTAGCAGCAGCTCTGCACATATATCCATACACAAAACTGTTTCCAGGCCAAAAACTATTTTAAAGAGCATATCATTCTCTTCCTTCCTTACACATCTGCAACACCTTGGAAGAAATACTAAACTTGTTGAAGAATTGGAAATGATGGCAGCAATAACAGTGAAGTCAAAAAAGCAAAATCTAAAGCACTGACATTTTCATTCAAAGTAAAAGCAAAAGGTGTATAGCAATGCAATCAGATTACAACACCTTAATGATTCAACTACCATTTCCCAAGACCTGAAATGGAAGTGCAACCTAAACTCCATCATCAAAAATGCCCAGCAGAGGATGTACTTTCTACACCAATTAAGGAAGTACAGATTGCCACAGGAGCTGTTGATGGTGTTCTACGCTGCAGTCATTGAATCTGTCCTGTGCACATCCATCACCATCTGGTTTGGAGCAGCAACAAAACAGGACAGGAAGAGACTGCAACACAGCAGAAAGAATAACTGGTGCCCCCCTGCCCACTCCCTAGGACTTGTACCATACAAAAACCAGAAACCGGGCAGGAAACATCCCTACTGACCCTTCACACCCTGGACACAAGCTCTTTCAGCTCCTCCCTTCTCTCAGGAGCTACAGATCTTTGTTTACCAAAACTGCCAGCCACGGGAACAGTTTCTTTCCCCAGACAATCAATCACCCTGATTAACAACTCCCCATAATTACATTCCATGCTTCATACCTATACGTACTGCATTATCAGAACTGTCAGTATGTTATACACACTACTGCTGCTGTATATTGTACAATACTGTTGTTTACACTACAGTGCACTTCTCACACTTTATGTACATAACTGATCAATCATATTCTGTATTTATATTTAATACTCATACTGTCTATTGTATCACATCTGCATTGTCTTGTGTAGTCTGTATTATCTTGTCTTGTATAGTATAGTGTTTATGTCTGTACTCCTGACAGTCACAACGAGCTGGAACCAAATTCCGTGTGTGTTTGTGTGTGTGTGTGTGTGTGTGTGTGTGTGTGTGTGTGTGTGTGTGTGTGTGAGAACACAATTGGCAAATAAACCTGATTCTGAAACACACGTTAAAAACAAATGTGCTAAATGTCTTTCGAAACCACGATTTCATTGGTCAGTACGATTTGTTCGACTCAAACAAACAATCGACCATTACAATAATCACAGTTTTGAAAAACATAAATTACTTAAACCAAAATCCTGATTTATTTTTGTTTTTTTTTTATATATTTATTGGGGGGAGACCCCTTAAGTCCCCCCAGAAGTCACACCGCAAACCTGTTACTCTTTGTCATGAAAACTCTACGTTCTTAAGACACAAATAAAACATTGAACCTCTACGCCCCTATTTAAAACTATAACGTCACACAGTTGAGTCTCTCGAGTCAGCTAGCTAGCCTTAGCTACGATGCTAAGTTAGGTAGCATATCATGGAAGAAATGCGCGCGAGATTACGATTTCCTGACTCGCCGTATAATTACACACTAACACTACACCATAATCAAGAACAGTTATTAATATATATATTTATATATACGAGTCGCAGATTTGAGAAAAGACACAAACCCACCTGAGAAACGAATAACAGCTTGTAACTGATTTGCCGTTACAGTTTTACTGAAAGCGGAAGTGACTGGCCGGCGTCACACGAATACGGTTAGATGTCTTCTTCGTCGTTTTTATTTTAATTACAGCATCATTACTGCCACCTACGAGTTTTCAACTAAACAGCAAGTTAAGATGCCAATGCATAAGATGGTAAATACACCGAACTCAGAATCAGAATCAGGTTTATTTAGTTCACACACACACGCGCGGAGTTTGTTTCAGCTGTTTGTGACACTCTAAAGTAAAGACATAAATTACATTATGCTATCCAAGACAAGAAAAGAGTAAGAAAAGAAGAAATCCTATGTCGTTTCCAAAGATTTCCAGGTCATATATTCTGTAAATATCTTGGGTGGAGTTTTTACATGTGCACATTTCTTTGTTTCTTTTTTATCCTTCACAAAAATATACCTGTAGGTGGTATTTCTAAACTAAATTACCCCATAGTTGTGTAGGAATGAGTGAATGTGAAGGAGATCAAGATCCAACATGGCTCTGGCTGCGATAAAGCAGTTACTTAAGATGAATGAATGAATAATAAACGAGATCTTCCAGCCAGCAAGAGTATCTGTTGTCATTCTACACCTAAGCTGACAGACTCCTGAATACAGAGCTGCCCCCTACACACATCACCTTGGGATCCAAGTAACACCCTCACTAACGAATTCACATCACTTTTACATTCATTTACTACACGGATGTATTTTTATTTGATTGTACTGACTCATGGATGTATTTAAATTTGATTGTACTGACTCATAACAGTACTGCTCTCACTTCAAATCAAAATCAAATACTGTCTAACCGCTGCACTTTAAATGTCACTTATTTAAACACAAGTTGCTTTTTAAAGCATTACTGCACAAACACAGTTCATTTTAGTTGCATCTTTGGACTCTGTGTTTACATTAATG
This sequence comes from Tachysurus fulvidraco, assembly GCF_022655615.1. Classification (NCBI taxonomy): domain Eukaryota; kingdom Metazoa; phylum Chordata; class Actinopteri; order Siluriformes; family Bagridae; genus Tachysurus; species Tachysurus fulvidraco. Next base: position 6,855,822 of record NC_062531.1, read on the forward strand.
TCTTTTTGTCACATAAATTTGCATATAAATAAAGTTTCATAGTCTACACATCTTTAGTTTCAACTTAAACAACCTTGTCATCCTGGAGATAAAACAAAGGGTCAGCTTATTGCAGATAACAATATCTTGATACATGTTATAAACCTTATCATTAGCTAAGCTTGATACAATAAAGTTTCAAAATCGTCCAATGCATTTATTCCAATGCAAAGTGTTAAATGAATGATCTAGGACCTGTAATCATTCATAAATAGTTCATAAACCTTTGGGCATACTCATTCACAAGAGTATTACCACATTCAAAAATACAGCGCTCATTTATGTTTGGCAGTGAGTTTCGTCTGGAGAAAGCTTCCTGCTTCCTGCTTGCACACAGACATCTTAAAGCGACTTCATGTATAACTACTAAGGGGAATACATCACAATATGTATTTCAGTCAGGGTAAATAATTACGTTTTGTAGATTTGTTCCTGCACAAAGTGAAAATGTAAAAGCTTCCCTTCTTCCTATAGTCCATCCTGGTGCTATCTCTGCCCCAGGTAACCATGCAAATGCACCCAGCCATGCTGTAAAAGAAAACATGATTCATCAGACCAGCACCTTTTAACACCTTCCATTGCATCCTTCACAGTCCATTTCTGATGATCACATGCCCACTACAGTGGGCACTTTTTTCAGTGGACAGGGGTCAGCATGGGCACCCTGACTGGTCTGCAGCTACACAGCCCCATACACAGCAAGCTGTGATGCAGTGTATTAGCAAATTTTGCCACAGTAGCTCTTTTGTAGCTCTTCTGTGGGATCAGTCCAGATAGTGTCCTTCCTTGGACCACTGGGTAGGTATCCCCTAACCCCTGCATAACGGAAACACAATGTGTGTGTGTGTGTGTGTGTGTGTGTGTGTGTGTGTGTGTGTGTGTGTGTGTGTGTGTGTGTGTGTGTGTGTGTGTAATGATTTGATATGATGAATCAGTTGTGTTTACACAACACTGCTTCCATGGAGCTGAAGATGATTTGGCGTTTACCGAAATAGGCACGCTTTTATTTTTATTTTTTTATACCAGCCTTATCACAGACTTTTACACAAGCCTTATCACAACATTACTAGTAGACTAGTGCTGCTAGTGCTAAACTCTAGTTGCTTCATTCACCAATTCACTTTTTCCCATACAAACACGTGAGGCAGGTCAAACTTCGCTCCATATTCCTTATAAACCATGATGCAGAGTATTGCAATATTGAGATGGGATTTGCTGCAGTGCTGGATGCTTTGTCTCAGCATTAGTGATACCATGAATACAAGGAAACACTTGTTGTCTGTAGCACGGCTTATGTTGCCCACCACTGGCTTGAGCCTTATTTTTGCAGGCACTTACCTCAAATCCATTCAAAATGGACAACTGCAAATTCTCATAGACATCTCCTTTTACCTATTTATTATACTGGGCTTTTTATTGCTAGTCATTGGGGTGTTGTGGACTCTCGGTCACGGAATGAAGAACGTGCTGCTGAAACGTTCAATAAGGAGGTCTAGAGATGCTGATTTCCAGGTTTTTACTGTGGACAGGTAGGTTGCTTTACTGTTATAGAAGATTTGGAGTCATTGTAGTCATTGGATGAGATTTTGCTAATTTGTTAAAGAAATTGCTACCATTTATACCATTTGTTATATTTACTGAAGCAAGGTCACAATATTGTAGATTAATACTGCTAACACAGATACCACTATCTGGTATTAGTTTTGTCTCAATGGACAATCCTAAGCCTAGGTCTGCATTTCTGTGTACAAATATTATGGTCTTATAATAAGTATAGACTGAAACCTGATAATGGCATGCTGTTAGAAAAAGAATTGACTAAGCAGTGGTGTGAAATTCATTACAAGGCAAAACGGTTTTACTGTGTTAATATATTTCAATGATCATATAGCAAAACAATGATTACAATTCTAGTATTATTTAATGGCATATCATACTTTTTAATCTGTTTCCTCTCTCATAATGTTTATAATAACACAAAAATTGTAGCTTGTAATATTACCGAGACACATTAAAGTCAGACAACCACATCTTGCTGGCTCTGGAGGTGCTAAATAAATGATTCATAACAGAAAATATCACCACATCAATAATAACTCTTATTTTTTGTGGAGTCTTTATCCCAGTTTAGTAATGATAATGATTTACAATTGATGATTAATAGTAATGACAAACCCTGTAGCTGAAATTTTGTATTGTCTTCTGACCAATCAGCTTGAACCATTTAAGTGGCATAAAGTAAAATTATTCCTGTCTATTTGCAGACAGAGTTAATTTTTTCTAATCCAGCTAGTTAAAAAACGTAAAAACTGTTGTGTAAACTGCTTTTTTTTTTACTCATCAGGTCTGACCTTTTTCCACCATCGTATGAGGAATCTCAGGTCAGAAATAACGCTGTCGAGGTCGTCCCCGCCGTCATCTCAATTCCTTCAGGCATGGTTTGGCCTGGACCAGCTCCCCCGGTTTACGCACTGACCTGCAACGAGAGCTCAGATGAGGACTTCAGCCATGAGGAACCACCTACTTATCAACAAGCAGTTCAGAGCCAGGCTGAATCACAAGCTTCCCATCTACCCACAAACAGCACTGTAGAGCCTCTCTGAACAGCTGCTGATGGACAGATCGATGTTCACTGAAAGAAATGTAGAATGCTCAGTGTACTTCAAGGCTCCAAAGGACCTGGAGTTTTTGTGACTGTTAATTGCCCCTGACTTTAGTATCACCGGGAGTAATTATATTTTGAGCCTTGCTCTAAGCTCAGGAATAAAGAGTTTCTCAAAAAGCAAATTTGAAACACTTTCATGGAATCCTTTATGAATCCAAGAGAAAATACTGAAGATGGTGTAGACATTGTGATCACGAGAACTTAATTATGATGTGATCGTATTAACAAGGAAAAACAAACATGACAAAAAGTCTCATCTGATTTAGGCTTAGTGTCCTATGTCGATGTCATTTCCAAAAGAGCACAGAAACAACATAACTGGTCAAAAGCTTTAAATGAAAACATTAGTGTGTTGTGTAAGGATAAGGCTAATGTGCATAAGAGTGTGCAATATATAAGTTGTTTTATTGTTAAATCTCATTAGTGTTGATAGGTCAAGAAGTATCCCTGTCAAATCCTTTGTATTTTATGTTTGCATTAATAAACAATACATTTGAGCTTGTTGTCTCTGTTGTGAAATGTACTGTGCATGATAATATGTTTGTTATCTCTGTAGAGCGTCTCTGCTTGTCAATGAGAGTGAAATCTCTTCAAGAATACTAAAAATTAAGCAATGATTGAGTTCAAGAAATATATCTTTAATACAATTAATGTTTAATTGCAAAGAAGCCTAGTGATAAGTATAGTATAGTATAGTATAGTATAGTAAAGTATAATCTTGTATAATATGGTGTTATTTATGTCTGTACCTTTGAGAGTCACAAACTGTTAGAACCAAATTCCTTGTGTGTGTCAACACACTTGGCCAATAAATCTGATTCTGATTCTGATTCTGAAAAGTGGTGGCTTTGTGGTTGAGGTAGAAGGTTGTGAGTTCAAATCCCTGGACCACCAAACTGTCACTGTTGAGCCCTTGAGCAAGGCCCTTAAACCTCAACCGCTCAGTTGTATGAATGAAAAAAATATAAGTTGCTGTGGATAAGGATGACTGTTAAATGCATTAAATGTGTTAAGAACATTTATAGCTTAGTTTTCATACACCATCATGTATCTTTAAAGAAATACAAACTATGTGCCACACTATGTAAGCAGGTTTGAATTCAGGATACAAAATGCATAGAAAATCTTTCCATTGTATTCAAATTTATATTTTGTCGCAGGTCAATCAATGCAACTATACCATGTAGCTATACCATATAACAACAATTCTAATTCATGAGATTCTGAGTGGTAAAGTGTTTGTCAAAGCATCCATGTGTTTGATCCGATATGAGCAGCATTTGAGTAAAAAAATAAATTAGTGGCTTTTTTTTCTCTATGAAACCCAGACAGAAACTAATTTGAGTTTCTTTTGTGTCTCTAAACTACCATCAGCTTTTTTTTTTCTTTTTCTTTTTTTTGACTAACATCAGGTCACTAATCTGACCAGAAAAGTAAAAAAAAATCTCTGCACAATATCCCAATACACTCAAAAGACAGTTTATTTCACTAAAACGTTGGATACAAAATTAAATACAATGGCATTAGCATTACCATGTTTTGTTCTGTTTTTTAAACGTATAACTGTTGAACTAGAGCCAAAGTTTCAGTTCTTTAGAGTTTTCCAAAATTCGGAGCACTAATTGAAAATTCACATTCAAAGTGTATAGTGGTAGCTTTACAAAAGAAAACAAAAACCAGTGACAGCAGTTCACAATCCCAGTGATAGTAGGCCACAAGCTATAATATAAAATTCACAAAAACATGCTTCACAAGACATCGCTTTGCATTTTGGACCTTCATTTCAAATTTCGCAAGGTTTCATAATACAATCTTAAAATATGTTTGTAAAACTGATGGAGTGGTTAAGTGTAATTGCTCCCTCATACATACGACTCATTGAACTGAATACAGATTTGTCCTTCATGTTAGAAAATTTCAGCCAAGAAATGAATGAAACCAATCCATTCATTAGGTTGTAATTAAGCTCATGATTAATTAATGCCTCATTCACACTACAAATGACACCACTCATAAAAATGTTCATGCTACACTACACACTATACTGTCCGTGAGAATCATTTTTAAATTAAACGTGAACTCGGTCAGGTTTTTTGGAACAACAACAGTGTGGTTAAGTACACACCATTAAGTACACACCAAAAACATGTTCTGTAGTACTGACTGTATTTTTTTTTTTTTTTTTTTTTTTTTTTTTGTGAGATACAACAACAGCAGTAAATGTCTGAATGAAACAGTGCTACATGTTAAAATGTAACAAGACTGACCATAAAAATGGTCAGGTTCCTCGGGTGAACTCTGGAACAACCAAAACATTGCACTGGTTTATAGATGAAGAATAAAATTATGGCAGAAACGCAGTGTGAAGGAGACATTTTAATGATTCACATGTATAAAGGGGCATCATAAAAAGGAATAGCTACTCTTTCTTATTGCATTTGAGACAGTGATAGGTGGAGAGATACACAGAGAGAGAGAGAGAGAGAGAGAGAGAGAGAGAGATAGAGAGAGAGAAATTTGTTTAGTCTGTGAATCAGCAGCAAAAAAAAAATACACGGTGTAAAGAGTGAGACGTTGTGCAGAATAGCGAGAGACAGTCACGACTTCAGGAGGGGAAAAATAGCGAGGCTGTGAAACACCGTGAGGAAGACATTGAGAGCGAATCCTAGAAGCAGGTCGTCTCATGGTTTGGCCCCTGTCGTGTGTCTCGTTGTTCCATTCAGGTGATCACTGTGGGGCCTTTGCGTCCTGTCCGCTCATGAATGCTTGAGATCTTTAGTGCAATGGCGATTAGAGGGCCAAGGACAACCTGAAACACACAAACACGAGTGAACATGAGCCTACTGTCAGTGAGGTCTGATGGAATGAAACATACTGTACATAAAGCATTTAGAAATAGGGAAACTGCAGTCTGCACACTGTCTGCATTTTGCTACAAACTAAAGTCTTTAAAAAGGACAACCAGCATGTTTGATTTTTTTAAGGTAAATTCTAACAAAATGTAACAAAGCAGAACAAATTAGTACAGTGGCTTATAAGTGCTCTAATATAGGTGTGTTTGTTTTTTACTATTACCTCTGGTCAGTGGCTGGATGATCGTGACATTAGATAAAAAAAATAAAACAAAACCTAATATGTATTAATAATTTGATAATACAATACTGTTAGGGCTGAGTACACAATCTAACGAGAATGACTGGAGCCTATCATACACAGACCTGAAACACAGAAACAAAATCAGATTCTCATTTCTACACTGATATTGAGGCATTTTCTGGTTTCTTTTTTTTTTTTTTTTTACTAATTTCAAGTCCTTTGTTATTATAGAAACTGATCACTTTTACTCTCATTTCTTAAACAGAAACATGCTTTGTTTTTACTCCCTTAATTTTTCCACCCTTAATAAAGTACGATCCCAAAAAAATACTGCAAATGAATCACTTTTTTTTTTATACTTTCAGATCTGTGCAATGTTTCAGTACTTTGTCCATTTCTGGGCAGAGACATAAAGACTTTAGAATAAAATGCAGCCAGTGACTTGCTGTAGATTATCAAAACAGCAGCTGGCAGTCTGCTAGGAAAACCACATTCAGTATTATCTCTTTATCACCGTCGCTCACGCAGGCACCCTCAATTTAATAGGGATAAAGGTAGTTAAGATGCCAGGCTGTGCCAATAACATAATATTGCTTCATGTGTTTGGCTGCCCTTTGATTGCTTAGTCTCAGGGAGAGCTGATAAAGACAAGGATCGATCAACACTCCTGATACAATGTGTGTCTTGAGCCAGTGTACTGTCACAATGACCACAGTAAAATGTCTACATTAACTTTTGTAAATGAAACACTGTTCAGCTGTCACATTTGTTGGCAAGCAAATTCAGTAAAGACCAGAAACGTTAAAATGTACTGTGTTCTGTGTTGTTTTATGTAGCACCATGGTCCAGGAGAAACGTTGTCTCATTTCACTATGTATTTTGTCAGTTACATACAGGTATGGTTAAAATGACAATAAAATCTTCTTGACTTGAGATCTGTGTGTTATATTTTATTAATTTTTTACCTTTTATGTTCATGTATTTCCATTATTTTATATTGTCTCTGCCTTTTTCACTGTGTGTGTGTGTGTGTGTGTGTGTGTGTGTGTGTGTGTGTGTGTGTGTGTGTGTGTGTGTGTGTGTGTGTGTGTGTGTGTGTGTGTGTGTGTGTGTGTGTGTGTGTGTGTGTGTGTGTGTGTGTGTGTGTGTGTGTGTGTGTGTGTGTGTGTGTGTGAATGTGTGTGAGTTTGTGTGTGTTTATAGGAGAGGTGTGGCTTACCTGTGTCTCCCTGGTGTGCCTCTCAGGGTCTCTCTCATAGCTCTCAGCGTAGATGCGTATGGTTGCCCCAACACCTGCTCCGGAGCCACTGAGCCGAAAAACGATGCGAGACGAGTCTGTGAACACGATCCTCAGTCCCTGAGGGTCAGAGAGCAAACATACCAGCCATCAACAGCAATTATAATATCAAATATTTACTCTTAATATGTAGTGGTCAACAGGTACTGGTTTGAACATTGGATGGGGCATCAAGCAATGCTGACTGAAAAGGAGAATAAAAAATATTAACTAATTGAATTAATTTTATTTATTTAATTTCCCCATTTTTTATATTCACATATGCTGATAAATGAATTAATTAATGAATGAATAAATGAACACTAACTCTATCTTTCATTTCTTATTAAACAGAAAAAAACTATTGTAGTTAAAACAAAATAAATGCTCATTTGATAAATTGCATGCAAGTGTACTGTAGATATAATAGTTTTGTTAAGATAACTGATATGATAATACAATCACACAATATAACAGGCTACACACAGCTTTCTAAGCCTTTATAACACTTTATAACACTTAATGATATCAGTCTCCAATGTTTTGCTTCTTTATTTGATTATACAATTTAGCTGCATTTGAAATATAGATCACTGGTTATATGCATAATCGTTTAGGATTTAACCACCTTCAAGTCATAGGATTTAAAAGTAATCAGTCCATCTGAGTTTAATCTAAGAATTCTTTATGCAAAAGCAATGATAAGAATGCTTCCTGTTACCGAGATTGAGGAAAATGTGCACTTGCGTTGATTCACCACTAGATGTCACTAAAAGCCGAAAGAGATTTATATGGCGAATAATAATAATAATAATAATAATAATAATAATAATAATAATAATAATAATAATAATAATAATAATAATAATAAGACAGAAGAGAGAAAGAGAGAGTTTGAGACAGAAGAGAGTTTGAGACAGAAGAGAGAGAGAGAGAGAGAGAGAGAGAGAGAGAGAGAGAGATTGTGTGTGTGTGTGTGTGTGTGTGTGTGTGTGTGTGTGTGTGTGTGTGTGTGTGTGTGTGTGTGTGTGTGTGTGTGTGTGTGTGTGTGTGATTCTAACAGCTGACACTAACAGTGCAGGACTGGGACAGCTGACACAATCTGGAAGAGAGAGGTATGTCTGACGGAATAATACACGCCAGGGTACTGAGACACCACCTGCATATTTGGGCTAGACGTCTCCACACATGTGTGTGTTTGTGTGTGTGTGTGTGTGTGTGTGTGTGTGTGTGTGTGTGTGTGTGTGTGTGTGTGTGTGTGTGTGTGTGTGTGTGTGTGTGTGCGCGCGCATTTCCAAAATGTCATCCAGAATGAAATATCACTATAAAAAGAAATCCCTCTTACAAAAGGCATTACAGAGGTTGTACTAAGGTCAAGGGTCAGAACGTGAGCACCTGGTAAGTGTAAAGTGCAGGTGAAGTATCAGAATTACTGAATCGTATGTGGTGTTAGAGTGAGAAAATGAGAGAGTGAACTAGTGAACTAGTGAACCAGGGTGGCTGTGTGGGCAAGAGAGCTGTCAGTTGTGACACATACGGGTGGGGTTGGGGGTTTCCATGCATTCCAGGATGGAACGGAAGGAGTCAGCTGGGTGTGCTCAAACACAGCGTGGAACGGGGTGGAATTGTATTTGTTCATGTGTGTGCACTTATAGAGCAGCTTATAGTTGTTCTAAATTAGGAGGCTTTGAAATCTGTGATGTTATTATGAGGGTTAAATGATTAAATATAAAATAGAGGTTGTGTTAAGTGTTAACTGTACATTCTGTGTGATTTTGACTTTTGTTTAGATAACAGTTTAACATCCTGATTAGCTAATCTACTTAGTTGCTGTCAACCATTTTAAAAATATTTACAAGAGCAGTAAGTTCAAATACAGGATGTGGCTGGAGGTTGTGATCAAAACAGGAATAAATGTGGATAATAAAATATACACACCCCAGGCCCCCCTTTCCTTGGCCTTCACAAGGTCTAGATTTCCACCATCACTCACACAATCACACACACACACACACACACACACACACACACACACACACACACACACACACACACACACACACACACATACATACATACAAATATTTATCTATTTTTAAAAGATAGAATTGGTGTATACTTAATCTATTTAAATTACATGTGATAGATTGCTTATGAGATGTAAATCTTGATTGTCTGTCTGAAGTTAAACCCATTTTCTGATCGTATAAAGGTGATTAACATGAATTAGATGAGTGTCACACAGTTCAGAGAGTGACTCCCTCAAGAAGTAGGAGAACTATCTGAAAACTAAGATAGTTTATAAAAACCTGTTTTCTCTCAACTCAAATAACATTAAAAATATCACAGAGCTTACAAAAACTCAATACAATAAAATATGTGCTTAAATGTGGAAAAGATCCTCAAACGTAACTGCAAACTGTTTTAAACTATGTTCGTAAATATATTATTTAGAAATATAAATATGATTTATATTCAAGCTCTGCGCACACATTTATCATTTGAATTGAACTCAGTTAACTTCATTTAAAATAATAAAGATAACCTTAAACCTGCAGTTCATCATCTTCATATAATTTATTACAGCTGCAAATGCCAAGAAAAAAACCACATACAATCCAATAAACTTTCTCTACTGTGTGGTCTGAAACTGAGGTTTTGTGTGTGTGTGTGTGTGTGTGTGTGTGTGTGTGTGTGTGTGTGTGTGTGTGTGTGTGTGTGTGTGTGTGTGTGTGTGTGTGTATGTGTGTGTATGTGTGTGTGCGCGCGCGTGAGAGACTTTTTTTAACACCCCACTCACACACCTGTTCCCACTACTCAACCATTAACTTGACTAATCTCGCATGCTCCAGCTAGTTTTTGTTTATACCCAGCTTTAATATTTTCTAACAATCATAGCTTGTTTCCTTTCCAAAAATAAAGACTATTTAAACCATAGAAATCCTGACCAAATTAAAGCCTATGAAATGAAAAGAAGTATATTTACATCAGGTACAGTAAAAGCCTAAAATGCTTCCATGAATGTGGTCTGTGTTTATCCAACAAACGTCACATGTGATTAGCCACTCCTGGCTGAGTGAGAATAAATAAAAAGCCCCTGTTAACATGCTATTCCGGTTAGGTCCAGTCAGATCCCAGACCTGCATGCACACCTCTGGAATATCACTGTGAATATCAATAATGCCTATCAAACACAACACAGCCATTTATGCAACTGATTCAGCAATCAGTAAATAAAAGATTTGACTGTATAAAGATATTTAAATCTGTAAAACCAGAGAGCTGGCACTAACCTGGTTTCGTGATACACTGCCATCCACAGGGTCAATGTACTCAAAGTTGTCGGTTTTCTCCACACTGTAGACACTGTTTCCCACAGCAAACTTCTGACTGGTGAAGGCTTTATCGGTGATCGTGGCCTCCAGATCTCGCATAAGGTAAAACGCAGCTCTGGGATCTACACCCTCATAATCAAACCTAACATAAACCCAAAACAATGACCTAAAACATGGCACTAACACTTATTTTCTTGTAAAACCAGATTTTACACAAATGCTTAAAATACCTTAAATATTTTCCAGACCCCAGATCAGTAATTATATTTCCTAATTTAGAAAATCTGATTTTATCAGAATGAGCATTGGGAGTGAAATTGGTTGTGGTATGTAAACTGGGCACTAGCTGTTGCCTATTTGGTGTTGTGGGAAATTTGTATGGGAATATGGAGAAGAAAGAATATCCAGTGCTATCTGAAGAGTCTTGGCTCTGTGAGCTAGGTCTCATGGGGAGAGTAAGTTAAATAATAAGTGGTTGCTGCCAGAACATTGCACGCAGTCAGAAAGGAGGTTTCTGTAAAAGTTCCAGGGAGAAACCTTGAGCTGTCCTAGAGTAGAGTTAAGAAAAAACCTTGAATTTCTTTGAATGAGTGATAGCTGGGCTGATGTGATTTAAATGTTCTATTTTATTCCAAATATTATGTTACTCCGCTGCTATCAAACTGGAAGTGGAGGGAACCATTTAAACCGTAAATAGGTTGTGTTTCATGAAACTATAAAAATAAATAAAAACAGTATATAGTGTTGATCAATATAGTCTGATTTTAATTAACTGATAAAACCTGAATCTTACCTGCAGTAGTAGTTGCGGCCTAGTTTAGCCCAGTGGTCCCGCACAATTTCTTCCACCCCCTGCTTCCGCACAGCCATGATGGACAGCCACACCAGCACTGTCCAAAGACCATCCTTCTCCCTGATGTGGTCCGATCCTATGAAAATTAGACACACATTGGTACACATTGGTAGAATTACTGTTTATATATTTTCTATCGTATCAATAACTTAACATTTAACGTACATGTCGATGAGAAAATCGGTCAACAGCCAAAGAAGAAAGAAAAAGAGAAAAGAATTTTGGCCAGAACAGGGTTTTTAATAACATACTGTATATACTAGTTCATCTGTTGCCAGGGCAATTTGCACTTTATTTTAGAGGGACATTATAGAAACACTACTGGTGTTGATCAGATCAATTTTAGACAGTGGCACATTCTTTGTGTTGTGTTCAGGTGTGTTGTAATGAGTTTATAGGTAAGGCGGAGTTGCTTGCTTTTAGCTATTTTCTTGTTTAGAAGCTATTAGATTACTTGGCCTGTAATAATCCTCTTCAGTGTTAGTGACTGTTTCTGACCACAGCACTGTTGCTGTCTGAATATTTTTGCCTGGTGGATTGTTTCTCAGTTCTGTGCTGAGATTCCTCCACCACCCAAATATTAGTTGTCAGATCCTATATATGACGGCTAACATATTGTGCATAGCAATAATGACAGCCAATCACTATACACCTACAGTGCCATATGGTAGGAGTACACAATGAAATGGCCAATGTATTTTCTTAATGCTTACATAATTCACTAGTCATCAATAACAGGGCTATGACTGATGACATTTATCTTCCAAACTTTCTAAACAGAAATAATGGTTAGGCCTCAAGAACTGATTGAGCGTGTGTTATTTCCCTTGGTGTAATGCCCATATATGGGTCTAGGAGAGCGCAATCTCCAGCCGTCTCTAAACAATGACTCCCATCTCCTTCTCTTCTTTGCTCTCGCTCTTGCCTTCCCTCTACCACCGCACTCTCTCTGTTTTTCTCATGACTCATCAGCAAAGGAGCTTCTCTCAGACTAGAAGTGTTTGCCAGCAGAGAGCACTCTTTCTCTCAGAGGTTAAATGATTCACTGCCCTGTCTTCCTTTTATAGCAGAAGAATGGAAGAGGTTCACACTGTGGCTAAAGTCTTGCACACATTAAAAATGTAACAGTGAGGCCGGTCTGAGGTGCTGCTGCTCATGATCAGAGAGTCTATGGCACAGTAACAGTCAGTGTTTGGACAAGAGTGAAGTCACAGCTACTGGTGGGCTTTATAGACACCAGGGAAGGCCTTCAGCAGACATTTAACAGGCGACATGGAGTGTGATTCCTGTATCCAGAGATGTGCCACTCAGAACAGTGAAACTTTAGCAGTATCTATGGACCATTTAGCAGGGGACGATATAAAAGAACATTCATTGCATATATCAAGAAGTTCTATAAAAGGTAGACTGTAGCATCCCAGAATGCACATCTAAAAGCATCTCTTATTATAATTCTTTGCTTCCCAATGTTATTAATTTATTGCTCATACAGGATTCCCAGTCAGATATACACTATTATCTTGGCAATGCTAGTGTTGTATGGTGTTGTAGTAGGAATATGTGAATATGCCAGAACACCACAACACAAAGTTCTTACTAATGTTCAAAATGTTCTATGAAAATGCAATCACCTGTTCCAAAGCTTTCCTCTCCACAGAAAGAGCACCTGCCCGAGTCCATCAGATTCCCAAAAAATCTCCAGCCTGAAGGGGTTTCATACATAGCCACCTTCATGGCCTTGGCCACCCTGTAAACAAACAGCAGACATGAACATCACCAAGTAAAACAGCACGTCTTTTAGGAATGTGTTGTAATATTTGCTGATGTCTGAGGTGATAACAGGGAGGCATGGAGGTGCATTGGGTTGATTTGTTGCAGCATCACAGCTCCACGGCCCCCAGTTTAACCTGAACTTGGGAATGTCTCCTTGGCTTTTCTAAGGATGTTCTTCCGTTTCCCAAAAAAATGCCACTAGGTGTTAATTTGTGTGTGTGTGTGTGTGTGTGTGTGTGTGTGTGTGTGTGTGTGTGTGTGTGTGTGTGTGTGTGTGTGTGTGTGTGTGTGTGTGTGTGTGTGTTTGTGTGTGTGTGTGTGTGTGTGTGTGTGTGTGTGTGTGTGTGTGTGTGTGTGTGTGTGTGTGTGTGCGTGCATGCGTGTTTGTGTGTGTGAGAGAGAGAGGTCACATCCAGGTTTTTTTTTCTTCTCCCTTGATCCCAATACACCCAGTATAGTCTCCATATGTACCTTGATATGAATGAAATGTTAGCCATAGTATTAACCACTAAGGTGTGTGCTTGTCCTATAACACTGATTGTGAAGATGGCAAGATGCCACAGAGAAGCCATCTATGACTAAGTCCAGTCCTTATACTGACATTTACACAATTATTTATTATTAGTAATATAAGACAGTGAGCTACATCTATATTTCCAGCCATTGTAAACTTGCATTAAAGTGAAGGATGAAGATAAAAATACACCCTCTTGGTCATATAGCAGATTTTGACCTTTTTGAGTTGGAGATAATGTGAAATACCAAGTACAGATGTGCTAGCTTAATAAGGCAAATGGAACTGGAACAAAGCAGACTAACCTTTTACCTAATATTTGGCTTGAACCAAGGCCAGCATTAGATCCATGCATGAAGGGAATACAGTAAGAAGATGATGAAAGAGTTGAAAGACTAGGAGGCCATGCAGACTAACAATCTCCTAAGAAAGGAAAACAACCCTGTCTAATTTTTACTACTGATCACATTTAATTTCACAAAAATAAGTCACAGTGAATTCACTGAGTGATAGCAGTGAATTCTTGGGAAATAATTCTACCATAAATTATAGCTTCTGAAGTCACTGTAAAGAGAATTCCTTTCCCACTTGCTAGATAGATAGATTGATTCTGAATCATGTGACCAGAAAGGTGAATAAAAGATATCAGACTCTTTGTACCTAGCGAACTGAACCTCAGAGGCTGAGACAAAAGCATTACCCAAATGCATAAAGATACATGTATGTAGTTAATTGTATCTCTTCTACTGTTTGTTGTTCTTGGATACCCAGCTACTTAGATAACTATTTTCAGACCCTGTAATTTGGCATTAAGTGTGAGATGGGGGCAGGAACCGAGCAGAGCTGGGCCACAGCTGTTTACTCTTGGGTGAACTTACTAAATATGAGTAAAGCTGAGTTATTTGCTTGGGGATGGGGGACTGGAATAGACATCCTGGCATGAGGATACTGGATTTCTGACTCTTTCAATTGTTGACAACTTATTCTCACATCTATAGCCAGAATAATCACCATGTCAAACCATGCTCACTAGGATTCTAGCATATTCTGTGTTTTCAGATTGCAAGAGAATGAGTAGATGTGCAAAAGATCCTGTGAGCCTGTGAGCGACAAATAAAGCAAGAAAGAACATTCTAAGTAGGTTTTTTTTGTTTTTGTTTTTGTTGCCTAAAAACAATGTTGTGTGTTTCTACGACCACACTATTTGGAATAAGACATGACTTTGAGGAATTTAGCGCTCGCAGCAGTTGGCTCTGATGTCCTCCTGGCAACAGAGCTTGATCTGCAGCCCACAACAGCTTCGGCTGAACTGACAGACAGGGAGATAACCTCTGTAACAGTGCTGCATGATCTTTCTGAAGAAAGCGTCCTCCTCCTTCTCCAATGCCCTAAGATGGCTGTCGTTTGTGTTTGTGAACCGTTTGTCACATCAAAATGCTCCCAAGTGCAATGGAACATTTTAAAAATGAGGATGCGATTTCCAGCACAGCCTTCCCCACTAATCCCCACTGAATGTGCTGCTACGGATAAATGGGTAAACACACAAATAAACACAGATGCCGGCGAGCACAACCATGGCCCTGCAAAAGGTTGCCTAGAGGTGAAATATCCTAGCAGAATCCTACATTAAACCACTCCAACTTGTTTTGTTTTGTTCAATACAGAAACTTGTTAGTCATTGGATTTTGCTCCACTGCAGAGTTGGCAAAATGCCAGTGTGTTCAGTTTAACAATGTGGCACATTGCTCAATAATTTTTGATGAATGTGATGCATCTGCATTGTAATGCTTTATGTGTGTGACCGTATGATGCTGTACATACACAGGACGCTTAATAAAACTTAACTGAAAGAAAAGTGAACTTATCACTGGCTGGTGACGCAGTTTCAGCCCTTCGCCCCTCCGGAGTGCAGAGCAAACAGGCAGATGTTTCCTCTCTCCATAGTCACCTTTTCATAACACACACTCACAAACACACACATATATACACGCTCCAAGCGCTGGGCCTTAATCCCATATAATGTGTGGACACAAGCACTCTTAGATAGATATTCAAGCACATGCATGCATATCTTCTTAAACACACACACATTTATCTCTGGTGCTTAAACACAAGCTGCTACGTGGCTGAGCATTTAAACACTCAGATACACTTGTGACTGTTCAGTACCTAAAAAGGCTTCAGGCAGCAGAGAGTCCATGCTTCAATACAACACGAATCTCCACATGAACACACCTTTTCTCAATACAAGCTAACATCCAGGAATTAATCCTTGGAGACGGATTTGTGGATACAGATTAAATCCCATAAAAATTATCATTCGCTGGAAATTAGTTTTAATCTCAAATTGAATACAAGCTATACACTTGTCCCTAATCAGTAAAACGTTTTTGTTGTGTTACAAAGACGAGGTTAATGTCTCATATGAAAGTAGACAGTAAATGTAGGAATTTGTAGTTTTTCATAAGAACTTCTGTTATTACCAGCTGAATAGGGGCAATATTATCATTAAGAAAAAAACAAAAAAACAAATGTCCCAAGAGCTTGTTCAAAAGCAATTAAAAATTCTGTTTAAGGTTATCTGAATAGAGTTAAAAACATCTCACAACAGTGTCTCGATTCATTTTATATCTTACTTGTGAGCACAATTTAATCTGTTTGTTTATACTAATTGAAAATATCCAATTAGTCGATTTCCATTCAACCAGTGCACTGGTAAAAATTCTCATGAAACTGATACTTAAAGATTTCTTCACAGTAAAAGTTCGCAAAATGAAAAAACTATGCAAAATGAGTTAAATTTTAGATCGGTTACTTCGGTTTTGAGCCCTGGAATTAAGACTACATAGTGTTCTCACTCTGTCTGTGACAGTTTCCTTAAGGTTCTTAGTTTTCCTCCATCTTAGTAGGTGGCCCAAAGGTCCCGGAAAGATCATAAAGAATGCACAAGCAATTAAAATATATCCTGTTTGCACCATCTTGTATTTATCTCTTGATAAATAACAGCACTGAGCAGATAGTGTGTGTTCCAGCACAGCAGGTTTCCTCAGGTTTAAGTGCCTTTCTCAAGGGCACAGAGAAGTGTGGTGCATTTAGTATGGGATTAGAAACAGGAACAGTCTCATACCACACACACACACACACACACACACACACACACACACACACACACACACACACACACACACACACACACACACACACAGGCACACACACTTCAGATCTCTGACCCACTGAGGCCTCACTGATGATTGGAATAAACTGCTGGATTAACTTCACACTTAGAGTTAAGGCTGAGGTGAAGAAGCCTGGCTCCTGATGGAAAATGTGACGTCAGTTTGGAAACAAAACACCTTTTGCACACAATGAACAAAATAACCCCTAGCACATCTAGCAGCCATTTGCCCTCTGTCATCTTCTGTAAAGAAAAAGTAAAAAGGGGTTGTGCATATATACATAAGATACCACCAGAGCTTGATGAAGGCTCCAGTTTGATTGCTTCCTGATAGCTTCCTACATCTGTTTCTCCCCAAAATTAAGTGCCATTTTCTTGTATTTAACAACATGGTGCAGTTAAAAGTATATGCAGGAACTATGTTGTGTTTAAGTTCTACCTGTCAGCCATCTTAAAGACACAGTATACACACTGCTTGCTTACAAAAATGCAAACATGGGCAAAGGGCATTTAAAAGGGCATTTAAAAAGATAATATTACTAGGGAAAATATGCTTCAATCAGTGTAATGATCCCCCCCCCCAAAAAACAAAACAAAACAAAACAAAACAAAACAAAACAAACAAACAAACAAACAAACAAACAAACAAAAAACAAGCAAGCTGGATTTCTGAAACCTATTGGCAAAATGAGCTCTAGTTCTCCTGGACAGTTACTGTAGATATGCCTAGTCAGGGTTGCAGTGGATTCCTAGCCTATCCCAGAAACTTTGGGCACCCTGGATAGATGCCAGTAAGGCACTATGCACACACATTCACACCTACACTCTTAAAATGGGATGTGGTAGCCTAGTGGTTACGGTGTTGGGCTACCAATCAGAAGGTTGTGAGTTTCCTATGTCCACCACGTTCCCACTGCTGGGCCCCTGAGCAAGACTCATAGCCCTCAATTGCTCATTTGTATAAAAATGTAAGTCGCTCTGGATAAGGGCATCGGCTAAAATGATGTAAATGTTAAAAATAAATATGCAAGACATTTTCACAGTGATGCCATAGAAGAACCATTTTTCCCCCTCAAAAAACTTCTTAAAGTAACCCATTTTTTTCTTATTGTTGAGAAAAGAATTTTTATAGTCTAACAAATCTTTTTCCACTACAAATTTAGCTTTTTGTGCAATAGAAACATTCTATGGATGTTAAATGTTTTGCATGGAACTGTATATGCTGACAAGGAACCATTTAAGGGCCTTTAGTTTTAAGAGTGTAAAGGCTATTTGGAGTCAACAATCCACCCGTTATGTCTTTGAGAAGCCAGAAGGCACTCATGTGGACACAGGACTGTGCATGGACAGGAAGTGGCAATATCTGCCAACCCCCCTGTGCCACCTTTCACAGCCAAGACAAACATAAATGTTATTAACCGTTCAGATCCATGAACATCAAATCAATGAGGAATAAATCTGTTTTGTTCTGGTTTGTCACTGTGTTAGCTTTCCCATGATTAATCTATTAGAATGACACATAGTCGCTGATCCAAATTTCTAAATTTGCTCTTTTCATTTCAAACTATTATTAAACCAACAAATCAACAAGTTATTTGGCATGTCAGTTTTTTTTTTTTTTTTTTTTTACATTTTTATACCTAAATGTGTCATAACTGGCTAGGAACAATAAGATGATGGAATTTAGCTTGCGATCACTGATAAAACCCTGTTGGTCATCATAAACTCTATGAGGTGGGGTTTTTTGTGTGCACAGGCATGGACATGAAAGGTCAAGAAGAAAACAAATCACTCCAATGGCATCAGATACATTCTCTGAGACTGGTTGCCAAAAATGGAGAGAAAACATGATAGGTTATTATAAATAAAAGGTTCTGTGAAAAGGTTTGGTCATACGTATGCAACTTAGAAGTAACAAAATGAGCCAAATGGTGAGTCATTAAGGAATAAGTGAGATGTGTTTAATGCTAGAAACGTGTTTAACATGACAAGAAAGGGTGACTTGGAAGAGGATAACCTCCTGTCATAAATAAAGCTGTCACATTCCTCTATTATAGACGTTTTCCTGTCTTAAAACTTTCCAAATGCTTGTTTTCTGCTCTGACATGCCGTTTTTAACAAACAACAGTCAACATGATTGAATCCTTACAATCACATCATTTCCTTTATAATAGGGCTGGGTACCATTATGGTAAGATTTCACAAGCCAGGGTTTAGTGTGATGGAGCTCAGAGATATTTTTAGGCTGGTGAGCGATGTGTAGAGAAGCATACAGTAAGGATGAGCTAATTCAGTTCAGTCCTCACTCCCAACCTTTCAACTTAGCGTAATTAAGTTACTATCACTCTAACTACTTCTTTGCCCCTGAATGATCCTATCATTCTCAGAAAACATCTGCAGTCTGATTGTTTACATACAGACTGAGGTCAGAGGAGGTTTCTTAGAAACAGACCACTATGAAAAAAGTCCTAAGGGATGGTTTCCTCCCTAATCTCTCACCGCACTATTTATTTCACTATGACACATCAGAGAGCTGACCTCTGGCATTAATTTACATGATTCAGCTCCTTAATCCAGGTCAGTGGGTAGATTTACACTTTTACTTCACACGGCTGAATAAAAACATTAATCAGATAAATGAAAAAGAGTGAAAATGTAGTTCAGATTAACAATTCAGTGTCAGATTCAATGATCATGAAAAAGCACATAAACTACTGTATTGGCAAATAGAACTTAAAACAATTTCATATTGGAATATGGAATTATATAATATAGAATGGGTATTCTGATTTCTTTACATTATTTGTCCTACCAACCAATGAGATACTTTGTGCTGTAACACTATCACACCAGAATTATCAGATTTCAATTAGCACTTCTGTGTCGAAAGCAGGAGATGTGAGAATAACTACATTTGTACATCTACATTTTAGACACAATCAGGAATTAGAGTTACATGTGCTTGGAAAACGTCTCTTATCAGTAACATTACAGGGTTTTGGATGATGTTGTACTCCCTCTCAGTGTTGTTCAGGTTGTTTTCATTCTTGTTAGATTAAATCCAATTTGTCAGGTTAGTGTGTGAACGGTGTAGCATGTGTTAATGACGCCGTTAGCGTGTCTCTCACCTGTCCAGAGCCGTGCTAGTGGGCATACTGCGAGCGAATCCACGGACGCCCGTCTGCCTGAAGTAGGGAATGCAGGACAAGTTGGCAGCCATCACTGCCAGTGAGTCTGACGGGTTTACGAAGAATCCATTCTGACCAAGAATCATACAGCGATCCTACACACACATATAAAAAAACATTACTTTTTATCTTGCTATTGGAAGTGCAAGTTCTTTTAAGAAGATCACTAATACATCAAAACATGACATACCCATATGATGAAAAATGCAGGATTTTATCAAAAAGAAATGTCATTAAAATTTTTTGTCCACTTGGGTTCACAGCTTAAGATATTACCAATAAACTATGTTACTGTGGATGGTAATCATTGTTTTATACAGATTCTTCCTGTATATTGAGGTCATGACAGAAAATATTGTTAGAAGACTTCAAAGAAATATAGAATTGATGTGAATAGAAGCGATTTAGTTGATCAAATGTTCAAAATGTGTATACTGTTTCTTAGTTTTTTTTGTTTATTGATCACCACAAGCATTTTTTTTTTTCAATTTTAACAATAATAATAATAGTAAAATATATTTCACTTAATGAATGGAAATAGCAAATGCCTTTATTGAAGGATAGTAACGATTAAGCTTATGACCATGATTAGCTAGTGTCGCTGTGACTGGCAGGTAACAGATATTATGCTACCCCTTCCTTAGAGTATGACCAATTTTGCCCTCTTGGGCTCCCGGTCATGGATGACAGGATGATTATAATGAAATTATGGAAGTGTGAAAAATTCTTACTCCATCTGCATCAAATGCAGCACCAAAACCAAACTCTCCACCCTTCATTGACTCCATCAGTGATACAGCAAATGAAGGGTTGGGGTTGGGGTGCTGGCCACCAAAATCCTCCAGAGGAACACAATTAACTGCAGAGTTTGCAGGAGCTCCAAGTTCATCACACAAGATTCTCCTGACATACGGTCCCATCACTGAAACAAACACCAGCATTTCATAGGATAAGTATGCTCATAAAGTTCAAGAGCTCTTAAAGGTTTCATCGAATAAATAAACACCCTGCTTAATTTTAAAGATCCTCCAGAGAGACAATCAAAGGCCCCTTTGTCAACAGAAAGTTACCTCCATTCATTGCATCTATTCGGATCTTCAGCTGATCTGGACCAGTCAGTAGACTCTTAATAGCACCAAAATCAAAGATCCCACGTAGCATATTCAAGTAAATTTCAACAGCATCCACTATCTCAACTGCAAAAAAAGAGATATGACTTACACTTCACTCTCAATCTTCTAATTTTTTTCATTTATATTTGAATTGAAGTGGAGTAAATCTGGAAGCAAACCTCGAAAAGGCTTGAACTTGTTCTCTAGATCAAAGTCCTGCCTTCCCAGGCGTGACAGGTCAATGCGGAGGTCTGGGCAGATGGCGAACTCTTCCAGGGTACGGCTTACCTGGTAGATCCTATCCATCACTGTGTCTGGAGAAGGACCTATAAAAAAAAAATACATAAAAAATAAGAATAATGAAGTGTTTTCTTAAAATTATATTTAAAAATATATACAAAACATATACATACACATAAAAAAATTAATTGTTTGTTTGTTTATTGCCGTGTGATGGTTAAGAACTGGCTAAACTTTGGTCCAAATTGAAGTCTTTTGGCTTGATTATAAAAATCCCTAAGTCAAGGTCAGCCCTTGCTGATGGAAAGTATTTTAATTTACCATGCCATAAATAATTGCTTCATGTTCTGAGACTTCCTAAAGAGATTCATGGTTAAGTGTTGAAGAGGAAGTTAGCTTGCCCATACCTTGGCCTTTATTGCACTCACATCCTACAGCAATATTTCTTCATGCTAGCATGTTCAAAAGTATTATGCTCTGTGTCATTTGTAGAATGAAGAAATCATCATAACTTCAACATATGTCAGGTACTTTGAAATGACACCTGTCACGTTTTATGAGCGCAGACATGACAAAAGGTGTTGGAACTGCTTCTATTTTAAGATAATTCCCTAAACTTTGATATTTGGATGTTGAATACTTATAATATCTGACCTCACACATGCTTTCTTCTCACCTCCATTAGCTACATTGAATTTGATGCCAAAGTCTCCAGCCGGACCTCCTGGGTTATGACTGGCAGTAAGAATGATACCACCAATGGCTTTTATCTTCCTGATGATGCAGGAGACAGCCGGCGTGGACAGGATGCCATTGTGTCCGATCACCAGGCGCCCTATCTGTAAAACAAACGCCATGGGTAATTACAGCTGTAGCTGTATGCTGGAAACTGGTAACGTAATAATTATAATAAGATTGGACTAAGCAATGTATCACTATATTTAGCCTATATTTAGATTTCATTTTGTGGTTGGTATGTCCTTCAAGATCCTTTATAGTGGTCATTCTCCTGTTTGTAATATATCACTATAAGACAGTGGAATGGAGTAGATGGCTTTAAGGAGGCTACTGCGGTGAGGAACAAGCTCTTGGCCTGGCATGCAGAGGTTATCATAGCAGACATAACTGGCTCTGAGGTAGACTTTAAAACCTGTAACCTTCATTGGCGCCAGGCACAGCTACTGCTGCATACCAGAGCGACCACCACATCCATCCTAAAACACCCAGCCACTCAGTGTCTGGAATTAACCTGACACGAGGAAATTATTTTACGTAGAACAGAGTGGCAATGCTTGTGATTGTAACCAGAGAGATCTGACCTCAGATCAGCTGCTTTGACACATTCTCCAAGAAGCTATTTTAGTTAAAGGTCTGTTCATTGATCATTTTTGTGTATGAATCACTCAACAGGACTGCTCATTACCTCATTTCCACATACTGTAAACTGGGCATCTCATCTATTCACTGACTTGTTAAGCTTTACATGATGAGACACTTTCTATTTATAGCGAATAATATAGCCAGGCATTTTTAATGATGATAAAGCACACTGTCACTCTATAATGTCTGCTATTGATGTTATGCTAAGTTAATCTGTCATTCATTAGGCTAGATGCTTAGCTTGATACTTTCGACTTACTGCCTGAGCTGGATAGATTGAGACATTGGGAGTGTTAACTGTATTCCACCAAACTCTCCAGGCAGTGTATCCATATAAGGTGGTAGTTTTGTATACACGCTCACTAGTGAGGAAATCACAGGCTGAATGCAACATTCCATAAAGACCTACTAAGTTTATACATGTGTGAGGGAGACAGTTAGCAAGATACTGAGAAAGATTACCAAAGTGTGAGTGTACTTGGGCATCATACATAAGTGTTAAACATACTGTGCATACATATATGTGATTGACATGATTTAATATACTGTACTAGCAATGGTATGATCAAGTTGAATAGGACAAACTCATTATGGCCAGACATGTTAAAGGGTAAAAATGATCTTGCTCTGGTCTATCTCACTTTGGGTTTCCCCCATGCCCCTGCCCTAAGCTGAAGGTTCACCAGCAGAAAGCAGAGCTTGGGCAGGAAGGGGATGGAGGAGGGACAGAATAACAGATAATGATGCTCTTAGCTGGACCAGCAAAAAAAAAAAAAAAACACCACATAGTCTGTCTAAATTATTTCCTATGATGGGATTATTGTTAATGATAGTAGATCTGCTGCCAGATTTTGTGAGCTGTTATTTTCAGAAATGGTCTAAAAATACCAAATATAGGCAAGTGAAATCCCTGCACTGGTCTTTATCAAACTCCTTTGACATGCACATAAATAAATGTATGCAGTGAAAATGTGCAGTGAAAATGTAATACATGAAAGAAAAATTTCTGTTAAATGTAAACAGATCCTGGATGACAAAATAATGAGAAAAGTATGAAATTAATCTGTCAGTACTTTCATTAGCATTTACACTTTAATATTGCATATTAATTGCTGCTATGCAGACCTGTAGAAAAGAAAGACTTAAGATTACAGTTAAGCCATACTCACAAAACCATAAAGGTTACATGTAGAATGCTACATCATAGTGTTTCCTTATCAGAGGGGACAACAAACCATCCAAAGAACTTTTAAGAAATCCTTCAAAGCAAGAGTAGAAATGGGAAGCAGTTTTTGTCTCATGGCCTACAATGAAACATTTATTGGCCAATGATAACATGCTGTGGAGAAGTAAATCATGTTTTTGACAGGTGAGCATAAAATAAGAGCATTCGTTGTGTTTAAACTTTAAGCATAAGCTAAATGTAACAAGGGTAATTACATAAGAATATTTATTCATCTAAATAGTCCAGAATTCTGTCGGTGCTGCCAAAACATCAATAGAGATATTAGCTATTAGACAAGGATTGCATTACTTTGTATAAGAGATGAGAGCTTTTCAAAGAACAGCCTCAAGACCACCAGGAAGGTTTTAACTACTCTGGTTTCATAGCCATGTTATGTTTCTAAGTCTCTACTGAACCTTTCTTACCCCATTGGCAGCAGACATCTGTACAATAACCTCGATTGCTGCTCGGCTGAAGTATCTCCCATCGCTTCCCACCACCATGGTACATCCTTGACGGTCTCTCAGGTCGATGGAGGACAGTAGACTCTGAATATAATTCTGCAGATAGTTCCTTCTGCTTTCAAATACACTGGTCTTCTTTCGCAAACCATTAGTCCCTGGTTTCTGATCGTCAAAAGGGCTTGTTTGAATGGTTAGGACCGGTATAGGGTTGGTTTCCATGATGTTCAGAAAGTTTCAGAAGTCTGTTCCTGCCCCTAATGAGAGCTGTGTAGAAATGAAGGCTGGAGTTCGTCAACAGCTCTGAAACTCCTGCGTGCTTTCAGAGTTCAGGTGCCCCCAGTGACAGCTGACTGGGAAAGGTTTTTTTTTCTTTCAACAAAACAGTACAGTACAAATCTACAGTAGCAACATAACAACATTAAATACTCAGAATAAGTCAACAATCTGGAAAATCCGACTAAATAGTTAAGAGTTAAGTTGGAGCCCAGATAGTGTGCCGGAAAAGAAATCAAGGAGAGGTTCAACACTCATTCAGTCGGGTCGACCTAAGACAGAAATAGAAATAACTCGTGCGCGTTTGTGTGGGTGAGTGAGCGCGTTCGCGCGTCGAGAAATAATGCAGGAGCGCAACTTTGAAACCGGACGCTGCTGCTGCCTGCTGTGCGCTGCAGGATCATTCAGCCTGGAGTTGTGTGGACACCTGGCGACCCTACAAAGACATGACTCAGGAAACAACTGAACAAAAAATGAACCCAGGTGAAGTGGGAGACTGTACCATTGATTTTTTTCTCCTTCCATCATTTATTTGCAAAGCGTGTTCTAAAGATCTATGTGCTGGACCATTAAATCTCAATCAAAAATCAATCTCTACTGATTTTCTTTTAAAAATCAGACAGTAGACATGCGTGGGGAAAGGGTACTTTAAGATAACTATGTTCAAATCACAAGGCAAATATCCCTTTATTATACAACAAAACAACGCATTCTTAACCCAAACTCACTAAGAATGATAAATTTTACGTGCTCATGCGCCCTCTTGTGGACAAAACAATAAATACGTTCTAGAGGAAACGCCACAGGCGTGTAGATACTAGCTTTCTTTTTTCTTTCTTTCCTTCATCAGAGACATTGGTGTCATTCTCAGTAACTCCTTTAATATTATTCTGAACCCAGAGTCTACCGTGAGTGAGGCAGGAATACATCCTGGATGGTACTTCAGTCCACTGCTAGAGATTTTAATTGTAACATTATGAATACACAAAATAAAGACATGTACAGGCTACGAGGGCCATGCAAGTTCATGACTGTTTCATTTTAGGAATATGTATTAATCTGATAAAAAACTTAAAACTAAAATCTTTAAAAAAAATTTATGATTATATTGATTGAATTTGTTCATTTAATACTTGGATTTTAACAGACAGCTTGAACATAATGCTCTCATTGACATGGGTTTACATAAAATAAGAATATGCAACAATATTCAGTCATTTCCTATTCGCTAAAATCACTGATAAATTAACTTTTATTCAAATGTGAAATTTGTCATGCAGTCCAGGCCAAAGAGTTTGTTTACTTGCTCTGTTCTTGCATTGCTTAGGCAGATCAGTTTATATACAACGAACTGATTATAAAGGTTTATTATGTTTATTGCTTAGCCGAATAATTCTGCCATTGCATCACTTAATGACCTTATAATGTAAATGATTTAACACTAAAGCGTACTCTAAATGGATAAAAAATAATGACCCATGAATGCGTCATAGACAAAACACGCTTGCCATTTTAAATATAATAATCACATTTATTTCAATTCGACACAAAACGACAGAGTTACGTATTTCCGCGTTACACACAAAAACACACACATATATTAACATTATATATTTACATTAAAGCTGTTTACAAACGGAACGCATAAGGCAGCTGGGATTCAGTGTATGTGCAAATAAAAGACACTTGTGTGCTATAACATTAACATGTTTGCTATAATTTGGCTGAGTTATGTTAGTCTTTAGCATGCTCAGCAGTTAGGATAGAGCATTGGTAAGTTTTCTGTAATGGCTACATTGGCACGCGTAAAAGGTGTCCGTGTAATTGGCAGAAAACCGGGAACCACACAGGAGGCTGACCGAGAGAAGACATGTCCATAATCGACTGGAAGTTGGAGGACAGGGGTTTTGTGTGTGGGACTGTCTGGTTTTGCCATGATGCTGTCGATAGTAAAAGAACATTTCTGCGTCTGGGGCTCTGGCCCCTGTTCGGGGAACGTGAGGCGAGCGTGTGGCCCAAACTCTCCGGCTTGGAGGCCCTTAACATCGGCCACACTCTGAAAGGGGAAATATGGACACGGTGTGTATCCGAGAGGCTGCGTTAGAGGACGTCCAGACACGCAGTAAGGCCTCCCGTAGGATCGACCACTAAAGCCTGGATAAAGCAAAAGTCCGTCTTTATAATATTCTGGACGACTTCTCTTGAACCTCTTTCTCCTTCTCAGGAAGCTGCCGTTGTCGAACATGTCCTCCGAGGCAGGGTCCAGAGACCAGTAGTTGCCCTTGCCTGGGTTCCCTGGTTCCCTGGGGATCTTGACGAAGCAGTCATTAAGCGACAGGTTGTGCCTGATGGAGTTCTGCCACGCCGGAAATTTTGCCTTGTAGTAAGGGAACTTGTTGCTGATGAAGTCGCAGATACCACTGAGAGTGAGTTTCTTCATGGGGCTCTGCAGGATAGCCATAGTGATGAGGGCGATATACGAGTAGGGAGGTTTAACAGAGCCGCTCGCTGCACGGCTCGGGGTCGTGACCTCGCTTTCCCCGGAAGAGTCGGCTTCTGAAGTGTCCGCTTCCGCGCTGGACTCCGCCGGTGAGTCATCTGTGTCCCGACAAGGTAGGAAAAACTCTCTTCCATCTCCCCCGACTATGTCTATTTCTTCTTCGGATGAGGTGGCTGCTTGCTGAGCCGCTTCATCCATAGAGAGGATCATGATGAGTCCACAATAAGGGACGCAATCTTAAGAAAATGCGCAAGCAAAGTTTTTGTAATTATGTGTGGTCTGCAGTGAGCTTCTTGTTTGCTGGTCCGGCTGTACCGATGGCCTATTTATGAGAACCCTCGCAGTCTGTTTCAGTCCACTGCTAATCAGACCAATAGGAGCGCAGATGCGCCGCAGGGGACCCGCAGGACTGGCGCAGGTGCGGGGAAACTCTGACCTGCTGCAGACTCGTGTGAAGTGATTTACATTAGAATACAACTGCAATAAGCCCAATTTAAATATTAGTACATTAGGAATTTAATTCTTTCTATTTCTTTTTTTTTTTACGTTAAAACATTATTTTTTAATATAACTATAAATATTGGCTTATTTTTAAGCTTTTTTTTAAACTATTCAATTCTGAACTATATGTATAATTCTATTTAAGTGAATAGTTTCACTGAATCTAATGTCTTGTGTTTCCTTTCAGTTAAATCACCCCGACAAATATTATTAAAAAGAAAATGTGATTTTTACAGGCAGATATTTCAAGCAAATTTTGTATTAACGTTTACTAACTTGCTAAATTAGACGGATTCTTTTAAATAATAAAAAAAAATTCTATAATGATTTTCTATATAAAATAAATTCTGTTATAAAATAAATACGCAGAAATAAAAAACACACTGACCTGCTACTTAACTAATCATCACCACTTTTAAACCTTTAGTTTGTACATCTGACGCGCATGTAGATCTTCTTAATTTACCTTTACACTTAAAATCACTGCACTAACAGATTGCATATATGTCACATTATGTAAGTATATATTACTTGCAGACTTTTCCCTGCATCTTCAGGAGCAATAGCTCAGTGGGAGTTGAGGTGAGACTTGGGAATGTTTTTTCACCCCATGCCTGTAAAGCGGGGATTAAACCAAGTATCGTTTTCCCGCAGGACCTCCTGTGTTTGGTTTAGTTTGCCACCTGAAGCTCGCGGCAGGCGGTGCGACCATGAGAATGACCGTGGTGCGCCTCCCTGGCCTGCCTGAGGATGGGCGCTTAGAGGCCGCTAAACGGCTCTTTAGCATGAGAATGCGGTAGGAAACGGCGCAGCTGTATTACAGCCTGCAGGGGAACACGGCGGTGTTTTATTACGACCACTTGAATGACCTGAACCATCCTCAAAGCAAACGTGCAGGTTTAAAGCAGTTAGCACTGATCTCACGTACAGCTGAAAGAGGGCCAGACCTGCCCATTCCCTCACAGTGTGTGTGTGTGTGTGTGGGGGGGGGGGGGGGGGGGGGGGGGGAGGGGGGGGCTGCCTACATTTACCATCTTAGTCAAATTAAACACAGAACCAAAACATATCTAAGATGGTGTTTGCTACTAAGCAGCTTTAAAAAAGTGTTTGTATAAAGTATTTCACACTAGAACAGATACTGCAGAATAAAAGTGTCGGTGGAGCCAATTGCTTATATTCAAATGCATTATTGTATTCATATTCATTTATCCACACGGTTTTTCATGGAATAGTGAGATTTTGTCACTTTTCAGCATTAAAATCTTTGGTGTTAAGTGGGTGCTTTAAGTCATCCAGAATCTCACACGTAGCAGCATACAAAACAAAACTTGTCTCATTAACAAATCACAAAACTATCAACTTTAAGTTTCTCCTGTGATTGGTTTATTTTTCTTAACTGAAGTTTGACTAGTTTCACTCTAATAATAATAAATGGCCTGGATTACACTGATGAAATATATTTAATATGAAACATTCATTTAATCAATGGCTTTATAGTTTAAAGACAAAAAATTCTAATAAATATGTGCTCATTAACAAGTGTCAAACAAGCTAAAACTTAATTAAAATAAAAACAGCCGATGTGGGTATAGGCATTAGTTTATTGCTACTTGGTGAAAGCTGCTGGTTGCATGTTTGAAAGCAATTATTCAAGTTGGGGGAAAAATATAGACTTTGTAAAAGATGGTTCTAAGAAGAGTTTTAGCCACCTATGAACTCCTAACTATCCTCAGAATTCTTGAAGGACCAATTTTCCATATGAAAGGCATGATGTAGTGTTGAGCAAATATCTGCTTTTACAAAAAAAAAAACACCTCAAAACTTCACTTAAAAAAAGACCCTTTGCATCCTTTCAGACATGAGTAGCTTCATATAAAAGTCAGGCATAACATTGGGAGTGCAAACATCTGTGCATGGCACCTTAAACTATGACTGAAAACTTATTTTAAGTTACAGTCTAAATAGTAGACCTGGTCTGTGGTCAGCTTTATTTTGACTATCATCGTATGCAAGATGCATTACATTATATTACATTTCTGGCATCTGGCTGGAGACCCTTATACAGAATGACCTATATTTATCTCATTTACACATCTGAGCAGTTTAGGGGTTAAAGGCCAAGCGCAAGGGCCCAACAGCAGCAGCCTGGTGGTCGTGGGATTCAAACTCACAACCATACAATCAGTGATCCAATGTGTTAACCAATGAACTCATGAGTCATCTCCAGTTGAGACTAAAGAGTGGAACTCTTTCTTTAAAATTTCTCGATCCAGATGGCGACCTGAAATCAAGAGAATGTGCATTATGACTGATTAACTGAACACCAATTATATTGCAACATAAAACTGACTCTGAGTCTCTCTCTCTATACAGAGATATATGATTCTAGTTATAGATCTGTACCATGTTACCATGATACATACACACACACACACACACACACACACATACATATATATATATGAAGCACCATGGTCCCAGAGAAATGTCGCATTTCACTATATACTGCATCACCTGTATGGCTGAAATGACAATAAAAGCTTCTTGCCTTAACTTAACTTGATACAGGTTATGACTAATGTGGACATAAGAACTTAATCCAAAAGTGAAGGAAAAAGTGGACTTCTCACCGATGAAGACCAGTTTATTTATCCTGGGCTCTCCATCTGTCCAGTCCTCAGGTGTTTCATCCAGCTCATAAAGCTCATGAACGCCCTGCAGCATTGCCTTCTTCTGCTTACCATGCAGGGACAAAATGCCCTGTGCACAACAAAACACATCAGTGTACAAAAAATGTATTGCTTTTCTATCAATTGATCCACATCTTTACCTTTTATGTTAAAAATCATGGAAAGAATGTACCAATAGTTTGCGATCATTAACAATTATGATAATTTATAATATATATACTGGTTTGTTCCATGATGATAAAAACGATCAAATCTATGACGTTAGCTGCACTAAAAAACTTGGAAGCACACGTTGTAATTGTAATATATATTTTAGGTTTTCATTCATGTTGTAGAAGGATTTTTTTTTTCAAAGGGAAATACATTTTAATTCCACTTTCTTAGAATCTCCCTTAAAATGTGTTAGTCAGTGAAGGTTAATGTTATATTTTGATGAACTATTTATTTCTACAAGTAACACTCAAACAACCAGTTGGCAGTTACATAAATAGAAATTCTTGAAGAGTTTGTTTAAGCCCAGTGGGTTTACAGCTGCTCGTTTTATTGCATATCTCACACTTTCCCATAGCTACAAGTCCAGAAGGTAAACATGAAACAGACAGAACTATTTAAATAAGCATGAAAAATAAAGAATGCCGGCAGGAAATTCCCAACATACAATACTTAAGGATTTTAAGACCATTCTGCTTTTATCTGTGCAGCACTGAACTTTGTAGAAGAGTATGACCTTTTACTTCAATTTTATTGGAGTAACTTTAAACTGCTGCTCTTTGCATCACTAAAATTATCGTGTGTCCTTTAGAAGCGGTTGTGACATTGGTTTATATTCCTAATCTCACCTTTAAGCGAATGACATTCATTGGCAGTCCTGCTTTGTTCTTATACGCCTTTTCCCATAAAAGGTCCTATAACATACAAACAAAAATGACACTATATACACTGCTGATACATGCACTGTGGGATTTAATTAGCAGTTATTAATACCTGAATAAACACATTTAAATGGTCCTCAGAGACACTTCCAGGTACTTCAAACGTTGCTGTTAATATCTCCTGTAAATTACAGAAATAAATAAAATGAAAAGTTTACAACAAATCCTTTAGATAAATATTATGTATAAACTGTTAAAAAAACATGTGTGAAGAACAATAACAAAAGCTGGTCATAAATAGTATTAATAGGATTTCGGTATGGCACCACAAACACAGTTAACGTCTTATCACCAAATGTGTTAAAAAGGTTAATTTCCTCAAGAAGCCAGTATCAGTTTTTGCACACGGTCTTGGTCAACTCGTCTTTCTTCACCCCCCAAACTTGTGAACTTCCCTGGGGCATTACAAGACCACTTCGCAGATATTTAAACCATTGTTTGACAGTGTCGAGGTAACACACTTCCTTTTTTTCTCTGGAATAACAACAGAAAACAGGGCTCTCGTTTGCATGAAAAGAGCAATGGGGCTCGTCTCGGTGAGAGGAGGGGTGGGGGGTAGGGGGACACATGCGGGAAAAGATCGAGGGCCAATACTAAAACTAAACCAATCTCTCCTCCAAAGTACAGACACCAACACTCCTTACAATGAAAATAGGAAGGAAATATAAGCAAATTGAGGCCTTGATTTAATCCTGCGAGCAAAAGGATCAAGTTAAGACCTAATTGGAGATGTAAATAGCTCTCTAAGGTTAAGATATTTTGTGTCAGTGGCTTTGAAGTAGAGGAAGGCCAGGTGTTGGGTAATGTTGTATTGTGTAATTTGTGGTAACATCATAAATGTTATATTAACCACTTCAATTCCCAGAAGCAGTGAGTGATTCAGAACTCAGGATTCAAAAGGTAGGTCATTCAAATGAAAAATAACTTCACTTGTTCTATCTATACAACTAAATGCATTAACAAAATAATTCAGTGCAGTAACTAAATAATAAGATCAATTCCTGAAAATCAACACCTCCCAAAAAGGTAATATCTGCACTAAAATACATTCAGGTGTGAGGAGATTCCACAATGGTGTCAGACTGCTAAACACACAGAACTATATATAAGAAAATGTAAGGTATTAAAATATATATACAAAATATTGTATTCGTGGCACTAAATGGGCAAAAAATTTAATGATGGGACTCTTTATGAGGCTTTTTTTGCTACTTTTTTTCACCCAACATTCCTCTACATTTTAGACAATAAAGTGCATTACAACAAAAACATTTAGTTCCAAAGAAAACAAGCTGTAGTGTGAAACAACATTAAAAAAAAAACACTGGACATGATGTAGAAATTAAATTGTCCCATTTGTTGCATTATGGTAACATTATATTGTGCGAGCGTGTTTGTACACATTACACGTACACACACTGAAATGTACAAATATAGTAAGGGTCTGCAGATTAGATCTCACTGCTTAAATGTTTGTGTGCTGAAAACCATCAGTATTTTAAATAACACTTTTCACAAAGCATTAAATCGTTAATCACAGCTAATGATCACCTTATCCAGATGTGCATGTGTTGTTTTCAGTAACTGTAGTTTCTCCGCCAGTCTGAAAAACATACAATGTGAAGATCGCAGCGTCATTTGAATTATAAAACAACTATACGGATTGCTTTTTAAGGTCTTAAACATCAAAGTGCCTTCTTACAGATATACAGTCTCAGTGAAATCCCTACAAAGAGTTGGATTTAGTTGCCCGTCTTAAAACGAATCTACATGCTGATGAGGGACAAGGAGTTTTTGTGGGCAGAATGCGAGAGACTAAAGAAAGATGGAGAGAAGTCCATGACCCCTAAGGGAGGGTAAACGTTACCCTCTGGATTACTCTCTCTGCTGGGAGCACCACACAGGCGGAACAGAGGGGGGTCGCCCCAGCACAGGGGGCAAATGGGGCGCGCTAAAAGGCTGAAAGGGTGGCTGTATGGACACGCGTCGGTAGAGCTTCAATGTGGTGGATGCTTTAATCCTCTGCAGCTGGCCTCTCCCATTCACATTAACACTGTTTCACTCTGCTTACCGTTTACTAACTGTCTTGTGTTGTAACTGTCGGGTCATCTAATTAAAGGCGCACTTTGTAGGGATAAATGAGTAATCTGTCTTTTGCGCCCAGTGTTCATCATTGTTTTTTGATAATTTGAGCTAATCTACTTTATCTACATGTCAATGTTTGAGCTGGTCTGATCATCTTCTACTGTCTGATCAATACCTCTGCGGCTTTGGTAACGGTATATGCAATTTATGACAAGGCACTTTGGTTTTCAAGTATTGTAATTCAGAATCTGTATCCATGTACTTCAGTCTTAATATGATGATGGGTTAAAGCAGAGATTACAGCGAAAGAAAATCCTTATTTTTTGTTCAATGGCTTGACCCCATCAAATTAAAAATTCTTTTACATTTTTAGAAGGTAGAAAATTACTAGAAAGAAACATTCTGCAGTATTCTAGATAATAAAATATCAATACAAATTTCCATTTCAAAAATATCCTATAAAGTAAGTTTATCCAATGTTATAATGGGGTTTCACTTATAACTAACAGGCCTAAGATTAGATCAGAAACTGATCAAACAGAAAATATGATATTCAAGAAACATTGTATTTATCTATTTTAAATTACAGGACTAGGTTCATTCCACAACATTAAAATTTATAGACTAAATATTTAATCTCTGTATTTTAATAAGAGCAAACAGAAACAGAAAAATGTTTTGGCCTTCAGTATCCATAGACCCTTGATTTTTGTGTGAAATCTTTAATTTTCAAAAGATCTGTATATACACATCTACCTGAACTATTATTACTAATGTTCCAATAATTAGACACATTTGCAGTTCCCAGGGAGAACTGAATGAAGTTTGTGTTGCTATTTTTCCTCACGGATGCTGGAACATAACATTATATTTATTAATGTATGTATATACATTATGTTAATTTATTATTAAGTGTGGAAACCGTTAGACATTTGAACTGATTTGTTTTCATAGGAACTGTAATTATTTCTATTAAACATCTTAATAGATTTTTATCCTGATCTTTCGTTATTATCCTGACTATTTATTATCACCATCTTATGACTGGCTATCTTCAGCATTATATTCGTGTGTGCATTATTTAATTTTGCCTGAATTGTTATTTTTTTTCCCTTTTCTTATATTTTTAATAAATGATTTATTATTACTTTGTATTAATATTTCTTAAACATTTAGGACTATCCTGCACTGCTTTTGCACTGCCTTTTCATCACTTGCTATATACAAATTTTTCTTAGGCAACATTTTTCTTAGAAGTACAAAAAGCATTGTAACATGAATAGTATTTTCATTAATAAACAGTCACCTTACCTCGCACTATCTTTGGTATCAAATGAATGTAAATCCAACACCTGAGACAAGTCGACCCTAAGAGTAGAAATACCATCATAAATGTGAGTACGATTTAAAAAAGGTAAACTTTAGTAAACCCATTTCCAGGCTTAAGAGCATTTTATTACAGGCAAAAATTCTAATTTCTGATTTCAAATTCTGTGTGTGACATTTTTTGTACAAACTCACCTGGACCTTTGTGTTTCCAGGATCTTGACGAGGCCATTAATAGACCTGGAAGGAGGAGAGCAACAGAACCATGGGAGAAGGATTTCATAGAGAAGTGTTAACATCGACAGTGAGTGTTATGTAAAAAGAAAAACAATGCAAAACGAATGTAGTGGTTTTACACAATCTGGTCATTCACACTGTAAAGTGCAGCTGTGGTTTTGTACCTGATCGTGTCTCGAAGCTGATCGAGCTCAGCCTCGTTCACCAAATCGGTTTTATTAATAATCATGAGATCAGCGAGGGCTATTTGTCTGGGAATACAAAAAAATAAATAAAAGAGAGAGAGAGAGAAGTACAAATAAGTCGTTGGCACTATTGCTTTCCATCGTCTGAGTGTGTGTGAGAAAAAGAGAGAAAAGCAAGCGAGGCACAAAAGACCAAAGCCATCGTATAGCTTTTCACACTCTTTATTACCGTCTACAAATACCCTATTCACTAATATATGCAAAAGACTGTGTGTGTTTGTCTAGAAGCATAAACACACACTCTTTGTTGTTTTGTGTCAGCCCCCTGTCTTTGTTGTCTTACAGTGTGTGGGTGGTATGCTCAAAAGGTCCAGCCATTTTGTGTGGTAGGAAAACACAAACAGAGAACACAGGCAGAGAAGACGGCCACGGACACTTGTGAGCATTCCGGCATGCTCAAATAATCTCCAACATGTCTCAGTAACAGCAGCTGAGCAGAGAGAGAGAGAGCCTTGGACTGTGACTTGACTTTTCTGTTAAAATTAGGAACATCCAGACATATGGTGGATTAAAGATAAATAGCGTCTAACACTTTTACCACTTTACCTGATGAACCAAACTCATGTGCTGGAGAGGTGGTAAAGGTACTGTAGAATAGCTTGGTGGCTAAGACAGTTCAGATCCCAGCTCTTTTACTGCTGGTCCCTTATGCAAGACCCTTAAGCCTCAACTGATCAGTTGTATAAATGTAAGCTACTCTGAGCGGCATCTACCAACGTATAATCAATTACATATAGTATTGAAGTATTATATACTCTCTGATATCCTTCTTCTTGTTTGAATCAGCTCTAAAACACCTCTCAAGTTATGAAAGATAGTATGGTGATGCATTTTCAAAGATATCAGTCTAGCAGTATGGACTAGATAAAGCAAACAAAATTGCCCAAATTACTAACAACTTCATACACTGTGGGTCAGGTGTATGTTAAAATAATGACTGACAAGATGCTGTGAAAAACAGGAGTTCAGGTTACACCCATTTTCAGTTACTCAACTTATACAGCACTGGCAACAATAATTCACTTTTTATCTATGTATTTATGTTCGTGTTCAAATTGTAGCATCCACAATACTAGAGACATCCCTGTGAATAAGATGCTACAATATTAATGATAGGGAATTTCTTACATTCGTAACTAATAAATTTTTTTCTAACTTGACTTTTACCGTGTGTGTGTTTTTGTACTACATGTCACTTTTGTTAGTTGAGTTAGTTCATTTACCTTACAGCTTCATTTATCAAGCCTCCTGGTTTTTCTTCAGTCAGATGCTACAAATAAAACAAACAGGAAACAGAACAATTAATATAATATATACAGGCCTCACGGCAGATTTGATTAATTGGGTTGGTGATCTGTTGAAAGCCACAGCATACAATTCACATTGATTTCATACTCGTTAAGCTGTTCAATGAGCATTTTTGTAACATGGATGATGATGATTATCATCCTGGAAGAGACAAGCATCATAAAATAAAAAAAGTTGAGCAGTTAGAAGACGTTTATATGAATTTGCAGTGACTCTTCCCTATAAAGAGAAACAGGAACCCAAACCATGCCAGTATAATAAGTAAATGTTTCCAAAGCATAATAGAGCCATGGGTTTTCTCATTCCTTTGTGGTATGTATTAATAAATAAATAAAAAACAAACAAAAAAACAACATTTTAATCTGTGTCCAAGGACAAAATATTAGAGTTTGTCCAAAATGCTTAATTGTCAAATTTCTTTACCTATAGTATATCAGGATATCAATATAAAAAAGTGCTAATCATCGCAAGAAGGGAGGTGACAACTCTAAAATGAAAAGGAAATGATGCAAACTCAACACAGAGATTCAATTCTCAAACTGAGATAACTTCCAAATAGTTTGCTTATTGAAAGGATAATCTGTTTTTGACAGCGCATGTGGTAGACTGTGAGATTTTTCACTGGTCATGTTAAATCTGTAATAACTCTGACCCTAGGGACCAGGCCTCTGTCATCTATGAGAGCCATCACATTTTTCCACACTAACCCCAGACCCTGGAAATCATTCTCACTGACAGCCAAGAAATAAAAGCTGAACATGTCCAGGCCAGTAAGCTGTGAGGAGTGCAGGGCTAAAATCAACTCTCATTACAGCTCCCTTTCACCACACACACATACACAAACACATCTGATGAACACATCAGGTCTTGGTGTGGGAGTGGGCACAAAGGTGACAAGCCCATTAGAATGAACTGCTCCGATTCCCACAATTCCTTTAGTTTTTATCATCCCCTCCCTCTTCTGAGCTCCCTAGAGGGGACGGATGGGCCGAGGTGCCAGCAGGGGCGTAAACAGGGACGACCTGCTGGCTCTGACACCCTTCAAATGGCGGCCTATTATCCAGGTGTCACTATCACTGTCCTTCTCAGATGCTCGGTGGAGGAAGTGATGTGTGGGGAAGGGCACAAGAGAATAGACACTTAGAAAATCCAAAACAAAGAGATGCAATATGGGAAAAAAAGTATTGCCTCTGGGCATCATTTAAACTATCTGCGAAATGGATAATAAATCACACAATAGAAAAAGTATACATGTGTGCATTTATCCTATATATGTGTAACAATAGCTTCCAAGATGACTCATTGTTTTCCAGATCCTAGATCAGCTTTCAATGGAATTAATGAGTATTTGTAACATAACTTGATAACGGACTATACATTTTAGACAAATATCCATCAGCTTCACTCACCTGCATTCCGTATTTTGCATCAATAACTGTAATAATGCCTGAAATGACAAAATAAAAACTTCACATACAAAATATATAACATCCATGAACGTATGCTATTACATCTCGCACCACGTGCTGATATTCATTAGCTTTAGATAATAAAGAAATAAGATTTTAAACGACATCTGTAGTAGTAATTTCTTACAGAATATTTTTCTTGCTACTCTACTGATATTTGTACAAAATATTATTAGTGTAGTGAGATTTTAAGGACGCATTGATGAAATTTTAAAATATACAGTCGCTAATGTGCCTAAAATAAATGCACAAAAAAGTTTTTCTTTACTTACTGATAATCTTAAAAAATATAGAAAAGGAGTGGTGATGGGGAAAGAGAGAGGAAAAAACATATCCATGTGCCATTGACATCTTACCGTCCAGATAAAGATCACTTCCTAGTTCAGCATCAACCCAGAACATTGAAGCAACTGCTCCTAAAGTGGAACAAGCATAAATAAAAACACTACTGTTACAGCTACACGAATTACAATGATTTGTTTTATTTTCCCACAATTTCTAAAAGAAAACAGAAGAAAACAGAGAAAAACTTTGGGATACTGGGATAACAATGCCTGGGCTGTAACTAAACTAAAAGCGTTTCTTAGCAATGTATTATTAACGTTAACAGCTTAAACAAGTTTCAATGTGCTTTAAAATGCATTAGCAAATTTCACGGGTGGTTTCAGGGTTTTTTCCCTACAGGTTCTGTTTTGTTTGTTTCCTTGCTTTTCAACTTTTCTGGTTTGAGTGATTTCACAGATTCATGCAACAGAGTTGGCCAATCTTGTTCAAATAATGGACTTTTGTCCAGCCGTCAGGGTAGAATAAGCAAGCACTGTAAATATTTGATAGGCTGGTAATGAAAGGGTTGTTCTTAAAAGACATTGGATGCAGAAGCCATTCAGGCTACCACCACATTGTTGGTGAGGGGAAGATATCACTCCCATGAGACCCCAGAGAGTGACACGGCTGTCTCAACCAATGACAAGTCAGAGTTATGAGACAAGCCCTGGTCTGAGCACGCTCCGTCAGGTCCATGTGCTGCATTGTCTGTCAGACTCAGCCAGGCGATGGTCCCTGACACTTGTCAATCATTTGTCACGTATGTTTGGCAGAGGTGATGCCCCACATGACTTTCCTATTGATTTCTATTTTGCCAAAGCACTACCTGTCTGATGAGTCTCCCTTAGGATGATTTGTTGAGGATGGACAATCTGAGCCCCTCATATTGCCTGTGCTTGATGTAATGCACTTGGCTGCATCATTCTTTTTTTTTTTAATGATTACTTCAAAATTATACATTTATGTGGTAGGAGTAGCATCTGCCAGATTTTAAGGATTTTATTTTTGTGGCAGCCAAAAATGCTTGGTTTTGCTGCAGACTCGGACTCTGAGTTTTTTTGTGCTTTATACTATAACTTGAATTAGTACAGTTGAAAGTAGAGGGCTCTTCTTTTACTACTACATATAAAACTCATATTACTTTATATAACAGCTGTATTCATGAGAGCTTTGATGAACATGTGTTGTGTTGAGGTCACATGACATGTCTTAGCCCTAATCTGTGGTAATGTTTTAAAATGGCAAGCTCCACCGAATATCTTGCTGTTCGCTTGATTTTGAATAAATTTCTGAAATTGCAAAATCATGGAGGCACTGATATGTTGGTGGGAACAGGTTTCGAGCGAGCAGAAGATGGTGAATTTATATCAAGAGCAATTTATATCAGCCCTTTGCACAAAATCCCTCTAACTGAGGGATAGTCAAAGTTTGTCAAGCATTTTACTAGACAGAACCAGGTACTTGGAAAATACTGAAAAACATGTTCTGTCGGTATGATTCTGTGTTTTTGCTTGGATTGAAATGTACTTCAGTCACTTTCACATAATAAAAGTGTCTTGAAAGTCAAGGTTTACAAAAAAAAATAAAAATAAAAAAAATAAAAAAATAATCACCTGGATCTGCCAAACCAGTTGTCTCAAGAAGAATGTAGTCAAACTTCCCTTTCTTTTCCATCAGATTTTCAATTGCTTTCAGCCCATTATCCCTGTAAATAGAATGAGATCAAATCACTAACATTGCAGAGAAAATATACACTCAATCACAGTTTATTAGATAAACCAGGCTTGTAGCTAGACTCATTGACAACTTTATCGGACACAAGTGCCAAAGTCCTACACTTACTTATTGAATTCCATCTGTTGCTACACACAATTTATTAACCCTCCTGTAACACATCGATCAGTATAAAGAGACTGCAACTAACAAGATGGGTTTCCTAAACAGATCAGAATAAAGCAGAGTCATACTTCACCGAACAGCACAGACAACCATTCCTGAGTTCCAGCCACTCTTCATATAGCTCTCCTGCCTGACTCACTGCCAGAGACTTCTCCAGAGCACTGCCTGTATGGACACAGACACACACAGACACACACAGAGACAGACAGACAGTCACACACACAGACACATACACAGACAGACAGACAGACACAGACAGACAGACAGACAGACAGACAGACAGACAGACACAGAGACAGACAGACACAGACAGACAGACAGACAGAGAGACACACAGTCAAACACAGACAGACAGACACAAAGACAGACAGACACACAGACAGACACAGACACAGACACAGAAGAAACTGTTCTGTATAATATCAGAAACATCACATCACACGTTTCAGAATATGGCTTCAATTGCTTCATTGATTTCACTTGGATTTGTTCTGTGAATCTCGACCAATCTGAGAAACTTATAAAGTATTACTTTTCAACTGGAAATAATTGAAAAACAGCCGATGGACAAATTTTTTTTCAATCATGTTGACCATCAAATTGTGTAAGGCATAATGTGATGGTCATATGCATAAATATGTGTTAAATGAGATCAAATCCATTTGTACATTTCTAAGGGGTATAAATACTTTTCAAAAATCTTTTTTTAGCTGATATCTGATAAAATGCTTTGTCCTTGTTCTTCAATATGGGAGAATGAAATAGAAATGGCTTAATCGAGCTGAATAAATATTGAAGATTTGTAAACTGTGAATCGTTTACTGTACATGTTACATTATACTGTATACTAAAGCAAAGACATGACATGCTGGTTTACAGCATTAACAACTCACTTTTTCTTCTTCACACTTTATAGGGAAGAGAATAAGATTAAATTCACACTAAACTATCAGAGGACCATTTATATCAGTGTTTAAAAGGACAAAAACACTTTGGTCTAAGGCACGCCCCCAAACAGTATGTACTGTAGTATGAAGTATATAACATATTTCCAGAAATACCCGGATGACAAACTATTCCAGAGCTCCCTTTATGCCGTGTGACATATTTGAAAAATCATTTCACAAAAACTAACAAAAAAAAAAATTCCATTTTGAACTACTGCCCTCAATTAGTTTGTATCGTTCAAGCTTCAGGACGCTGAAGAGGTCAATACTGTGACTCTGCTGGCCCCTTCAGGACAATGCGTTAATAGCGATTAAAAAACATCTTTCATTATTTATGATACAAAAAGGATTGCAACTTAAAAAAAACGTGGTTAAATAAAATGCACAATGTTCTCATATTTGTTCAGTGAGCATGGATGTACTTTTTAAAGAATAAAACGCTGAAAAGTTGCTGTGTCTGAATTGAACAAATATAAATATAGAAATCTTTATATTTATATATCTTTATTTTACTATATATTCATCGAGTCACTATGGAAATAAAGTTTCATATGTATGTATTTTTTTTAATTATTCCACTAAATTTAATCATGGCATGGATTACTCTCCCCATTCATTAGCATTTCTAATACAGGATCGCACACAGTCATGTTGTATTCATGTTTGTTTACTTGCCTTCACCAAACTCATTGAGAATGACTGCTATTCTTTTGTTGTGTTGCTCAGTCAGAATGTAATTCAAGAGTGTTGTCTTCCCAGAACCTGGAAAAAATGTCAGG
Source organism: Tachysurus fulvidraco (assembly GCF_022655615.1). Taxonomy (NCBI): domain Eukaryota; kingdom Metazoa; phylum Chordata; class Actinopteri; order Siluriformes; family Bagridae; genus Tachysurus; species Tachysurus fulvidraco. The sequence goes on from NC_062531.1 coordinate 6,897,672, forward strand.
TGATAAACAAGTATATGTTTCAATTTTTGGAATGAATACAAATTATTTGCAATTTAAGAAACAATGCACTTTATATTATATTTATATAATATTATATATTTATATTTACTACAACATTTTCCTCAAAAGGTGAATTGTCTGGTTATGGTCCATAATAACACATTTACAACTTTATAAAAACTGTCTCAAATGTAGGCAATGACAATAAAGCTATTTGTTATGAATTGTTTGCCAGCTCTGATATGAAATCGACACAAAATCATAAGGCACCTGTATGCAAACAAAAGCATGACTTTATGCTGAATGTGAGCTTTCAGTGATACATTCTTATAAAGTTCATGCTTTACTGAGAATCATTTCGAAATTCAAATTTCTGTTTAAAGTCAGTGAGACATTAAATATATATTATACTGGAACCAATGGTATACAGTAGAATGTCTTTGTATGCTTTCTATATATCTTTATATATTTATATGTATCTATATTACATGTGTTCGTGTCTTGTCAATGTCATCCTGTTACACTGTGGAGCTTCTCTCACTAAAACAAATTCCTCGTATGTGAAAACATACCTGTCAATAAAAATCTTTCTGATTTTGATTCTTTAACATTTTAAATTTGCGTCACCGTAAAGACAAATCTCCTGTTCACAAAGCAAGCTCCATGAAGACATGGTTTGCCACGGTTTGAATAGAAGAAATTGAGTGGTCTTCACAGAGCCCTGACCTCAAACCCACTGAACACCTTTGTGATGAACTGTAACACTGACTGCACCCCAGAACTCCTCGCCTGACCTCAATGCCTAATCTCATTCATGCTCGTTGCCGAATGAACATTTATATTTCCAGCATTTAGCAGACACCCTTATCCAGAGAGACATGTGTTCTTATCTCATTTTATACAACTGAGCAATTGAGGGTTAAGAACCTCAGGGGCCCAGCAGTGGCAGAATAGTTGGGAATTAAACTCACAACCATTCAATTGGTAATCCGGCACCTTAGCCACTAGGCTAGAGCTACCACATCCCTCAAATAACTGGAATATTATACCGTTGTTATATAATGAATGTCATCCTAGTACATTTACATTCCCATCATTTGGCAGACGCCCTTATCCATTATCTCATTAGTTCATAATCTACTGGAAAAAAAACTCTCAGAAGAGAAGAGGTTATTGCAAAAGCAGTTAAGGGCTAAATCTGGAATAAGATGTCAGCTTGAATATAAGGATATGATGGGTAGGTCCTCACATGCGTTTGTTTAATGCAGTGTTCAAGTGAAACGCACCCAAGTAACCTGTGATGATGGTGACAGGGATCTGAGCTGCAGGTGTCTTGCTCTTATCCTCAATAGGAACCAGCTCAGGACAGTCAACCTCATCATCCATGAGACCTTTCTAAAGCTGAATAAACTTGAAACGAAATGAAAAGAACAGTGTTTATCACACAGCATTCAACATATAACTGCTTTTCATAGATGAGCCAGCGTTAGTAGCATCAGTCAAGACTGAGCTAACTAGTAACGTACAATTATATACATATATAAATAATAAAGCTAGTTAACTGAGCTAACTCGTAACTTATAATAAAAATAATGACACAAATAGAAGATGCAACTTACGTTATACTGTAGTTTCTACTATATTCCTTTTAACGTGTCGTAAACAAACTTGCGCGTGCTGTGTAAGCGGTGCAACACAAATTACGGTCCCACTGCTACATTTTCTTACAAGTGTTCCTATGTTCCTATCTCGTATCATTGTAAAATTACACCACGTTGTGATTGATTTATTTTTTGTTGTGATTGAAGATACAAACTCATTTAATGGAGCTGATTATTTAATATTAATGATTCGACTCTCAGAATAGCTACAAACCACACAAGGAACCAAGGCAACAGAGACCGTTTTTTTTTGTTTGTTTGTTGAATTGACTCTTTACGAGAAACACTTTAGGGAGTGATAAAATGTTTGATAAAAGGAAACAATGCAAAATGCCTTCATTTCTAATTCTGCACTTAACATGTATTCATTTCAACATTAGAAACTTAAAAGGAAAACCAAAATGTAGAATTGAGTAAAAAAATACTCAATGCACGCAATAAAATCTCAGAATCACATCACATTTAATCTTTATTCACATGTATTGTCTCTACTTAAAGTATTTGATGTTGATCCCTGCTCATTTCTGTGCATCAAGCAGTGGTAAAAGATCAGCAGCAATATCATTCAGACACCCAAACAGGAAAAAATTGCAATAAAAGTGCAATAAACCCTTAATCTCTTCATTTGTACAGTTCAGTTAAGATAAACATTATAAAAACTTATAAACTTATCTTAAGTAAATTTTCCCACTTTGGAATCAATAATCACAGCAGCTCAGACTGTTAAAGTGCAGTAATTAAAATAACGGGGGGAAAACTACTGTAATTATATACACAATTCTATAAAATTGTAGAATATTTCACATTAACATTACTGTAATGTCACAGTGTAGTAATGCTCCTTCCTACAATGGGGGTGAAGCAGTCTGCTGCTTATAGGGTCTCCACAGTCCCATACAGGGGGTGAGAGGTGATGTTCATAATAGAGGTCAGCTTGGCTAACATCCTCCCTTCACCCACCTGCGCTACAGAGTCCAGTGGGCAGCCCAGGACAGAGCTGGCTCTCCTAACCAGCTTGTTCATCTTCTTCCTGTCTTGTTCTGTACTGCCACTGAACCAGCAGACTATGGCATAGAAAACTGCAGAGTCCACCACAGTACCAAAAAATGTCCTTAATAATGTCCTGCACACTCCAAAGTAAACCTAGTCTACCTGGCCTTTCTTGTACAGAGCATCAGTGTTATCCAGCCAGTCTAGAATCAAACAAAAATGGTGCTCACTTAAATAATACATTTAAGTGAGCAACATTTTTGTTTGATTTCTATTTGCCCAGATGTGTGCTAGCACCAATCCGTTGCAAAGGCATCTAACATTGCAGTGAAGCATTGTGTCATTCACATCAACTTCTGCTAGGAATTCTTGAAGACAGTGATACTAATGTGATGAGGAAGCTCTGAGAAGGTTGATCAGTTTTATCTCTGTATCCAAAACTTCTGCATTCTCCTCTGACAGGAGCAAAACAGTGCAGACAGTGTGAGACAAATGACACAATAGACACAAAAGACAATAAAACTATTATAACAGTTATACAGCTTTGCATGCCTGGTATCTTTGGGATATTTTGGCTTTCATTGTACAAAACCATGTTGATAGTTAGACTTGTCTCTAAATTATCAATTATTAATAGACTTGTTGATAGTTAGACTTGTCTCTAAATTATCCATACATGTGGATACACCCAGTGTTCTCATAATTGGTTCTGGATCCACCATAACCCCAGTCAGGATAAAGCCTCTACTGAAGATGAACCTCTTAATAATTTATACATCTTATTTAGCTGTACTTTCTTTTACTTAATGGCATGATTCTCTAACAAATGTATCACCATGTCATACTGTCGGAACTCAGAGCCGGTCTCCAAGTCGACACATCACAGGGTGATCTCTTCTCTTAGGCCTTTAGTTAAACTTAACTGTTAACTCTATAATTACTACAAAAATACTGAGAAAACTCCTCAGACCTGGATGAGAATGAGCAAACTTCTTTATTGTGGTCAATCAGCCAACAAATTATAAATTGCCAAATTCAAAGTAACAAATTGCCAAATTAAAAGTAACAAATTGCCAAATTCAAAGTAACAAATGAAAACCCCCTAAAAGAGCATGTCATGCAAAATCAATCAAGAAAAGCAAGAACTCTCGCGACGTCCTTGCAAAAATAAAAACCACCCACCTTGACACGCGGACACGGGCATGCGCCCGCGTGCGCGCGCACGCGCCCCCACACGCACACACACACCTTCACCCCCGAAGAACCAAAAAAAAACTCAGATATCTTCTCAATATATACCCTGGCGCTCCTAGGAGCCCAAGTGCCATATCACCTTATTTACCGGAATCATCTCCTATGTTTTCTAAATACACTGACCCAATTTCCCCTTATTTCCCATTACCTTTCACCCATATGCCCATTTATGGATTTTCCTCCCCTTATTTTTCATGACCTCAGACTAAACACCTGGGCCTTCTTCAGTCTGCACAACAAGTTTATGAGCACCACATGCCCATATATGGATTTTCCTCCCCTTATTTTTCAGGGCCTAGGTCTGTGGACCACTGTTTTTTTTCATTCTACATAACATGTTATTGCTATGGACCAAGGTCTGAGAACCATGGTGTTCTTCATTTTCCATAACAATTTATGAGCTAAGGTCTGGGAACAATGGTATTTTCCCTTCTACATAACAAGTTGTTATTACAAATGTGCTCAGACTGACTAGGCCTAACAGCCCCGAATCTGGTTGCAATAAACATCTTTGGCCTACAACATCACCTACATATGTCTTATGACAGCAATTGTAATATTTTGCAAGGCCTAATACTTTACTTTGGTTATAGTATTGTAAGGAATAATATTTTAATTATTTCTACTAAGATTTTTTTCCAACATTCCCCCCTGTGAGACTGTAAAGTCTCACCAAACTTATGTTGCAGTGTTCTGGACTACCTTGTCATTTCCACTAACCCATATATCTATCTAATCACGACGACCTCTACCCCAACTTACAACAACTTACAACATTCCCCCACAACGAAAACAAAAAACCCATAATACATAAAACATAAACACAATAACATAAAACAGAATATTACTCCCCACAATGAAAACAAAAAACCCATAATACATGAAACATAACAAACACAATATCATAAAACAAAACATTACTCAATGTCCACAATTCACACATGCTCTTTCTCAGAAGGTGAGCCAGGAGTGAGCGAAAAACCCTCCAGATGCCAAATTTGAGGGAAAATTCTCACTTTGCCCGCATATATAGCGCGACAGTGAAAGTAGTGTCACCAGGGTCACCGAAACATACAGCATAAACATACTAAAGGTATGGTATACATAATAAACAAACAAAAACACACAAAAACAGTTGCAGGTCATAAGAAAACTAGCTGTCCCAAAAACCACCACCAACAGTAATTGCGATGCATGGTTTAAATCCACTGTGGCGAGGGGGATGCGTAGGGATCTCCAAATGTCTTTGTGGCGATAAGCGTGGAAAGCTCGAGTTATGGGAACAACCGCATCCGAATCACCCCCTGTCCATGAGTCCATGAAAGTGGGTGGCCCTTGCATATCCTGTAGACCTTGATGCACATCTTTGGTGTGAGATGTCCAGAGTTTATATACACAAAAGAATAACATACAGTACTGGTGTACGGCGGCCTGCCGTACATGGTGGGAAATAATATACGCATGTGCATGTCCACGTCCATATGTCAAGGTCAGACAAAAGGAACGATGTACCTCATATGTGTGTACCTGCAAAAACAATCCCTTGTCCAGAGATTAATCATTCTCGTGGCACGAATGAACCCACAGTCCTTCAGGGAGGACTAAATCTGCATGTGCAAGGATAAGTGACACGGGGCGTGTGTCCTCAAGCAACGTGAACCAGGTGTCAGCCGTCGGCGGGGAAGGGTATGTTAGCCAGGTGCAATGTGGTGATACACCCAGGTCGAAGTCCCCCCAGATGAAGTCAGACAGGTCTACCTCGTTGTCCAGTTGGATGCACGTGTAGCAGTAACCGGGGGCGTCGAGGCGACAAGCGACACTCCGTGAGCTCGCCTCTAACCGGGCACAAGTGCGGGGTCGCTGGACTCATCTCTGGTCACTCCACGGGTTCGACATAGCCTGCAACAAAGCCTTACAGACAACAGAGAGACAGGCAATAGACCAGTAGACACAAAATACCAACACTTATTACATAAGCATATGTACAGAAAAGTTTGTGTGTAGTCAGTCTGGATTCAGTCACAATTAAGGCATTAAGGCCATCACCAGTAATATGGTGCCTCGTGTACACAACACTTATGAAAGATATACACACATAGGGGATACAGACAAACAGGGACACACACCAATATGTTACAGTCCTGTATACGCGCAACCAGTTCCAGTCCGAATCACTATTGTTCTCATCCAGCAGTGGGAAGGAGTCTGGATCCAATTAAACCAACATACACTGATCCTCTTGACTTAATACATAGTGGAAACTTCTAGTTAGGCCGCATCTGAACAGTCATATCTGTAGGGATTGGCGCGGCTACCGGCTGATACGCACAGGATCTACTTATGTTGCCCATCCATTTCGGCCCATGTGTTCTGGCTGCCGAACCCAGCAGGCAAAGTGCAGGACATAGATATGTATCATTATATGGAGATTTATCACACTCGTCCTAAATATTCCACCTTTCTCTGGCAGAATTGTAGCTTCTCTTTACTAAACTTGTGCCCGTTGTTTGCTAGGGCCTTCAGTACTGTTATTGAATCCTGTACACATTGCTCTTTCGATTGGCTACAAATCAGTAAGTCAGGCTCTCCATTTGTAAATTCACCAGATCTCTGGTCAGTACTTGGTTGAATATCGATGGATTTTCACAATATCCTTGTTGCTCTTAACATGTGAATGCAAACAAGTGCTGAGAGTCAGGGTGCAATGGGACACTAAAAAATGCTTAACACAGATCAATTACTGTATACCATTTTGTTCCCTCTGGAATATTTAATAACAAAGTTTGTGGATCCGGGACCACTGGGGTCTCAGCCACCACTATCTGATTGACTGGTCTCAAATCGTGGACCAATCTCCATTTATCTGAATTTTGGCTTTCTGATCGGACAAAATCGGAGTGTTGCACTGACTTTTTGTGGGGATTAAAACTCCTGCTTCTAATAACCCTTTAATAGTTGGCCCTATCCCTTCCTCTACTTGCTTAGACAATGAATACTGTCTCTGATAAAGTAATGGTACATTGGGTCTAACCTGTATTTTTGCTAATCCTGCTGACTTAACTAGTCCTACATCTGTTACATGTTTTGTCCACAGTTACTCTGGGACTTGACTTAGTGCTTCGTCTACTTCTTTCTCTGTTGACTCTTACTTATCTGCCATCTGTGGCATCTGTATCTCTACTTCTACTCTTACCAGAATTTATGTTTGTTCACTGACTTACTAACATGGTTGCGTATGATTACATGATAACATGATTATCCCCTAATCTATCCTTAAAATCTCCATCTTCTGACATATGTACTCTAGGGTCTTTAGTCATGTTCCACTTCACTGCCCTTTCTGCCTCTTTTATCTTAGGCCCTAAATCTTTGGATTCAAAAACCTCGCCCGATCATCAGGGAGATGTGGGAGACTGCATCTCCAACTTGATACCATTCTTGAATCTGCTCAGGGAGTACAGCATATGTAGCTACTCCTTGCTGGCCAATTATCATGCTGTGCGTGCTGATGTGATATTTTCTTCCTTCTAGTCGTTCTTATCATTATGATGCATATTCTTCATCTTTTCCCCCTTCATCATATTTCAGGGTACAATGCCATGGTCCTCTAGCTTCATGGCAATCTGGTCATATGTAGTTTAGCCATGGTTTCCATACAGAGTATTCTTGCCATATTTTTTTGATGTATCTTTGTCCTTGACTTCTATCCAATATACTTTGTCCAGTTCTGTCATTTCCTTTTCTTGGCTTACTACTAGGTATTGTCGAGCTAACATTTCTGGGAGTGTTATCCACACTCCTGTTGGCCCACAGTGTATTTTGGCTCCTAATTTGCAGAGCACATCTCCCCCAAGTAGATTGGTTGGAGTGTCTGGGAAATATAGTAAATATTCTTTTCCAACGCTTGTAAATATTGCTCCTTTGTCAATCAGGAATGGGGCCTGTACTTCATTTCCAATTCCCACCATAATTGTTGGTTCTTGTGCAGGATGCAATGAGGTGGTACACTGCACCAGCTCCCCCTCTGGCTTCTCTGGGCCTCTTCACATTCCTCCTGGAGCTGGGCCCAATGGGCTCCCTCCTGGTGGTGCTGGGGCTTGTCCTTGAAATCCTGGGCCCATCCATTGGCCTGCCCAATTTCCAGCTCCTTGTGGTGTTGCTGCGAGTGCATGCTGCATTCCTGACTGCCCTGCTCCTTGTTGAAACATTGGAGCAGGCATCTGTTGTCTTCCTTGGCTTCCCATGTGCACAGCGCAATCTTTGTCATATCCATCTTCCCTGGAAAAGCATCACAAAAAAGCCTTACGCTTCATGTAATTCCATTATGAAGTTTGAGTACGTGGCATTTCTCCCATTCTCATGATCTGGGACTCTGGGTGTCTCATGCACAGATTTTCATCCAGCCTTTCATACCTAATCCGCTCCTTCATACTTTGCGTGGGCAGCTTGTCCGCATGCAGAGCATGTTGTATGATGAGGCTCAGCTTTCCCGTGTCCCACGTGATGCATAGGTTTTTCACCTTGTCAGATATTTCTGGAATCATGAAATTCATTCATGAAACTGTTTCTCAAGTGTGCCTCGTACGCTGTCACTTCCCCCTCACTCATATCCTGCTGTGGGAATGAGGCCGCTGTGCGCGTTGTGTACTGTATGTCAGTGAGGAGATGGAGATATTGTGCAACTGTCTCACTGTCCTTTTGTTCCTCGACCTCAGCCTGGTCCCCATCCGCGTTGTTGAGGTGCATACTCGTTGGGTATTGCATTGGGTATTGCATCATAGTTGGAGGCAGTGGCTGTGGCTGTCATCATCACTTGTGCTACTCCTCCATTTAGAAGTGGCACCGCCTCAGCAGCGGTTGGAACCACCATGACTGCCGCCTGTTTTGAGGCATAGACTTTATCTTCCTTCTTTTTCTTTTCATGGCTTTCTTGTTTATTTCTTGCTAGTTCTCCCAGCTGCGCCTTGTGCAATTGTACTACTAAATCTTCTGCAGCCTTTTTCTCCTCCTTCTTCCTTTTTCTGTGTAACTCTGTATAGTGTATTACATTCGCTTCAAAGGTGGCCCATGGCATGGTGTTTAGACCCACCACTGTTTCCAGTTGGTCTTGGACTTCCTCAGGGAGTGCCCTTTTTAACATGAGTTTAAACAGTGTCTCACTTGCGGGTGTCTCATCCCATGCTGCTCCCATCTCCTCTCTCCAGGACTCCTGGAGTTTCAGTATAAATTCGGCCACCCCTTCTCCATCTTCCAGCTTTATTTTTTCCACTTTTCCTGGGTCTGCCTTGGTTGGGTAGGCCGTCCTTAACTGATCCCACAGGTCATTCCTGTATGGGCCGAAGGTTATTCCATCTCCTCTTGGATCATCTGCCTCTCTTCCTAATCCAGCAAGGTGGAATATTTCCATCATTTTTGCTTTTCCTATGGTTTGGCATAGGATTGCCTTCAAATCTCCCAGAGCCAAACTTTGTCCAGTTGTTTGTTCCTCAAACTTTGTGATCCACCTTTGTGCTCCTTCGCACACACTTGGCAGTCTTTTTACCAATCCAGTCACATCCATAAATGTCCATGGCACATAATGCATTTGCTTTCCTTTAACTATCAGGGGGAGCTGTGTTGCTCTTGGTGCTTCTGTCTCCTCCTCTTCTTCACTGGAACTCTCACTTTCGGGGGTCACCTGCTGCGTCTCCCCACCTCTCCCTCTTCCCGTCTGGGATCGGGTCTGCATGTGTCTGTTTCTTTGGATGTCGCCCCATTTTTGTTTGTCTAACTTCTTCCGTGTCTTTCTTGTTCTTTGGAGAATTTTAAATTGTTTCTCCGCTCGTTTCTGTTCCTCCTCCAAGTATTTATATTCCAATTCCAATTCCTCCACTTTCATTTCTAGTCGTGATGCTTGACCTCGTAACTCCTCCATCGTCACATCTGCTTTCTGGCTTCGTTCCAGAGCTTCCTTTATTGCTCTTTCCTGCTGTTTCCAAGGGGGTCAGCTGCACTTCTCCCTCCAGTCTCACTCTCACTCCTCTCATATCGTGCTGGGGCTCCACATCAACTGGGGCCGCCCTTGGGCTTATGTCGTCATCGCTCACCATTTCCATTGGGGTGAGAGACTTTTGGTCACTCCGTCCTTTTATTCTCTCGCCAGGCATCTCTGTACCTTCCACCAGCTGTTGATGCCGTTGCCGCACCTGCTTGTCTTTCCATTGGGTAATAAATTCCCATCTGCCTTGGTCTGTTGTTTCTTTTCTTGCTCCTCCTGGACCGCTATGAGGGTCCTTTTTGTCGCACAGTCGTTTGGTTTGCTTAGGGACCCCTGGGCTTCGCTTAGGTTCTTATGATGTTCCATGTTCCATCTGCCTGGGCTTTATTGATCCTCTCCTTCCACGTGGCAGGCATCTTCCATTCGTGGCTTAATGTATTCTCTTGCCCAGGGAGTCGGTGTGCTGTGTCTTTTTAAACCTGGCGGGCGTGTGTATTCAGTCAACCACTCCATATTACGCTCCTCTGCTTGTTGCCTCGATAAGTGGGAGTCCCCTTCCTCCCATCGGGCATTAGCTTTCTCCACCTCCCTGTCCCAGTACAGGCGTCGGTATTCATCATCTTCCAGCACTTCATCTCTTCCTCCTGTAGCCCCTTCTGGGCATTCTGTGTATTTTCCTTCTTCTCCTCTGCTGCCGCCCTTTACCATGGGAGGGCAGTCCTCTTGCTCTCCCTTGGGACGTTCTTTTTCTGCTGACGTCTGCCGGATTACTCCTCTGACTTGCCCTCCTGTAATCTCCAGTTCTATTTCTTGTGTTTCACCTCCTTCTCCCAACTGTATTGATGGATCCCATTGTACTCGGATCTGTAATGTTCGCTATAAGATGGGGGTTGCAGCTGCTCCTCACATTCACCTGAGGGTGGGGCTGTAGCCTACTCTTACTCCTGTTCTTTACTCTGTTCTGCTTTTAGCTTCTTTAACCCTGTAAAGCCCACCATTGCAGAATTACAACACCACCTTGTTTATTTGTCCAGCCACTTGGACATGAACTCACCCTACCTGCAAATTTATTATTATTTTTTTTTCCATGACTGGTTTTGTCAAGATCCGTATAAAATTCCTCAAAAAAGTTTCTGTGTTCATTACAATGTCTAGAACACATACATATTTAGTTATTTTTGGAAAACTAGAGCTTATGTCCATGCTGTAATTCTACAAGTTTGGGCCAAAGTGGGAGTCAAAATAGCCTTATGCCTTATGCCTTATGCCTTACATAAAGACACTGCACTTCTTACATCATCACAAATCGAAATTTAAACTGTAAGATGATTCATTGTAATTCATTTCTAAATGTGCTTTTCTTTTAAATTTATACTTATTTTCAATTAGACCATAATTACAGGGACAGATGCAAATGGATATGCTGGATAATATGTAGATTTCTCTTTCAGTTAGTCTATTCTTCCAGTTTACTGTAATAGTGGATACACAAACACACTGTGTAGCAAGTGCAATGTTCGCCTGTGCTTTTCAGTAGAAAAGAGCTGTCTTAGGGCCTATCACTGCAACCAATCACAGACTTCCAACCACACCAAAAGTGACAGAACAAAAACAAAAGCAAAGCAGAAACAAAAACTCTCCTAAATATTTTCTTCTCAATACCCATATCAATAAATGCCCATTCATACATCATATTATTATGCACAGTAAGCAATCAACCCTGCAAATGAATGCCTAAATGCTCTGTATATCTGATCAGACAAAGTGAGTACAAATACAGAAATTCTGCTCCTAGCAGAGCCCAACATTGCAATATTACAACATTTTCCTAAAAAACTTACTAAAATGTAAAAAATTTAAACAAAAAATATTTCTCATGCTTTTTACTTCTCCCAGCATTTTATACTTACTCTCATCTTCCTGCATTTTACCTCATCAAACGTGCCTCCTTCAGGCCACTGCAATTCTCCTTTTGTCCGGTCTTGCCATTTTTTCCATGTACTGTACTTCTTAATTTCTTTTTCAGCCATCTTGTGCTTTATTATTACAATTGCAGCTGGAGTAATTAAGTTCTTTTACCTTTCTCCATCATGCACCCTTGTCTCGCCCTTGTGGCACTGTCACGTGGTTCTGTACTTATTGCAGTTGAACGTGTATTCTTTTTCTGGAAAACGTGGTTGTGCAGGATTCCTTCTAGTATAGTTCTCAAGAAAGACAAGGCAGATATCAAGATCAGAGTATAAGTCCAATAAGTATAACTTCAATCAAAATAAAAATTAAATTAAAATTGATTAAAATCAAATCAACTGAACATTCAAATAATTACATACTCAACCAAGTATTGACCTATTCAATTAATTAACTCACTAATAAATCAAATAAAATCAAATAAACAATCAATCAATCAATCAATCAAATAAACTACCAGTTAAATCACTGTTAAATCACTTAGATAAATAATCAAAACAAATTGTTAAGTTGTAAAAATTAAATTGTTGTTACATTGTCAAAAAGGAAAAAATACAAATAAAAAATAAAAGTGAAAAGAACAAATCAATTAAATTGTTGTTAACTTGTTGGTAATTGTCTCATCTAACGACCCACTTATAACATAATATAACTCTATACGGTTAGATAATGCTCCGAGTTTTCAGCTTCTAAAACCTCTAACACTCAGAAAAGAGAGAAAGAAAAAACAACAATCTCATTGGAACCAAAACAATCTCTGTGTGTGTGTGTGTGTGTGTTACAAATGTCAAGGTGATTCTAGGCCTTACTGGCACAGAGTTACAGAAGCTAAAATGGAGGGTTTCTTTTACTGAAACAAAAACACTACATTAGGTTTTTAAATCATATTGTAGTTATGTCTAGTCCTGTTATGAATTAAAAACAGATTTGTATGTATGAATATGCATATGTGTGGACCCAGGAAGACTAGCTGATTGCATAGACTTTCAGCTAATGGGATCCATATAAACAAACACAAACAACAAAAAAAATAAAATAAAATAAAACAAAGACAAAGTCAAAAAATAAAATAAATAAAATAAAAATAACTTACACCTGGTGTAACACTACTAAAAAAACTTTCCCCAACAAAACAAACAAAACGTATGAAGTCAAAAAGAATGGCCCAAGAATTGTTTAAATTCTTTAACAAAATTAAAATGATTTATTATATGGATGTTTTCCCACTAGGCATTAGTATCTGCTCACAAAAAGAGAAAAACTCAGAAAAGCTGTTCTGTGTATGTGTGTGTGTTCAGCTTTGGAAATTAAGTCATAACAATCAATCTTGTTTTCACAGTGTTCTTCAGTAGCGGGCACACCTGGCCCCTTGCCAGATGGCCCTTATCGCTCCTCGTTAAAATCGTCTCCTTATTGGCTAAAGGGACGTCATTGTCTATCTCTGCTCTATGGGGCATCTATTGGCTCATGTGAGCTGGACTACAAATATGACACCAAATTTGTAGTTCATCAACTAGGAAGCGAGAGTCGGAAAAAAAATGGACGGGAATAAACTCCGTGCACAGTCTTCGGTCAAAAAAATAACTATTGTAAGGCGAACACAGCAATTTGGATTAAAAGGCTTAGATACTTCTTGGACCCTTGGGGATTTATTAAAAAATATTGAAAACTATGAAGCAAGGTGAATCAGATGAATCAGGTGAATCTTATTTTCACTCAGTGTGTCTCATACAGTTCTCTGCTATAACTGAATGCTTGTGTAACTTAAATAAATGTTATGTTCTGCTTGTGTGACTTAGCGCTTTTTTCCGTTGCAACTCATTTTATAAGATCTTATAAGTGCCATAAAACACTTCACAATTGCTTGTTTGTACTTTATCACACATCAAACTGAATCGTCATTCAGTTTGACAATACACAAATACACATGTGCACATAAACAATTCATACACATTACACACCGTACACGTATCATTTATTATATACTTATTGGCGTACACTTATTTATGAATACTCATTTGGCTCTGTCCACTTATCAATGTGTACGTTGCCGTATCCACTTATCATTGTGTATCGCCGTATACTTATGATGATAACGTGCACGTATATAAACACTTATAAATACTGGGTACTTTACCGTACCCCAGGTACTTTACCGTACCCCCAGGGGGCCCCCACCAGCCCTACCTTATCTAGGGCCAACGCGTTTTCTCCACCTGCCCGTTCAGTCCCGGCTGTGAGTTATATACACACCGGCGGTACGCCACAGGAATTTTCAATCCTTAATACCAAAAATATAAATAAGTAAAAAATGTATACACCAGAATTCACTCCTGAGTTTTTTTCTGTCACACACACACACACCCCTCACTCTGTCTCTCGCTCGCTCTTTCCGTGTGTGTGTCTCTCACGACAGAACTCACTCATGAGATTATGCCTGTCACACACACACACCTCTCTCTCTGTCTAAGTGTGTGTGTGCCTCTCACAACAGAATCCGCACATGAGATTTTACCCTGCCACTCACACAGTCACAAATCAAAACAAAAAACAACTTCATCTATTTCCCTTCTCATCCAGTTATTATACTGATTATACTGTATTTCACCCTTAAGAGTTCTTGGCTTCAAGGGCAGCTGTCCGCCTCCCAGGGCCACCCCTCCCTTTTCAGGCCACAGATTCACTACGCACAGACTTCGAATATAACAGGCGTCTGCTTACCTTAATATTATGGCCGGCCTCTGTGACCCTTCAGAGAGAGTGGTCCTGGTCCCGGACACAGGTCACGCTAGCCCCTTTGAAGTCCCATCTGGGGTGCCATTAGATATGTCGGAACTCAGAGCCGGTCTCCAAGTCGACACATCACAGGGTGATCTCTTCTCTTAGGCCTTTAGTTAAACTTAACTGTTAACTCTATAATTACTACAAAAATACTGAGAAAACTCCTCAGACCTGGATGAGAATGAGCAAACTTCTTTATTGTGGTCAATCAGCCAACAAATTATAAATTGCCAAATTCAAAGTAACAAATTGCCAAATTCAAAGTAACAAATTGCCAAATTCAAAGTAACAAATGAAAACCCCCTAAAAGAGCATGTCATGCAAAATCAATCAAGAAAAGCAAGAACTCTCGCGACGTCCTTGCAAAAATAAAAACCACCCACCTTGACACGCGGACACGGGCATGCGCCCGCGTGCGCGCGCACGCGCCCCCACACGCACACACACACCTTCACCCCCGAAGAACCAAAAAAAAACCTCAGATATCTTCTCAATATATACCCTGGCACTCCTAGGAGCCCAGGTGCCATATCACCTTATTTACCGGAATCATCTCCTATGTTTTCTAAATACACTGACCCAATTTCCCCTTATTTCCCATTACCTTTCACCCATATGCCCATTTATGGATTTTCCTTCCCTTATTTTTCATGACCTCAGACTAAACACCTGGGCCTTCTTCAGTCTGCACAACAAGTTTATGAGCACCACATGCCCATTTATGGATTTTCCTCCCCTTATTTTTCAGGGCCTAGGTCTGTGGACTACTGTTTTTTTTTTTTTTTCATTCTACATAACATGTTATTGCTATGGACCAAGGTCTGAGAACCATGGTATTCTTCATTTTCCATAACAATTTATGAGCTAAGGTCTGGGAACCATGGTCTTTTCCCTTCTACATAACAAGTTGTTATTACAAATGTGCTCAGACTGACTAGGCCTGACAGCCCCGAATCTGGTTGCAATAAACATCTTTGGCCTACAACATCACCTACACATGTCTTATGACAGCAATTGTAATATTTTGCAAGGCCTAATACTTTACTTTGGTTATAGTATTGTAAGGAATAATATTTTAATTATTTCTACTAAGATTTTTTTCCAACAGTTCCCTTAATGAATTGTAGCCCCCTAGTGCTGGCAACACTCATGTAGCCCTAGTCCATGACACTTCCCACCACCATGCTTAACCGTAGGCAAGACACATTTGTCTTTGTTAGTAATGTTACCAGTGACACCGAAGCTCTGAGGCGTGTGTCAAAAAAATGAACCGATTTTCATTGAAGCTTTGTATCGAATTTTTGAAGGGGGGACACAAATAATACAGTAAAATTGTACTTATAAAGATATGTCCCCACAGTGAAAAACTTTGAAAATAACCATAATGCCACAGTCTCCATGCTACAATAATAATGATAAAAGCAAAGTTTTTCTCAGGTTCAAATTTTCTTTTTCTCCATCATTTTATCTAGTCTATGACACTGCAAGGCAAGTTTATTTATACTGTAGCACATTTCATACACAATGGTAATTCAAAGTGCTTTACATAAAGAAAGTAAAAACATCATAAAAAATATAATCACAACAATAAAAACAAGTAATTAAAAAAGGTTAAAATGTTATTTAAAATTAATTAAGACACTTAAGAACAGAATAGAAATTGATTATACAAAAAATACAGTGAGGTCAGTTCGGACGTAGCACAGTGCTCATTTAGTAAATGCACAGCTAAACAATATGCTAATTGTGGCTGTTAATGTTAAGTTAACATTATGCCAAGTGTGCACTGTGCAGAGTAGGTGAGATGAGCTGCTAAAGCAGGCAGTGGGTTAAACCACTGTGAGCTGTGAGGAAGGGGAGGGGGAACTCCTGTTTCTAAATGCATTTTTCCTCTATGGGGCAGTCATGGCGTAATGGTTAGGGAGTCTGATTCGTAACCCAAAGGTTGTGGGTTCGAGTCTCGGGCCGGCCATGACTGAGGTGCCCTTGAGCAAGGCACTGAACCCCCCAACTGCTCCCCGGGCGCCGCAGCATAAATGGCTGCCCACTGCTCCGGGTGTGTGTGTGTGTTCACTGCTGTGTGTGCACTTCGGATGGGTTAAATGCAGAGAACAAATTCTGAGTACGGGTCACCATACTTAGCCATATGTCACGTCACTTTCACTTTCACATGTTTCCTCAACCCCCCTACCCCCGGGATTTACACCCATGCACCCACGTGACTGCTTCGTTATCTGATTCAATCATGCACAACACGTGGCGCACCCTTGTGTGTTATATTGGAGTATTACATGGAATCTATTACTGTATAGCGAGTTTAGGAGAAATTGTGGCGAGTTGTCAATAGAGGCTGTTACAAAAAGATCGCGTTCTGAAATGTTGGAACACTTTCATTTGTGTTCATGTTTTTGAATATTCATTAATAATCTTGCAGCAGCATTTTGAACCTTCTGCAGCCGTAAGATAGAGGCTTGACTAATTGCTTTATATAACGAATTACAATAGTCCAGTCTTGATGATATGAGAGCATGAATTGCAATTTCGTGACGCTTAAATGTCAGACAAGATTTCATCTTGGCCAGATTTTTCAGATGAAAAAAACTAGACTTTACAACATTATTTATCTGTGTGTTCAGCTTCAGAGAGCTATCAATGAATATACCCATGTTTTTAACACATTCTTTAACTTTCATTGACAGTGGGCCAAGATTAATCTCTGCTGCACCCTTTGCTTCTCTAGGGCCGAACACTACAACCTCCGTCTTGTTTTTGTTAAGGTATAAGAAATTAGAAGCCACCCATGCTTTAATATCAGAAAGGCAGGACAATAAAGGTTCTAGACTATTTCTATTAGTTAATGGTAGATATATTTGTAAATCATCCGCATAGCAATGAAATGCTATATTGTGTCTTCTAAAAATATCCCCCAATGGGAGCATGTAAAGTGAAAAAATTGTGGGGGCCAGGATGGAGCCTTGAGACACACCACATATAAGTGATGTTGCTCTTGATGTGTATGATACAAATCGAACTGCCATGCTTGTATCAGTCAAGTATGATTTGAACCAATTTAGAGCCTTATCCTGCAAATCTTGTCCTAACATGCTGAAAAACTCCTGTATCCAAACTTTTATTTACAATCTGAAGAATACTAAGTCCAATAGCCTCAAAGTTTTCTTTCAAAAACCATGGAGGATCCATATCAACAACTGACCCAGTAGGTTTCAATACACTTACAATTTCCCGTAACTGCTGAAATGTAATAAGTTCAAATTGATTAAAAGTAGTGGTTTTTGTAACAGAACCTAAAAAGTCACAACACATTTGCGGGATCATCCTTCTAAGATTCTCAATCTTTGTTTTAAATGAATCAAGAAAATTCTCGCATATTGATGGGGAAAAATATACATTTAATATAGGAGGGCTTACTACTAAATTTATAATATTAAACAATGGCTTAGGATTATTAGCATTGTTTTTCTATTAACTCGACAAAGTACTTAGATTTAGCCGTTTTTACAGACCTCTCAAAATTTTTTAGTGCTTCCTTACAAATATAATTAATTTGCAACTTATTTTTCTTCCACTTTCTTTCTGCCTGCCTACACATTTGTCTAAGACCTCTTATCTCATCATTTAACCATGGATCAGACCTAACTTTGCGCTGTTTTTTTGGGGGGGAGCTACTGTGTCTAACACCTCTTTACAGGCTGAATGCAACTTTACACACCTCATTGAACATTGCAACAAATTCTGTACAAGTTGAAGATGAAAAACTGCGAAAGCATTGCAAAGATTTCACAGGATTGACAGAACAGCATGAGACAGGGATATTAAAATGTACAGGTTTGTGGTCAGAGGTAACATGGTCATTTAGTTCTAAATCTTTGGTAGAGAGTCCATGTGTTAATACCAGGTCTAGTGTATGGCCATGGATATGAGTCAGACCATTCACCAACACAATTGTGTTAGGTCAAAAGAATCAATCTGGTTTGAAAAGTCCTTTGCTATTGCATTTTCTGGGCAGCACACGTATATTAAAATCTCCTAAAATAAGCAGTCTATCAAATAGGTAAGCAGTCTATCAAAGGTAGGGCGGCACAGACACCAACAGTGGTGGAAGAGTCCCACCAGTACCCGGCATTAACTGATGTGTTTGTCCATCTACCAAAAGTTCGATATTCAGCAGAGTTTGCCGGTCGTAAACTAGCCCAGGAGACACGCTTTGGCTTAAGACAACAGGTGAAAATGCCATGATTTAAAAGGCAATTAAAAATCCATAGTACAAACAGGCTTGAGAGTCTCAGAGACTGACGGCATGCCATGAACATCGGCACCATCTTGTTCATCCGAACAAACGCTTCATCCTGCGTCTAGTCATAGATGTCTGCAATGTCTATCCTCCTTAGAAAAGGCAGGAAATCACTTGTACTTTTACTGTGAAATTTTCCATTATTTAAGTTCATATATACAGTATATATGTTATATATGACTTTGAGCTCAGCTTTGAGTCTGGTCAAACTGAACTATATTCTCCATCAAACTCCTGCACTCTGCTTCTGGAAATGTCTCCTCAAAACCCAGCAATCCAGCAAATATCACTCTTTTGTGAACTTCAAATCTGTTCCAAAGTTGTGCAAGTACTTGTGTTGATTACAGCCACGTAAAGCTCTCTGCAATGGGAGAGTGTATCTGGCTCCGTGCAGTGTGCTTGGCTGTCCTTAAATTTAGCTTGCTCCATTTCAACACAGTGTACAGTTTCCCTGTCAAAATCTTCAGCATTGTCAAGGATGTGCTGGAAAAGCTCAACCAGCTCAACTCTTTTGTCATGGACAATGCACACCAGCTTGGCATTACAATTACACCTTACCTGTATAACGTGCAGCAGCCATCTTTGGCAAAACTTATCCAGTAATTTGGTGCTTTTAGGAGAACAAGTAAAAAATGTTAAAAAAAAAAAAAAAATAGCTTGTGTTCTTTAATTTTTTAATGCTCCCTGGACATCCCTAGGATGAAAGTCTGCACAAAGAGGGCCTGGGGAGGGTCTTTTATGTGAGCCTGTACTCCATTTAGCTTCAGTGCCATTACAGCTGCTCCACTGTAGCACTATGACAATAATTTGGATTTAGAGTTGTTGCTCTCCAGCACATCCAAAACCAACCCTTCTAGATTCTGGCCGTGGTTTTTGTCTCTAATGTACGGTGGCCAAGAAGTGCAAAACACATTAACAAATCCGAAAACAAAGCAACAAATGCAAAAACAAAACAACAAATCCGAATACACATTAGCAATTCCAAATGCACATTAACAATTCCAAATACACATTAACAAAACCGAATACACATTAACAAATCCGAATACACATTAACAAATCCAAAAACACATTAAGTGTTTTAGTATCTGTGTATGAGATGCTGTTACAGACACATTTCAAATTTTAGCTCTCAAACTATCGAATTACTTGCGCATAATATCAAAAACACATGATCTGTAACACACAAAACCTCTTTTACATGCAATCATACTTTCTCACACGAAATTAACGTTTCTCTGCATGGTCATAATTTGATATTGTGTGAGAGAAACTTTAGTAAATCTCTTTCTCTCACACACAAACAAACCCACAATCTTTTACATAATCAATCCACTAAGATTTGATACTGTATGAGAAGGAGATTATCAGAAAATTCTGGTGGTTTGTTTGAGAGAGTATGACTGTGTGTAAAAAAGGCTTGATGATCATCAAAGTGTTTTTTTGTCAAAGTCTAGACAAGCCATTATGTTCCTCTTGATTGAAAGTGTTTTTCCTTGCATCACCCCATTTGATTTCCCAATTTTTTTATATTACAAAATAAAATACATACACTGAGAAGCTGGTTTTCATTTTCAAGCTGACTTAAAATTAAGGTATTTTTTAGATCAATAGCCAAAGATTGTACAGACTTCAAAATGTTCACTCGGTCACCTTTTGGGCTATAGAATAAAAATCTATACCATGAGGACATGAAACAATACAAAAGTTTACAGGATTGTAAACCAATACAAAAATGCTTACAAATTTTTGATTAATTTCTTGCTTCTTTTCAATATCTAGCATGCCTGCTTCACTGTGCCTGATCCAAGCGAGCTGCCAAGTATACCTGAAAATGTAAGTTATGTGAAATATAAAGATAAAATAAACACCAAAAACCTATTTACCATATACAAAAGGAACTGCACACCAGACACTGTTGAACAATGCACACTGCATGCCACACACAAAATCACTTTTGAGTTTTGTTTTATGAGAATTGGTGTGTATACAGGTGCAAGTATCAACCCTGCAGAAATTCCCTTCCTGTGTGATAAGTTTAGCTCATTACCATTATTATTTTAGTAAATGAAACTGATATTTGTTTTTGTTTTAGAGAAACATGACGGACTATTTTATAGCAGTAGATGTAAACAATATGCTTCATCTGTATGCAAGCATGCTGCACGAACGAAGAGTTCTAATCAGCTCCAGCAATTTGAGCACGGTAAGTGTCATCCTTCTCTTCAATGTTTCAACATTATATTCTATCTACACTTTAAAAATGTATATGTTGAATGTTGAGGCAAATGTACCTTGTATTTATTATTGGGTAGGAATGTTAACAATGATTACCGTGAACAATATGTACAACATATACAGTATATGACAAAGGGTATGTATAGATGGTTCTGCAGTATTGTTTTCATCTATCACACACAGATGAGTTATAATAAGGTGTATAATAAAAATGATTGCCAAAAACATTCTTTATGGCAGAAGAGCTGATTGAGTCTGCTGGCTTTGTAGTATGACATGAAGTATTCAACTTCTGCTTCCTAGAACAAATTAAAAGAAAATACAGAGCCTTAGCAACGGTGTTGATGGATTGGCTGCTATGACTTGATCCTGGATAGATTGATCACATCTGGTCGATATAAAAAATGTCAGGAGCACCACAAATCATAGAATAATAAATTGCACTTTAATAATACTTAAATAAAAACTTTAATAAATTGCATTTGCTTCTTTTGAGACCTTTTCTCTATAGAGTTGAATGAATTTGTTCTGTCACTGAAAGTTTTACCTGATTATAAATTTTCACTAAAAGCTTATCCTGTAGCGCCATCTTCTGACCATAGTTTAGAACTCTTTGTGAAATTTTACTAGAAGCATGGCAAGACAATAGTCAAGTCAAGAAGCTTTTATTGTGCATTATAAACATTTTTCCTGGTTTTTTTTTCTGCTGTGAATTGTGCCCATTTATACCATTCATGACCTAAGGCTTCTTCCCATATCGCATGAACACTCTGAGAAACACCTGGTTGCCTTGAACAATCCAACAGTTTGTCTCCTCTTCCTTCAATTCCTTATCTGTTTCCTGCAAATAGATAGCTTTCTATTGCAGTCAGATATTGCATATGTGCTTTCATTACATTTTGTAATAGCACATAATACCTTTCCAAGATGCCCTGTGATTGCTGATGGTAGGCGCATCCAAATCTCTGTTTAACTTTCAGCTGTTGTTGCACATATTTCATGATTTTTGTGATATATTCTGAATATATCTTGGCACACTCTGCACTGGGCTGACTGTGTGACAATTTGTTTATGACCTTCTTTACGATTTTGTCTTGTTTTGGCCTAGACACTCTTTCTCTTTTGTTCTGATAAACAGGAGTCCAGGCACTACATAACAAACTCATCAAACCATCAGTAAATATGTTAAGTACCACATCTGGTTCTGTTGACGTCCTTTGTTGATCAGGGCGGCAAATATCTAGGACAGAATACTATATCTTTCTTCTTTATAAATACTACCAGTTAGCCTCAGTATTCTTGAAATAATTTTGCTATTCAGTCACTCATACTATGTTCTTTTTATACTCTCTTCCGTGATCTCAGCTCTCAGCTCAGCTCAATTCAGACTTCAAGTAAACCTGAAAATTCTGGATCAAAGCAGAATCATGATCTGAGCTGTTTTCTACTCTAGATAGAAATGCATCTACTATTATATTGGCTGCATGTGACCTGTAACCTTGTGGTTTTTTTTTTCTTTTTCATTTCTAAGAAAGCAGAAATAACAGAAAAAGAAACTTATCTTACAAGCATTGCCCCCATAAACGCCACATTCCCTCACCCAACCCAAGACACTACAAGACTTTTATAGGAATATATATATTTGAGACATTCATTCATTCATTCATTCATTCATTCACTCTCATTTTCTACCGCTTATCCAAACTACTCGGGTCACGGGGAGCCTGTGCCTATCTCAGGCGTCATTGGGCATCAAGGCAGGATACACCCTGGAAGGAGTGCCAACCCATCGCAGGGCACACACACACATTTTGCTAGAGATGCCAATCAACCTACCATGCATGTCTTTGGACCGGGGGAGGAAAGCGGCGTACCCGGAGATAAATATTTGAGACATGTTAAGCCAAAATAAATACATAGATACACAACAAAATGGTATTTATAACAGCAGAAGTTAAAGCAGCAGATTAAACAACCAGGATCCCCCTAACTGTAGACTGTTCTTCCACAAAGATAAAGTTACTGGTTTATCCCAGTAAAAAGTGTAGCCTGTGCTGAAATGACATGAGGTGTCATGACATCTAACCAGTGGTGTAGTCTAGTTTTTTGTAGTGAGTATACTGTGCCCCCCCCCCCGCCTCATATGCACCCATCCTAGAGCAACACCCCATAGGCACCACCACACTCACTAATGCATAAAACATGCATCTACATGTAATTTAGAGCATTATTAAAGACTGCTTATGTGTTATCAACATTCCAATTTATTATAAGCAACTAAAGACAGTCAGCTGATAAAACCTGTGCTCCAGGTCCCATATTCATATAACATTTAGGGCTAAATGTAGCTCTTAAAGGTATAGTTCACCCAAAAATGAAAATTGTGTTATTTCCTCACCCTCAATTTGTTCCAAAACTGAATGAGTTTCTTTCTTCTGATTAACACAAAAGATGATATTTTGAAAAATAACACAATTTTCATTTTTGGGTGAACTTTACCTTTAAGAGCTACATTTAGCCTTAAATATTATAAATGAATATGGGACCTGGAGCACAGGTTTTATCAGCTGTCAATTTCCAATGTACATTTAAGAGTGAACGATAAACATTTGTTCAGTTTTCTCACCAACACTCTTTCATTGCAGAATATTATGAACTGAATGAACTGGTAGTTTACAAAGCTTTGCAAATACATTTGTACTCGGGCTGTGGGTGAAATGTCACCCGAAGCTGCTGTGGCTTTAGGCGCAGGCTTCCGAAAACACTCAGAGTGTAGTTTGAGTCTGCTTTCGTTTCATATCTTCTTTTACATTAGTTAGTTAATTTCAAATTTGCGCCAAAAAACACTGCCAAGCAACTCCTTTTCCTCCTTGGTAGGTGACGTCAGATCAGGACACATGCCACGGAAGCCCCAATTGTCCAACACAGATGGGGTTAATTTTATGAATGGAAGTTCTGTCACAAAACGAAATTGTTACGTATTCTCATGCTTTTTAAGTGGGTATATGGAAATACTTGGCCTTTCCTAGTGGGTATACGGCGTATACCTGCGTAGACTACACCACTGCATCTAACCAGACTTTTTCTACCTCCTTATTTAGGATACAATAAATTGAATCCTATTAACTTTGTACAAAACATTTGAGCACTATCTCCCAAAATCTTTGCACATTGGGAACGTCCCAAAATATATGTATCAAAATGTGAAGGCAAACAAAATACAGTACAGGTGAAGCATATCATATTATATTCATGTGCTTAGATATGGTCTGCGGATAACTGTGGATAATGAATTTATTGGTGGTTAGGGTTTGTGTACACACTGTATCCCATTCAGAAGTCCTATTAGAAGGGGGCAGATCTACTGTAATAAACATGCTCTGGTTTTAGGAGAATTATCTGTATAAAGATTAGAGAAGCAAAGTAAATACGAAAAGTGTCTCCTGCTTGGTGCCTTGTGAATCCAATTCATTATTGGGTGAGTTATCAGATTTGTACCCCAGGGTAGCTTATATGCTTTTAACTGTTCAGACATGCATCTTTATCGCAAAGTGGTTTGTGTCGACCCTGGCTGTATCTGCCTTTGCTTATACACTCACAGATCCTCAACAGTATGCCCTGGTGAAGAGGGAGGATGATCTCATGCCAGCTCAGCAGCAGGACCTTACACAGCTCATTGACCAGAATGCTGATGTCTTCTCATCTGTGCCCGATCACACACAGCTAGTCAGGCATGATCACCACTCCTGGGATGGTGGTTCGACAGCGGCCATACAGCCCATTGACATTCTATAGAGCAGAGGTATTCAACTAAAATTTAAAGAGGTCCAGTAAGAGAAAATGTCTTGAAGCAAAGGTCCGGAAGATCATAATCTCTAACTGGTTAGTGTAATATATATTTAAGTAGCCTATATATTTTAACATCTGCAAGCAATCAATACCTGACCGTCAAATCAAATAAATTCAGTACAATTCAAAAACCTTTTGACAATATTTATTGTCACTTAACAAAGAACAGAACATATGTATGATTGTAGATATGTATAATGTTCTCTCATTAAATAAATAAAAGTAGGGCTACATTTCAAAATAGGAGAAAATAAATAAAATGTGAAAATTGTGTATGTTTAAATATTGTTTCCCTTTTATATCTCAGTGAGAGAACTGAGCTCTAGCTTGGCTTGGCAGGATGTTAAAAATGGGCTTAAATGGAGTCAGGGCCATTCTCATACACATGTGGAGATGCTCCTTAGTGAGCCAGGAACCATATTTAGTTTTAATTATGTTCATTGTAGGGAAAGCTGCCTCACAGTTGTATGTAGAGCCAAACATGGTTTGCCAAAACTTTATGTTTTGTCTCATAATGGCGTTTCACATTGCCACT
Source organism: Tachysurus fulvidraco (assembly GCF_022655615.1). Lineage (NCBI taxonomy): Eukaryota > Metazoa > Chordata > Actinopteri > Siluriformes > Bagridae > Tachysurus > Tachysurus fulvidraco. The sequence continues at coordinate 6,923,237 of NC_062531.1, forward strand.
TTTAATAAGTGCCACGGTTTCTGAACATATGAGACACACTGGTTTAGTGTGAAGTGTGAACAGAATGAGTCTGTCCATTCTGGAGTAAATGTTTTCGCTGTCCACTTTTCTTTTTTTGGAGAGCGTCATTTGTTCTTTATTCTTTCTTTCTCTGTCTCACTCGTCTGTTTCTCTCCCTTTGTTTTGTACATTTATTGCTATCTTTCTTTCATGTGTAACTTTACTCTAATTCTCTCTCATCTGTCTTGCGCTGTTGAGTCGCCATGTTTACTTCAGGAATGCACAGATTTGATTGGCTAAGTGGTATCAAGTGCGCCGTTTAAAATAGAAGCGCCCTGTCAAGTTTTAAATCATAACCTTTTGTTTTGGCTCTAGGTCCGGGTCCGTATTGGACAGCTTCTGGGTCCGGACCCGGACCGCGGTCCGCCTGTTAGTGACCTATGCTATAGAGGAAGAATTGTAACTCATGCTGAAGCAAGGGATTATTGAGGATTCTGCCAGCCTGTTATCCAGCTCTACTGTGGTGAGGCCCAGGCCCAATGAGTCCATCTGCCCTTAAAACAACTTCCCAAGTCAAATCAAGTCAAATCCCAATTCTGAACCAGATCTCGGAATTCAATTGCTACCTCCTCCATCAGGTAGCTGGCCGCATGGAATGCCTAGGGAAGGCCTGGTTTGTCTCCATGCTCAACAATGCTCAATCTGGGGTACTGGCAAGTACCCCTGGCAGCCACTGGCAGTGCCTGGTTCTTCAGTTTGGCCTACATGGGGTGCCCGCAACGTTCTGCACCTTGCGCTCGTCCACCGGCTCTATCGGCCCTTTGCAGCAGCTTATCTTGATGATGTCATCATCCACTCCTCTAGATGGGCCAACCATCTGTTGCAATTCAGGGAGGTTCTGGGAGGCCTCTGGAAAGCCGGACTGATGGCAAACCACCTCAAGTGTCAGCAGTGGCTGACCGAGGCACAGTAACTGGGATACTTCATTGGTCAAGATGCTGCTGAGAAAATGGTAGAGGTCATCAGAGAATATCCACAGCCTACCACCAAGAAGCAGGTACGTGCCTCTCTCGGTTTTTGGGATACTAATACCGTCAATAACTTATTCTCTATTGCTTCCCCCTTTCAGTCCTAAGACAGAAATGTCAGCCAGACCAGGTGCAGAGGTCCAGCGAAACTGAGCAGGCATTCCTCCAGCTCAAAGAAGCCCTCACCAGCCGCCCTGTCCTGAGCAACCCCGACTTCAGGCTCCCTATCACCCTCCACACAGATTCATCCAAAACAGGGCTAGGGGCATATCTAGAAAACTGACTCCTGTCAAGAAGATTTATGCAGTGGTCAAACAAGAAGCCCTGGCAGTAAAGTGGGCCATCGAGAAACTCCACTATTACTTGGCAGGGTAGCACTTCACCCTGGTCACTTATGGTTGGCAAAGTCTAAATATACAAATGTCCTGGTAAATTAGAGTTCAAGTAAATGAAAGTGCAAGGTGGAGCTGTAAAAAGCAGTGGGCCAATCAAGAACACCACTGAACTCTTCACCCTCCACAGCCAGAACGAGGTGAGTCATGTTACAATGGAACTAACAGCATGTTTTATCTGTAATCTCAGAATTCGCTGGTTGAAATGCGGTGGCCTTCTCCAAGGCAACCATCTCCATCTCCTTGAATTATTTCCTGTTTCTGTTCATTTAATATTAGGTTTTATTCACTGTTTAGGTTTATGATATAGACTAATATTACAATTGTTGAACAGTGTTTTATGAATTTCAAGACACTTTAATAGTGTATATATTGTGTGTTTTGGCTTTTTAAACACTATACATCTTCCTTTGAGGCAGACAGCAATGGGTCAATCACTCCTCGTCTCATGTCCCATGTCCAATTGGAAGGTGTTTATTAAATTATTGAGCTCATCTGCTACTATTTATTTATTTATTTATTTATTTATTTATTTATTTATTTATTTATTTATTTATTTGTTGTGTCTCTAAACCCTGTATTCAGTTTTGGATAGGTTGTTGTTGTATTTCAGTTAATAAATGTTAATAAATTGCCTACTGTTATGAATTAAGATTTACAGTGAACGTTTAGTCTGTTATGTTTAATCTGTCCATGACACGTTCAATTGCAGTCACATACACTTTTTTTTCAGTATAAAACCGGTTCAAGCACTCTAGAACTTATGTAAGCTTGTTTAAAAAAAAAGATAATTGTGACTCGCCTCCCCACCAATACCGTCACACGGTGTAGTGAAAGTAAACACGTCGCCTCCGTTTTGTGTCGCAGTGAAAAAATACGACGTTTCAGGAGTAAAACAGTAAATATTTAAATCTAAAGCTTTATCATAACTGAAAGTGTTTAAACTTTGAATAATTATATTGTTCATGTTTTACACTGAAGACATTTGGGTTTGAGATCAAATGATTAAAGTGAAATGAGAGATCAGAATTTCAGCGTATACATGTGTTCAATAACTGAGAACATGGTACCTAGGTTTAATTTTATTTTACTGAGTCAGTGGAATGTGTTGTGACATCATCTGTTTTTATATAAGAAAGGAGTTAAAGGTTAAGCGAGACTCAGCTTTCAGTTACTAATGTTTACTTTTAGATGTGTTCAAAATCTTAGAACCCCTTTGGACTCAGACACCCAATGTTTAGTTGACCAAAAGTAAAGGAACAGATGATATTAAAGTGAATAATAAGAACAGAACTGATCTTCCTGTTCCAGTGTTTTCAGTGGAGACTCTTTAAACGGCAGAATTTCGAGTCTACATGAAAAACACTGATCAAATAGAAATCAAACTAAAATATCGAGACATGTTCTATTTTTTAGAATGGTTTGTTTGTTTTGGAGGATTATTATTATTATTATTATTATTATTATTATTATTATTATTATTATTATTATTATTTTGTATTAATTTCAATATCATCAGGTAAAAACAAGTGTTCCCATCTTTACAATTTAGAATTTTTACACACAGATTTTAAATAAATTATAGATCTCTGTAGTTTTGATAAGATTATAAGATTTGTAAGATTTGATTTTGAAGATTAAGGAACTCTATCTGTTTTAAGCTGAATGTTGAGGTGTTTCTGTAAGTAAACTCTGAGCTGATCCAGGGATTGAAGTAAATGATCTAAAACCAACAGGACATTTAATGTTACACAAATGTTTCTTACTTCTGAATTGTTGGTATTTACAATCATTTCATTTAACTTTTCTTTTCTCACACTCCATTATATTTTCCACAGCACTTTTGTATTGGATTAATTTGTTTTATTATTATACAGTCAGTATTATTTTACTTACTGCTTATTAAACTAAGATTGTTTAAGATTTTCTGTGTTTATGAAAATGCAATATACAATCAGTCTGTAGGGAAAGATGGAGGGAAAGAAATCAGAATCACCAGAACCCAGCTGTGTGTCCATGAAGAGTGACCAGTCAATGGATCCCATAGCTAACTTCAGACACAAAGACACTTATTCTGATCTGAGGTCAGTGTAGTGATGTGTTTTATTTCTTTTCTCACTAACAAAAACAGAATGAACAGGACTGCACTTATATTTAAACAGAAGTTTCAGAGACAAAAACACTTGATCTGATGTTGGGAATGTGTCCAACATCTTGTGGAAAACATGCCATGTAGAATTTGTCCTCCTAATAAAGTGTTCTATGAGTGCACAGCAGGTGTGTGGTCTTGATTAAGGGCCCCCTCCAGCCAATGGCACTATAATTTCAGGGCTAGTAGCACTGTAAGGAGTTCCTTGTGGCAAATGTCATACAGTAGTTGCCTTCAGCTTGAGAACGGCCACAGTGTTTAAGCTTCTGTGTGACAGGAAAAGCTTGGAGGAATCAGTTTTTACTTACAGGTACAGTGGCCAAGGTGGGCATTTAATCCTTAGTTTTCTGAGGTGTTCCACTTCAGCTTCTTTTGTTTCTTATTGCTCGGTGAGGATAGGGATAAGTCTATGGTGCTAAAACCCCTGCTGAACCTCCTATAACAGCTTACAAATCCAAGGAATCTTTGAAGCTCCTTAACAGTGCTGAGAACAGGCCAGTTAGTGATGATGGCCATGACTTTGTTTGTATCAGTGTTGTATAAAGTACTAGAAAGCAATACTTGAGTAAAAGTACAAGTATCGTACTAGAAAAAGACTTTGGTAGAAGTGAAAGTTGCCTTTTAGAATATTACTCAAGTAAAAGTCTTAAAGTATCTGATATTTACTGTACTTAAGTATCAAAGTAATTTTCTTATATTTAATGTACTTAAGTATTTTGAAGTAAAAAGTAAAAATTCTGTGATTTTTGGTAGGCATGAGGCACTTCATCCGGTAGGAATGTGCGCATGTGAGCGGGATGAAAATACCTCAAAGTTTCCCAGTAGGAGCAAGATCATTTGAGTAAACAATTGGTGTCAAGTCCGCTCTCAAAATGGCAGGGAAGAAAAAGGTGATGATTATGTGTGCCCATGATGTGGCTCTTTGCGGTAACACAGTAAAAAATGTGGCTCTTGATCTCTGACTGGTTGGCCACCCCTGCTTTATGATAACGGGGGGTCCTCCAGCAAGTGCTTCCATGGCGGTTTCAGTTGTACTTCCGCCTCCTTTTGGAAACATTATGCTGAAATAGAGCGTGCGGAGCTGCTTAATGCAATCTAGGAGCAGTAATTAGCCAAAACTCCCTTTTTGCATTTTTTCTGATTTTATTTTGTAGTAACGAGTAACGAAGATGCTTAGTGGAAATATAGCGGAGTAAAAGTATACATTTTATCTAGGAAATATAGTGGAGTAAAAGTGAAAGTTGACACAAATTTAAATAGCGAAGTAAAGATACGTGAAATTTCTACTTAAGTACAGTAGCGAAGTATTTTTACTCTGTTACATTACAACACTGGTTTTGGTCCATGAACATACTTTCTGTTCAGTTGCTGACCTTGGAATGGGATTCATCACACATAATGTTCACATGACTCCCCTTTAACATGGAGCAGAAAATTAATTTTCACAGACCAAGCAAGAAGTTTCTTAATTTGGAGAATTGGTCAAAGTTTTGTCAGTGTAGGCAGTGATGAATTTGCCTATCATGGCTTGATGGTTTAAAACAACAAATAAACCATATGACATGATGCATTATTCAAAGTGGTCAGAGGTGGAGTTTAAGCTGCTTTCCATCCATCACCTCTGAAGAAGGTTGTTGGTAGTGACTTGATTTAGTCCTGGGTGATCTTTGCAAGTCCTCATCTGCACCCTATCCTCTCAGTCTGCTGGTGAGGTTGAGCCCTGCTCCCCTGTTTCAGGAACTCATCATTGTTTTTGTCCATGGTGATGGGACACCCCAGTTCTCATCTGTCCTAAGCTAACTGGGACCAAATGGCTGTGGCCCAGGTTAACACTATATCAATTAGCAGGTAGATGAATTGAGCAATCCTGGTTTACTAGTCCTTCTTGGCTTAAGTAGAATGAACCTTGCAGTGTGAAGCCTTTAGACTTTACAGAATCACCTGCATATTTGTAAGGTTGTGCAATAAGTGAGGAAGCAGATAGATAGGGTCCCATCTAGGGGGCTAACATGGAACTTATTGTGGTACTAGTGCTCGTGGTGATGGCAATTCAGGTTTCCTGATGTATTCATTGACAGGCAAAGAATTCTGTCAGGCAGCAGGGATGGATGCAATATCAGGTATACAATAATGTTATTGAGAAAGCATGCAAACAAATCCAAATCTTGAGGCAAATTCGAGGTCAAAAACAGGTAACGGTCAAACCTTTGGATGGGCATATGGCAATAAACATTGACGGGCACAATAAAAATCTTAACCAGGCAAAGAGAAATAGGTAACAGTAATGACTGTTAGCAAGGACACAGAGCATATGCATGAACTTTGGGTTTATGTGAGTATTTTATTTATAATAAATTAGTGTCTAGTGTCTTCTATCACAAACCTACAGCACTGATAGTTTATGGCGAAGGCATGCCACACAATAAAACATCGTCACATGGATAAATCAAAGTGGAAAGCATGTGAGAACAATCAGAAGACAATTAATAACAAGGGACAAGACAAAGTAAATGATCACATGCAGGCATGAACTGCTGGAGAACAAGGTGGGGAATTGTGACAATATTCTATCCTTAACGTAGAATTACTTCATAAAATAGTGTTTAACTTTCCTTTCCTTACACTCCATTATATTTTCCAAAGTGTGATACATATTTGTGTTACATTAGTTTATAACTAATTATTTTAGTCACTGCTTACCAGACTAAGATTGATTAGAAGATTCAAATTCAATACACAATCAATCTGTTTATATATCTGTGTGATATTATCATGAACAATTCCCTTAATTTACATCTCTAATAATATCTGTGTTGTAGAATGATGGAGGAAAAGAGATCAGACTTGCCAGAACCCAGCTGTTTGTCCATGAAGAGTGACCAGTCAATGGATCCCATAAATATAAACTTCAGAGACAAAGACACTTTTACTGATCTGAGGTCAGTGTTGTGAGGTGGCTTACACCAATGTTCTCACTCGGCTCATAATTAAATATTTTATTAATTTATTTATATTCTTTCACATTGTAAACATGTTAGTGTGAGTGATGAAATACTAAAATTAGTGTATAGTTTTAAGACGATAGTGTTAAATATTTGCCTCTGTGTTTATCAGGTGTGATGTGCAGCTATAAATATACAGACAAAATTAAAGGATGACTTTTATTCGTTCACAGACAAGAAAAGATGAAATCAAATATCAGCAGAAATCAGTTGGACTCCATATTCAAGGTGTGTGTGTGTGTGTGTGTGTGTGTGTGTGTGTGTGTGTGTGTGTGTGTGTGTGTGTGTGTGTGTGTGTGTGTGTGTGTGTGTGTGTGTGTGTGTGTGTGTGTGTGTGTGTGTGTGTGTGTGTGTGTGTGTGTGTGTGTGTGTGTGTGTGTGTGACCCTCCTTAATTGAAGGTGAAATGATTAATAATACAAGCTTTTATGGACATTAAAGGAGAAAAATAAAATAACATCTCTCACTCCTGTGTTTATGACCAGGAGCTGGAACACAAAGTCATCACTCTTTTAAAGAATGAGCTGAAGAGGTTTAAGAAGCTCCTGAGTCCTGATTACCCAGCAGGCACTGAGAGGGAGGTGGAGGACGAGAAGGATCTGCCCAGTGTCAGAGAGGGAGCACTGAAGATCACACTGCATGTCCTAAATAACATGAACCACACAGATCTCGCTAACACACTGCACAACAGTAAGAGCTCTGAGTCATGACTTTATTCCATCAGGTTCAAAATAGTTTTAGATATAAAGACTTTTAGTTTTAATTTTAGTTCCATGTACATCTGCTGATTTTATGTTCTGTCTGTTGTCCAGATTTGTGGTTATTCTGTACAGTGGTTCTGTTCCTTCAGTAATATTTAATACATCAATTAGGAATGAACAGCATCAACTGGAATAAATTTACATTTTATATTGTGCTATTTTTTTTAAAACGTGTTATTACTTTGTTTATTAGAGTCTATAGGTCCTGTATATCAGCCAAAGTTGAAGTCCAAGCTGAGAGAGAAGTTTAAAAGAATTAATGAAGGAATCTCACAACATGGAAGCTCAGCACTTCTGAACGAGATCTACACTGAGATTTACATCACAGAGTGTTGGAGTGGAGACGTCAATAATGAACACGAGGTGAGACAGATTGAGACAGTGTCCAGGAGACCAGCAACACAGGAGACACCCATCCAATGTAATGATCTCTTTAAAGACAAGTCCATCAGAACTGTGCTGACTAAAGGAATAGCAGGAATTGGAAAAACAGTCTCTGTGCAGAAGTTCATTCTGGACTGGGCTGAAGGAGAAGCAAATCAGGATGTCACCTTCATGTTCCCACTTCCCTTTAGAGAGCTGAATCTGATGAAGCAGCAAAATCTCAGTCTGATGAATTTTCTTTATCACTTTTTCCCAGAAATCAGAAAACTAGCAATGATTAACTGTGATTATTACAAAGTCCTGTTCATCTTTGATGGTCTGGATGAGTGTCGACTTCCTCTAAATTTCCAGAACAATGAGCTACTGCTTGATGTGACAGAGTCAGCCTCAGTAGATGTACTACTGACAAACCTCATCAAGGGGAATCTGCTTCCCTCTGCTCTCCTCTGGATAACCTCCCGACCAGGAGCAGCCAATCAGATACCTTCTGAATGTGTTGACCATGTAACAGAGGTACGAGGCTTCAGTGATCCACAGAAAGAGGAGTACTTCAGGAAGAGGATCAGTGATCAGATCCTGGCTAATAAAATCATCAGACACCTGAAGTCTTCAAGAAGCCTCTACATCATGTGCCACATCCCAGTCTTCTGCTGGATCTCAGCCACTGTTCTAGAGAGAATGTTGGGTGAAGCAGAAAGTCGAGAGATCCCCAAGACTCTGACTCAAATGTTCACACACTTCCTGATCTTTCAGATCAAACACAAGGATCAAAAGTACCATCAGAAATGTGACCCTGATCCTCAGCAGACCAGAGAGAGTATCCTGGCACTGGGAAAACTGGCTTTCCATCAGCTGGAGAAAGGAAACCTGATCTTCTATGAGGAAGACCTGAGAGAGTGTGGCATTGATGTTAGAGAAGTGTCAGTGTATTCAGGAGTGTGTACCCAGATCTTCAGAGAGGAGTTTGGGCTTCACCTGGGGAAGGTGTTCAGCTTTGTCCATCTGAGTGTTCAGGAGTTTCTGGCCGCTTTATACGTATATTTAAGCTTTATTTTTGAAAAGACAAATGTGCTTGTGGAGAAAAGCACTGGAATTTTAATTTTCTTCAGAACTCCAACCATTTCTGATCTCCTCAGGAGTGCAGTGGACAAGGCCTTACAGAGTGAGATTGGACACCTGGACATGTTCCTCCGCTTTCTTCTGGGTCTCTCACTGGAGTCCAATCAGACTCTCTTACGAGACTTAATGCCACAGACAGGAAGTAGCTCTCACAGCAAACAGGAAACAGTGGATTACATCAAGGTGAAGATCAGGGAGAATCCTTCTCCAGAGAAATCCATCAATCTGTTCCACTGTCTAAATGAACTGAATGATCATTCTCTAGTGCAGGAAGTACAAACTTACATGAAAGGTGTCGGTTACAGACTTCTCAGTGGAACCAGTCTCTCTCCTGCTCAGTGGTCAGCTCTGGTGTTTGTGTTACTGAACTCAGAACAGGAGCTGGATGAGTTTGATTTGAGGAAATATGATCCATCAGATGAATGTCTTCTGAGGCTGCTGCCAGTGGTCAAAGCCTCCAGAAAAGCTTTGTGAGTATTTTATTTAAAAATGTTTTATATTATGGTTTATTATTTTACTGAACTGCACTGTTTGAATTAATGCTTGCTTATTGTTAATTTACTTGTCTTTATACAAACTTCTGTTAAATGTACAGATAATTATATCACTTTATACATTAACATGTTATTAAAGCAGTGTTGTATAAAGTACTAGAAAGCAATATTTGAGTAAAAGTACAAGTACCGTACTAGAAAAAGACTTTGGTAGAAGTGAAAGTTACCTTTTAGAATTGTAGCGGCTATCTTGCGTTGTTAAAAACCGCCGAGAGGCTGAAGCAGGAACTCAATGCATTTGCGACGCATATGAAGTATCAGTGAGGCAAACAGCTGTTAATAGTCCATTTTTATTGCACAGACAGATATTTCTTCTTTCAAAAGTTGTGTATATGAGTATGGTCAACAAAGAATACATCATCCTGACTCACCCCCTCTCTCCACCACACTAAGTGAACAGGTGACTAATATTCCTATTCCCAGGTAATCCCGTGACCCTCCACCATACTCACGTGACATTAATTTAACTCTTTCATGTCGCTTTCATTCCAGCCCCTAATTATTCTCAAGTAATAATTACATCTCCATAAATTAGACATGAAATCAATCAACAATAATGCATTAACATCATATAATGGCCATTTCTTCTTTCAAAAGAGAAAGAAAAAAAATAATCCTGAAAAAGTCAGGCAGAAAAAATTGTTCATATTTTGAAATGTCAGTCATCAAAAGTCAAAAAAATTCAAGCAACAGCAAAATTATCCATCTTCTGCTTCTTGTAAAAGACAGACCTTAGTTATTGGCCTTTCCAGACAGTTATTTTTTAGTTTTAACTTTCACATGACGCACAAATCCTCTTCTATCTGGAAATGTTTGAATTATGCGTCCAATAAGCCAGGAGTTTCGAGGTGCTATATTGTCCACTATGAGCACTATGTCTCCTGGTTTAAAGTTGCGTTTGACTCTTGACCATTTCTAACGTTCTTGAAGCTGCGGTAAGTACTCCAGGACCCATCTCTTCCCGAGCAAGTCTGACATGTACTGGACCTGTCTCCAACGTTTACGAGCATAAACATCTTCCTTTTTGAATTCACCTGGTGATAACGATGGTAAAGTTCTCAAAATCAACAAGTGGTTTGGTGTTAATGCTTCTAGGTCATTTGGATCAGTGGATGCTTTGGTGATTGACCATTGATAATAGATTCAACTTCACAAAGAACCGTTTGCAAACTCTCATCCAAATTCTGCAGCTTTCAAATGGAATTCAAAACTTTCCGTACAGATCAAATTAACCTTTCCCAGGTCCCTCCATAATGTGATTCAGTCGTTGGGGGGTGGGGTGGGGGGTTTAACATGATTGGAGGCTGTTCTTTGACTTGACCACGTCTTGCAATGAAACATTGAAGTGCGTTTATAAATGAATTTGTGTCCAAGGAGGGTGCCACTTCAATATGTATAGCCTGTATGGCTTAAACAGGTAAAAATCTTTTCACCACACTTCTACTTTTTACCTCGAAAGGTCCAAAATAATCCAATGATGGTAGGTCTGTCATCTGTTGGCATCCTAGAAGTGAATTCAGTCTTCAACATATGACACAATTAGATAGTACACTTCTTATTGCTGTACTTGCACCTGTAATCCAATATTGTCGTCGTAATTTAGACAACATATGATTACAACCACAATGTCCTACTTCTTCATGTACGTGTCTCAGGAGAATATCAGAAATGTGAGAATTCTTTGCTAGAATGACTGGATGCTTGGATTCTTCAGGCATTGATGCCCTACTTAATCTACCACCACCCCTCAAAACATCATTAAGCATAGGACAAAGTCAATAAATGTGGCTACCTTTCTTTACACTTTCCCCTCTTTTTAGATAAGCAAGCTCATCAGGAAACCAATTTTCTTGTGAGAGTCTAATAATCTCCAACTCAGCTGTCTCTAGTTCTTCTGGTGAGAGATAAGATTTTTCAAGTTGACCTTTGAAAATCTCCATTTCCTTTTCCAAAGAATTTCCTTGTTGTCCAACAGAATGAGCTGAAGCAAGTCTCAGTTGTTTCCTCTTCTGACTAAGAGATAAGAGCAGTTTCTTAAATCTTAAAATCCAAGCCATTGCCCTTTTCAAATGGAACCAAGAAGAGAAGTGATTAATAAAACGTTCAAGCTTGTCATCCTCTTCATGAAGCTGCACAGAGTTAATCTCAATACCTTTCTTGACCTCAGGGTCATCCACTTCAAGCTTTCCAAGGTCATTCAGATTGGCAGGCCATTCACTTTCAGAATGAAGAAGAAAGGCAGGACCTGATGTCCATGTCCTGTCTTTGAGAAAGACTTTAGCAGTCGATCCTCTAGAAGCAACATCAGCTGAATTGCTTGCTGTATCTACGTATCTCCACTGTGAAGCTTGTGAACCCTTGTGAAGCCGATTGGCTACAAAAATTTTGAATTTTGAAGTCTTGTTTTTGATGTATTTGAGAACAAAAGCACTATCTGTCCACAAAACAGAATCCTGAAGCTGCAGATGTAATTCCTTCTTCCATATAACATCCATACGGCTTGCCATCGTAGCAGCAATGAGCTCCATACGTGGGATGGTAACAGACTTCATTGGGGCTGCTCTTGACTTTCCCATAATAAAAGCACAATGTACTAGAGAATGCATATTGCGTGTTAGCAAATATGTCACAGTTCCATAGCCATCCTTGCTTGCATCTGAAAAATGGTGCAACTGTGCAAAGGTGATGTCACCAAAGTTTGGAGGTTTTAAACCTCTTGTAAGCTCAAAGCTTTCCAGAAGATGAAGTTCTTGAAGCCAGCATTTCCATTTTTGAACAACTAATTCAGGCAAGACATCGTCCCACCCTAAGTTTCCTTTGCAGAGGTCTTGCAATATTTTCTTAGCAGACAATAGTACAGGGCTCACAATTCCCAAAAGATCATAGACAGAGCTAATCATGGACAGTAATTCCTCTTCGAGTCATAGGTCTGTCTTTGATTACAATCTTGAACTTGAATGTGTCAGACTGAATGCCCCACTGCATACCCAACACTCTCTCAACTAATGGAGATTCCTGATCAATATTCAAGTCTTTTCCTGTCTGTTGCTCATCCACTTTGTTAGCCTGAATCCACCTTTGGCACATATGGATACAAGTTCCTGGTACAATGTCATTGCTTGTTCGACAGTTGCAATTGACAAGTATCTTATTCCAGGACGAGAAAGAAATTTACTTCTTTTCACATCCTTATTCATTACTACAGGATCATCCTGTATATTTCCAAAACACTGGGTCCATTAACACTTTGACTTGATGCTCTATAAAGTCAACAATATCAATGAAGGTAACTCGGAGGTTGTGTCTTTCTTGTAATTCACAAGCCATTGTTCTCCATTTATCCCGAAGTCTGTAAGGGAGTTTCTTTATAATAATCATCATATTGGCTGGCATGTCAAACTCACACATATATTGTACCTCCTCCATAACATTACCACATCCTCTAAGGAAAAGACTGTATTCTTGTAAAGCATTAATATCCTCAGCTTTAATCTGAGGCCATGACAGAGCTTTATTCATATAAGCAGATGCAATTTTCTCTTCATTTCCAAAATGTTCATGCAACAAATCTTTGGCTCTCATATATCCCCTGAGTGGGTCAATATGCTGACAACTTTGTACTAAATCCCTTGGGGGACCAACAGTATATTGTTCAAGGTAATACAGGCAATCACTGTAGTTATCAGTCTTACTCTCAACACTGTTCATGAGAGCTCTTTTGAATGCATGATACTGAAAAGGATCACCTTCAAACACTTTCAGATCTCTTTTGGGTAAGGATGACAAACATTGCTGTTTTAACAAGAGTGTTGTTATTTCATTTTGCTTACTCATTACACCATAAATGTTGCTAGGCACCTCAACATGTGGACCCAATGCATTTCCTTGTGTCCCTTGCTCCACTGTTTGGTGTCCAGAAGGATGATGCACCCCTATTGGGGGCTGTTGGCATCCAGAAGGATGATGCACCCCTATTGGAGGCTGTTGGCGTCCAGAAGGATGATGCACCCCTATTGGAGGCTGTATGGGTACTCTCGGTTGTACAACTCCTCCATTAGGCCTTACTCCGGATCCTAATCTTCGTGCATTGATCTATTCACATTTACTGGCATTTGAGGAACAAATGATTTAGCACTGGCATTAAGATTCTGTGTTTTCCTTCGATCTGACTCCAAGTTGCAACGTTTTCCTCCTGAATGTCCAGATTTATCGCTTGACACACTGAGATTTTAAAACATTCAGTTTGGCCATTTCAACTTCAATTTCTTCTTGCAGATTAAGTTGCTCCTTTCTTTTTCTTAGCTGCTCATTAGGTTTAATGTCATCTTGTAGTTTATCTAATGTAACAATGGATGAAGCTTGGACTGTCGCTTGAGGAATAGTAAACTCTTCCTGTGTTGAACCAGTTTCACACTGAACAGTTATAGCATTTTCCTCTGGCATCTTCAACCACTTTTGAACTGCATCTTTAAATGTATCAGTATATATCATGATGCTAAAAAACCATTCATTTTGTTTTTCCTGCTCATCTTCGGGAAGTAAAGGAATCAACATATCATGCAGCTTATTAGCATTTTCACAAAGTTCAACAAGAGTTTCAAACAGCATTTGCACCTGAGAGGCATTTTCCTATCTCGCCATCAGATTCTTTATCTTTGGAATCAACCCTTTAATTTTATTCACCTTTTCGTTGCCTTTGCAAACTTTCAATGTGGTTCTCCAAGGCCTTTACAGTGGGTTTGGCTACTCTTTTGTCTCCATCCATGACGTCATCAGCACTTGCTTCACTCATGTTTGTGTGCTTTCAAACGCATTAACAACAATCATATCACGCTTTACTTCCAACTTCTCACAGCATCTCAATGAAACGTAGACAAACACCATCACACCAAACACTTTCAAAAACATTGCAACATTATTTTCCATAACAACGAATTGACAAACAACCTATTTCAAAACACCAGGGGTCTCATTTATAAAACTGTGTGTAGAATCCCTACTAAAGGTTTGTGTACGCACAAAAGCCAAAAATGGCGTACGGCAAAAAAAATTCCGATTTATAAAACCGTGCGTACGCACACCTGTAAGCAATGTTCCCTTTATAAATCACAGATCACCCGCAGATGTGCGTACGTGAACCAGCCTCAAATCCCGCCCTGTACATGCCCATTTTTAACCATAAATAGTCAATGCAAATCACTGCGCGGGCACGAGAGTGGACCTCGTTATAATGACTTTCCTCTGCGCTCTGTGTGTTTAAAAATGGGGTGAGGAGCCAGCGTCTCAGGGGGTAGCCACTGTCGCCTGCAGGTTATAATCATATTAAAAGCAACATTGTTACAATTATATTAAAATCAAAATTGTTACATTTTCTACTTTTTAATATTGTTAAACTCACCAAGAAGCCAGCCATCACATAGCTACTGCGCCTGCATTTAGTCTGTTCCCTACACTGTTATGTGTCAAGATAAAGGAATCATGTGTTGAACCAGGCCAGCGTGCCACAATGTTTGTGAGGGTCATGTTGGACTCACATATGATTTGCACATTAATAGAATGCACATGCTTTCTATTAACATAAGCAAATTCATTTTCAGATGGTGCTGTTATAGCAACATGAGCGCAGTCAATTGCGCCGAATACATTTGGGAAACCAGACATTGCTGCAAAATTTCATTTTAATTTCGGCCTGTTCTCGCACAGTGCAGGGGAACTTGATGTTCCGACTACCCATATTAAGTATACCATTCAAAACAACAGATATTATGGCACTCAGGGACGGCTGTGATATACCAGACCTATAGGGTGAGATGATAGATTCCAATAGAATTATTTCATAAACGAAAAGGTTTTAGACACAAAGTTGAGGATTACTTATAGTTTTTTTTATATAAATAATTTAGCTGTCTGCCAATTCCCGCTGGAAACAGCCGGTTGCCAAGAACCCCAGAGTGGTGAGGACAGTGCCAGCAGTGTCAGTGCCAGCAGTGCCATCATGAAGCATTACATACCCTGGTCATCGGAGGATTTATATGTTTCTAGCAATTAGACTGATCGTTAACACCTTGACAAAATCACAGAATTAATTTGTGGGCGAAAATTTAAGACGGAAATGTTATAGTGAACACATACTTCTTCATGACGGTTTTGTAATGAACACTGTAATAGTTAGGACCGATGATGAGTAGCGATTCTGCTTCATGACTGTATTTGCAGGCTTTGACATTTTATGATATATGTACATTAAGAAAAATTCTGCAGTTCTCTAATAAATGGGTATTTCATGCTATTCTGTATCACATGTAGTCACGCCATCTCCTCCTGCGCTCCCGTTGTGGACAATGCGACTGTAAGGCAGCGCTGATTATTCATTCATTCATTCATCTTCTACCACTTATTCGAACTACTCGGGTCACGGGGAGATGACATACCCACCTAAAAAGTGGTACAGCTCCCATATACTTTGACACACAGAGGTGAGCCTGGTCTCATTGGAAAGAAGAGAGTCTCTAGTTTCTGATACAAAAGTGATTCTAGGCCTTACTGACACAGAGTTACAGAGGCTAGAATGGAGGTTTTTTTATTTCCGTCTGAGTTGTTTACCTGATAAACTGATTACATACATTGCTGTATTTAATGATGGGAGGTAAACAACAACTGAGGGTCATGGCCACATGTCTTGGCTTTCACCAAAAAAATTTAAGTCAAAAGACTCAAAAATGGAATTTATATGAATATTTTTCTGCGGACATGTCCGTCCGTTCATGTTTTTCTTGTTTATTTGTTTACCGTATAACTTTGTATAAAAAGACTGAATGCTTAGTTCAAAAGTCAACAAAAAGAATATAACAAAGAGAACCCCTCTGCCTAGAAGCCTGCTGTAAAAAAAAGGCCTGTAAACTGACACCCTGAGGTGTGAGTGTGAAAAGTTCGAGAATTGCGCAATAAAGTTGAAAAAAATTTATATGCGCATGCTCATTGCACAGCCCGAACTCACCAGATGTATCATGTTGCATCTCGTTGGAATCGTCTCCTTATTGGCTAAAGAGCTATGATGCTCGCGAAACATTAAATCACTACTGGAGGGAGCAATTGTCAGTCAAAGGGAGGGTGTCCCACAAAGGATGGAGAGTCCTCATTGGCTTCTTAGCTGCCTATCTCTGCACCACAGGCACCGATTGGCTCATGAGAGGGCTTGTTTGATTCGTTAGACCCTGGACTACAAATCTGACGCCTAAGTGTAGTTTTATAAGCTTCCAATGAGAAGTGAGAGCCGAAACAATGGACGGAAGTGAACTGCTGTTTACAGTTTTCGGTCAGAAACGTAATACTTGTGAGGCGAGCAAAGCGTTTTGGATTAAAAGGCTTACATATTCCAGTTCCTTGGACTCTTGGGGATTTTTTTACAAGCATTTATTTTGGAAAATACATTAAGATTAGTGACAATGTGAAGAAAGGGAAATTGCGTTTAAAGGTAAGTAAACAACCCGAACTAGTATGGGGTCAGAATTGTTTCGTTATTCTGAATAAATACACTATGATCCACAAATAAATATAAAGCGTTTCACAAATATTTTTACAAATTTCACAAAAAGAAATGAAATTCACAAATAAATAAAATGGGATTTGCAAATAAAAAAATATTTATAAATTGTATTTATTTGCGAATTGCTTCCTGCTCATTTGTGAATCGCGTTCTGTGCATTTGTGAATCACTGCACGCATTTGTGGATTGCGTTCTGTGCATTTGTGGATTTGAAACATTTCTAACGTCAAGAAGTGCACAAGAATCCACAAATAGGTGACTCCGCCCACCGTCTACTCCAGCCAATCACGTTCTGATTTACTCGCTCTTCACACTACCACTGGACCCATTGATGATGCTGAAATCGTTTCCAAAGAAAGCAGAATTGAACTAACCCTTAGTCCTGGTTACAATCCATACAGGGTTACCAAATTGGGCTCGAATCTGCGACAAATGTTTTTTATTTGTTTTTTTTTAAATCGTATTTTGCAGTACAATTACACTGTGATAGTGCGAGTAAATCAGAACGTGATTGGTTTGAGGTAGACCGTGCCACGATTGGTCAGCGCCACGAGACCGTTGTCCGATTGGCTGGAGTAGACGGTGGGCGGAGTCACCTATTTGTGGATTCTTGTGCACGTCTTGACGTTAGAAATGTTTCAAATCCACAAATGCACAGAACGCGATTCACAAATAAATACAATTTATAAATATTTTTTTATTTGCAAATCCCATTTTATTTATTTGTGAATTTCATTTCTTTTTGTGAAATTTGTAAAAATATTTGTGAAACTCTTTATATTTATTTGTGGATCATAGTGTATTTATTCAGAATAACGAAACAATTCTGACCCCATAAACTAGCGCCACCTAGTTCAGGTGGCTATCAAATGGTTAAATTACTATGACTGCTATAAATCATATTATGCTTTGTGTGTGGGCTTAATAAAATCCTGAGAGTCTAAGCTTTCAAACAGTATATAATTTAACCGTGTATTTAGAGGATTTAATGCTTAAAAGTTACAATGAAATTACAATGAAGTTGATGCAGTCTCGTCTCCTAGTGGTGGTGGCTCGTTCTCGCGACGGTGGCCACATAAGTGGTTTTAATAAACAAATGTTCACAAGACAAAGACCAAATCAATGAATGTTATTTATTTTTTATTGCATTCATATTTTGTTTGTGCTCAACTCTGGTAATAAGAATAGTGAAATTTCACTGCTTTTGGTTGCCGTCTTTACGGTTTTCCGCCGATTAACGTTATACTGTAGATAAATGCCTCCGGCTCTGACTGCGCGTGCACGCTGCGCTTGTCTGTGCTTCTCCGTAGAGTGTGCCGACGTGCAGTGACAATCTAGGATTGCCAAACCTCCCTTATTGCAGTCGCACACATTTCTTCTGATTTGATTTTGTAGTATCGAGTAACAAAGATGCTTAGTGGAAATATATAGCGGAGTAAAAGTATACATTTTATCTAGGAAATGTAGTGGAGTAAAAGTGAAAGTTGACATAAATTTAAATAGCCAAGTAAAGTACAGATACGTGACATTTCTACTTAAGTACAGTAACATAGTATTTGTACTACGTTACATTACAACACTGTATTAAAGTAACACATAAACACACCACCTGAACTCAGGTCCACTCCAAACACCCAGAATGCAGAGGCATCTGTATGAGAACGATGTGCACCAACTGGTTTTTTGTCTATATGAAATTAGATACATAACTTTGTTATATATAACTGGAATAACACGTACTGTAAAATAACACAATCGTATTTTCCTAAAACAATAAAACCAGTGCAATGTAACACTAACCAAACCAAATGACAGCAATACTGTGTGTGTGTGTGTGTGTGTGTGTGTGTGTGTGTGTGTGTGTGTTATGTACATGTGTTAATGGTCTCATGATAAATTGTATAAATTGTGGCACTTATGAAGACGTTTCTACTCCTGTAAACATGTTGATGTGGTGTCCTGTACTCTAAGAGAAACACATTTACAATGCTTTTGTGTGGTAAATACAGTAGTGTGTGTGTTATGACTGTGTGTGTGTTTGAGGTCAGTGTTCTGATATTTCATAATTTCTCTTCCAGTCTGTGGAAGTGTAACCTGACAGAGGAAAGCTGTAGAGTTCTGTCCTCAGTTCTCACCTCAAACTCCTCCAGACTGAGAGAACTGAGCCTGAGTGGAAATAAACTGCAGGACTCAGGAGTGAAGCTGCTCTCTGATGGACTGAAGAATCCACACTGTACACTGGAGAAATTGAGGTATACACACACACTCACACACACACACACACACACACACACACACACACACACACACACACACACACACACACACACACACACACACTGAGGTATACACACACTTACAGATACTAAGAAACTGAAATGTGGACATAGGAATCAGATTCACCTTCAACATTAATACCATATCATGAGTCTATTTATCAGAAGCTTATGTTCAGTGAGACAGTTTATTACTCGGCTGATGGAAACCTCATTGTCAGATATTCACATATTTCATTATGTCTCTTTCAGTCTGCGAGACTGTAATCTGACAGAAGAAAGCTGTAGAGTTCTGTCCTCAGTTCTCTCCTCAAACTCCTCCAGACTGAGAGAACTGAACCTGAGTAACAATAAACTGCAGGATTCAGGAGTGAAGCTGATCGCTGATGGCCTGAAGAATCCACACTGTACACTGGAGATACTGAGGTACACACACACACACACACACACACACACACACACACACACACACACACACACACACACACACACACAGATGTCCGATCCTGACTTTCCTCACAGAAAAATTTTCAACACCTGAACTTACTTTCTCTCTACTCTCATGTACCTGTATCATGTTAGATCTTGTTCCACCCCTCTTCTGTTCATCTTATTAAATGCATCATCTCATATGATCTGAGACACGTGAGTCTGTCCTAGTACAAATACTGTATAGTCTCTTTAAATGTTTATTCTGACATCTAAGCTTGTGTTTCATGAGACAGTTTATTACTTGATGGATGGAAACACCTCATCCATGGGTCAGATATTCACATATTTCATCATTTCTCTTTCAGGCTGTGTGTGTGTTGTGGCTGTGTGTGTTTGTGATCAGTATTCTGATATATCATCATTTCACTTTCAGTCTGTGCAGGTGTAATCTGACAGAGGAAAGCTGTGGAGTTCTGTCCTTAGTACTCACCTCAAACTCCTCCAGACTGAGAGAACTGAGCCTGAGTGTAAATAAACTGCAGGATTCAGGAGTGAAGCTGATCTCTGATGGACTGAAGAATCCACACTGTACACTGGAGATACTGAGGTACACACACACACAGACATGCAGATTTCCGATCCTGACTTTCCTCACAGAAAAAGGATTTTAACACCTGAACTTACTTTCTCTCTACTCTCATGTACCTGTATCATGTTAGATCTTGTTCCACCCCTTTTCTGTTTCTCTTGTTAAATGCATCATCTCATATGATCTGAGACACGTGAGTCTGTCCAAGTACAAATATAGTCTCTTTAAATGTTTATTCTGACATCTAAGCTTGTGTTTCATGAGACAGTTTATTACTCGACGGATGGAAACACCTCATCCATGGGTCAGATATTGACATATTTCATAATTTCACTTCCAGTCTGTGCAGGTGTAATCTGACAGAGGAAAGCTGTAGAGTTCTGTCCTCAGTTCTCACCTCAATCTACTCCAGACTGAGAGAACTGAACCTGAGTAACAATAAACTGCAGGATTCAGGAGTGAAGCTGATCTCTGATGGACTGAAGAATCCACACTGTACACTGGAGATAATGAGGTACACTCACACACACAGACACACACAGATACTGAGGTATACACACACAGACACACACATGCACACATAGTTACTAATACTCATCACAATCATGAGTCTCTTCATTTGATATTTTTATTCTGACATTAGTTGCTTGTGTTTATGAGACAGTTTATTACTCGATGATTCACTTCTAAGCTTCACATTAGTGTTTTATTAACATCCAAGCTGTGCTGAATTAGACAGGATGCTTGCATTAATCAGAAGGTGTGCAGGCCGAGGTGTAGGGTAAAACAAGGCTTTTCTCAGTTCCTGTAGTTTTTCCTTCCCTCTCCCTCTTTAAGGAATGTCCATATAAGTGTGTTGACTATGTCGGGCTGGTCCTGCTGAAGCCAGTGGCTGGCACCGGAGATGATGTTCAGGCGGAAGTGGTTGCGGATGTAGAGGCGACAGGCCTCGGCCATGTCCTGCTCGAGGAAGGCGTCCCTTTCACCCCACAAGAGCAGCACCGGTGAGCGTACCTCACTCTGTTTGAGGGGGAGGAAACTGCAGATGCAGGCAGGCACATGGCCACAAATGAGGTATTAAAACCCACATAAATAAACAGCATCATTACATAGACAGGGTATCCCTTAGGTTTTCTATCTGAAATGGGGTCTATTTTTTTACTATGTTACTTCATTTACAGACACGTTTTTTTTCTATTGACACAGAAAAGTTTACACAATAGTGAATATTCATTATGCATTTTCTTCTAATTAATTACAAAGATATTGTTTCCCTCTTTTGCCCTTGGCAATTGTCAACTTCCCCATACTTACTCACACAAACACATAAATCCACATTTGCCTGAGCAGAGGAGCAGATGAGGTACTTAGTCATGCATGTACCGAACATGCACCAACACATCTCAGTGTGTAATACAGAAGCTTCACAGTGTTTGTGTTTTGCATTGCACTGTGTTGCTGTTTAATTCGTAGCATCTTCTACCGAAAAATATACTGTGATGTAAATAGATAATGTGATATTTGTGAGGTTGACAGATGTTAATAGAAAGTGTAAATTGACTAAACCACGATATTGAGGCGTGTGCCTTATTTTTATGTAATGACAACAAACAGAATCTGATGTGAATCATATGTAGGATTCATATTCGACACAAGAGGGCAGCACTAGCTCAACTTTAGTTGTTGCGCAATACCACCACAAACCGTGGAAAAGATGGAGCAAGTCAACTGATAGAAATTCCTGTATAAGGAAAGGATGTGAAATAAGATGATTTGAGAGCAAGCATTACATCTGTGTTTAAGTAGAACCAGAAAGGAAGAATCCAGCTATTGCTTGATTAATATGTATCGGCAATATGCTTAATAATTTTATAAATGTGTGTGTATGTGTCACACCTGAACACATTTCTATAATAGTTGAGGGCAGCTGTAAGGGCTCCGGGCTGCGACAGGGCATACAGGTAGGCCTCAAGTTCTTCAGCAGTTAGCCAACGGCCCTTAAGCCCGATCCCAGTGCTCCGGCTCGTATACAGACTCTTCAGTGCCTGCACATACACACCATTAAGATAAATTCAATTCAACTGTATTTGTACAGCACTTAGTTTTATATCGGCCTTATATAAATACACAAATTCAGGAAATAAATTATATATTTTCAATTTAGATTCATCCCTAATGGGAACACAGGAAGCAACAGTGGTAAGTATTGTCTTCTTCAGACGATATGAGGAATAAACATTGACAGAACCTAAACTCAAAAAGGAAAACATAGTCACGAGGGTGACACTGGAGGGTGTGATTATAAAACGACTCCCTTCTATAACAGTGCACTGGTCATATGGTCAACTTGTGCAACTGCAAAACCAGGAACTTCATTCTACTTACTAATGGAGACTTGCATGCAAAACTTCAAATAAGCCTGATCATATAAAAACATCTGAATGCCATTTACCCACCCTACCATATACAGTATCTACCCTACTTACTTACTTTCTCTACTTTATACTTTGGAGAACCTACCCTACTCTACCCTACCTATCTAACCACCTTACCTATTCACCATACCCACTGTACCTTCCCACCTTACTTACACACCAAACTCTACCCTACAGATTACCTACACACCCACTCTACCTTCCCACAATACCATACACACCTACATACCTATCCTACCCTATACACATCCACCCTACATTCGCCTATTTGCTCATCCCCCCATCCATTCTACCCAGCATACATACTCAGCATCAAACCGTTCACATATCTTCCTACAATTATCTTGAACTTGCATCTGGTCAGTAATCTTTTACAATTCCAACACATTATGAGCTGCTTTTACATAATATTTGATTCAGTTTATGCTTCACTTGTAACCAGTGTAGTATAATGTAAATGTAAAAATGATGTGTTCAGAGTGTTTGGAAATAAAAGGATGCCAATGCAAGCTGACTGCAAGATATGGGTTTCTGTGGAATAAGCTGAAATAATAAACATAGTGGTACCGGGATTGTACAGAAGAGAAAGAGAGATAAAGAGGGAAAAAACATACATTCACACAGTCCCAGTCATTTACTAACTTCATTTAGTTTTAGCTAGACAAACTTCCATTTTTCTACACACATATTGTTGAAAATAATAATAATAATAATAAATGTTTTATAACTAGTCATGCCATTACAGCACTCTGTTATATCTCAGTATTTTGTCTTGGTCTGCACATCAGATTTGAAACCCAGAGAGACTGGGCTGTCAATAAACCAGTGGTATTAGCAGCATGTATAAAAAGCATCTGCATACCTGAGTGGAAGTAAACCAGCATTTATGATTTGTCAAGTGGATATACAGTAATGGATGTAAACAAATGACCCCATCATCACAAAGTCAAACCATGGCCTAGCCTACCCAGGAGTCTTAAAGAATGGTGACCAGTATTGGGTAGGATACTGTAGTTATTACAGTACATTTGGCTAATGAAATCTAATAGAAAATTTGTTCAGTAAATAATCCTATCTGCAATTTAACAATGTTAAGCCTAAAATGAAATCGCTAAGACTATGTATGATAAATGCAATTAAGCATCGTATCGTACTCACCAAGTATCTGTCCGACGTCTACATACTTGAACAAGAGTTCGATTGTTGATGGCTACATTAACTTGGTTGTAGGAAGAAAAAAAAACTGCACTTTGTTGATCACTTTGCACCTGCTAGCGAGACAGGTGAGGCATCTCACAAGGTGTCAAGATGAGAGTCCAACGTACCGTACCACACACTCTGCTACGATTACCTGCCATGCGAAATTTAAATCTTTTTCACAATTTTGTATTTTTAATCGTCCATCGTAAGATCGAAAATTTGTAAGTCGAGCTATCATAACCTGGGAAGTATCTGTATAGATTGTAGATCAGCACCACTATATGCATATTGACCTAAAATTATTTCACTTAACCTAGATTTAATTCAATACTAAACATTTACCCCTGCAACTGGTACAAACACACACATACATAAACACACAAACAAACAGAAGGTGAAACGGGTCCACCTTAAAGTCGTTGATGGAAAGCATAACCTCTGGAAAGCGTGGAAGTTGGAAAAAAAAGAAGTAACTGGACTTGAGCATCTGACTGGGGTGGCGAAGAGCATAATCTGAAGAGAAGACAAAGAAGAAAAGGAAAGGATAAATGAGAACATGAGGATGTTAAAGCACAGGAATAAGCATTAAGCAGAAGATACAGGGTAGAAATAAAACCAGTTGGCAAATAAACAGGGCAAAGAGATCTGGGAGTGGGCAGAGGAAGCAGGCTGCAATTTTAGACAACAATTAAAAATAAATGCAATATGCTATTTGAAAAGCGACAGCAAATTATATTCTGCAAAATTAAAGACAGCATCGTTTAAGTCCTTAGCTCTGTCTTTGTTCTATGTAGCACCATGGTCCTTAAAAAAACGTTGTCTCATTTCACTGTGTACTGCAACAGCTATGTATGGTTAAAGTGACAGTAAAATACCCATAGCACACATAGGACAGCAGTCGTCAGCTGTGCCATATGTGAAGGCAGCACAGATACCTGTTTGGAGACAATTTTTAATGCATGTATATAATTTCCAAGCTAGTAAAATGTTAGAAAAAAATGTTTAAAGTCCAGACACAAACACTGGCTGCAAGTTTCGCTTAGTTATTAACATATTAATATTTTAGTTCAAATTAAACTGCGCAATAAAGAGAAATAGTTTGTGGTGTAGTGTTGATTAGGCCGTAAAATGACTATCAACCGACAGACGGAATTTTGTAACTGGAACTGAAACTACACACAAATGTACTTCATACATTTTAGTGTTAAAACTAAACAGGTTTGTGTTTCAGAATAAAGAACAGATGGCAGGCACTTATTTCCAGGGATTTCAGTACAGCGTAACATACTGCGTCATCAGGTAGGCGTGGCCTATTTGATAATCCAACCCTAACCTAGTTTTTGGTTGTTTATTTGTTTTCTAAAATAAAATGCTGGGACAAGTGTATTGCATCACAAAGAGAGCACTGTGAAGAAGATTAATGGACAAATGCTTTAAGTCTTCAGTGTTCAGAATAAAGAGCAGATATAAATGCTTACCGAATATGTACAAACGTGTCAGGCTTCATTAATTCATTAATGATGCAAAACGAATTAAATATTTAAGACACAAGACATTTACCATTTTCACAGAAAGCAAGATCGTAATTAATTTGGTTCATTCTTAAATGTTCCTTTAGAACAAGGTTTGCATCTTGTACTGTAAGCACCATGGCAGTCTTTCATAACCACTGACCCTGCAGCATCTGTGCAAAAGGGTGCAAACTGTGTGACACAAAACACAATAAACACAAAAGACAATATAACTGTTATAAACAGACTTATACAGCTTTACATATCTGGTATCTCGAGATCTTTTGGCTTCCACTGTACAAAACCACCTTGTTAGTTAGAGTAGTGTGTCTGCCCAAAAAACAGAGCAAAGTTACCAAATTGGACTGTTTGAAGAGATCCGTGGCTCCTTTGTCCGGATCAAAGAAAAGCGTGGTCATGGAACAAGGCATTTAAAAGCTTTGAAGAGTGATCCCATGGCAGAAGTGTTACGAGTGTGGCAAGGAGCTCTCTCACTCTCACTCATTTTCTTCCGCTTTATCCGAACTACCTCGGGTCACGGGGAGCCTGTGCCTATCTCAGGCGTCATCAGGCATCAAGGCAGGATACACCCTGGACGGAGTGCCAACCCATCGCAGGGCACATACACACACTCATTCACTCACTGACTCGCACACTACGGACAATTTTCCAGAGATGTGGCAAGGAGCTGTTCTTTCCAAATAGGAAAAATAAGCTAGGAGATATAACTGAATTTGAGTTGAAATTGAGAGTCTTCACAGAAGAAGAACTACATCCACAGACAACATTAGGTGAACAATATGAACTGAGGAAGGTAAAGATGCTGAGACTGTATCTATATTGCAA
This sequence comes from Tachysurus fulvidraco, assembly GCF_022655615.1. Lineage (NCBI taxonomy): Eukaryota > Metazoa > Chordata > Actinopteri > Siluriformes > Bagridae > Tachysurus > Tachysurus fulvidraco. The sequence continues at coordinate 6,949,460 of NC_062531.1, forward strand.
GAGGATAGCCACAACTACAAGTAGACGCATTAACACAATAGATGAATTTGCAGTTGAACAAGGTCCTTCTACCTATGCTGAGGTATGTGAATGTAAGAAAAAACTTGTCATAACTGAGGACAACAGTTCCATTGCTGATTCACCTTTTTTGTTGGACGACAGTGTAGGTGTGGTGTTGATAGAACCAGGCACTATGAATGTAATACATAGCTCAATTTCAGTTGATGAAGAAATTCAGTTTGCATATGCAGTTTTAGAAGATAGTGCAAGACCAGTTACAAACCACAAAGTTTAGACTTCGCAAGGGAAACATTTTCCACGATCTTAATGCAGCTTTTACGGATGGCTTAGTATCTGTCAATGATTGTCTTTGTAGAAATTGAGATGGTCCTACCTAATGGTAGCACAGAGAAAGGAGAAGACCATGGTTTTGAATCTGAGAGGGTCTGAGAGCACGGATTGTTAACTCGTGCATACGGTTTATTAATCCGTGCGCACGATTTGTGAAACTGAGGGAACAGTTTAATAATTTGTGAGTACGATTTATAAGCTGAGGGGACGAATTACAAAACCGTAATCACGGATTTGCGGGTCTTGTTTTCTTTTCTCCAAGGGGTGACCAGGCGGGCTCCGTATTACCCAGATACAATAGTGCTATTTTCTGATTGGCTATTGTGTAGCCTCTTTTTTTTTGATTGGCTGATAAGTGTCAGGCTTGACTAAGAACTCCAGGGAAGACACGCTTGATTCCTGCCTGGTTCCATAGAGACAGCGGTGGGGACAGATACATTTTGTGCGCTGCGGCTTATTAAATCAATAGTAAGTTTTTCAGCGTGAGAAATACAATGTGTGGCAGGAGAGTGTGACAAAAGACAGATGCTCAATGCGTGATACTTAAGAGCCCTATGTCCACATTGATCATAATGACCAGTTTCATGTTTTCCTGTGCAGATGTGTTTGAGATGATACTATAGTTCTAAAATTCACACACTAGACACCACAGTAAATAAAAAAAATGTTAGTGGAAGTGAAGTGAAGGGAAATCATTTGCAAAATTACCTGAACACTAATTCCAGATTAAATTCAAATTTAGAAGTCAAAAAAATAAATGAAATGAAGTATTACATGATGCTCAATGTATAGATGCAGCCCAGAGTATCTTAGAAAACATATCTAAACAATAACAATCAGGAGGAGCTATCAAATTAATTGTAACACAATGTTGAAAAAGACAACATTCCATACAGCAATAATAAATCTATTATTAAAAATTGTAAACACTCTTGTGAAGTAACTCATGTTTTCACCTGCACCGTGTGTTCCTTGTTACAGTCTGCTTGGACAGCTATTGATTCTGTTTCCTGCTTGTCTTTCCTTGAGGAAAGGAATTACAACATTATTGATCACTAGTATAACAGGGTTCCTACAGGTTTCTTAAAGTTAAATTCAAGTCTTTTTAAGACCTTTTTAAGACCATTTATATATATAAAAAAATAATAATACCTATTTCATGTCCCTCCCAGCAAAGAAAAACAAAATCCTTGAACTTGTGTTCATTTATTTTTCAAATGTGGAAAAAAGATAAGCCAAGCCAAAAACATCAGTATTCCACAAGAAAGTTTGTCAAACAATGTTAAGTGTTTTTTAACATGAGCTAGCTACTTATTCCATGCTGGGAATATGGGGAACTGAGAGACCCCTGAACAATAAACATCGAAAATCAGAACTCAACAATAAATGAAATTAAATTAAGAAACACAGTCAACTCCTTAGCTCTTCACTCAGGGCAGCAATGTCTTTATCAAGGGCCACGTTCACACTGCAAGTCTTAATGCTCAATTCGGATATTTTGCTCAGATCTGATTTTTTTGTTTGGCTGGTCACATTACCATTTAAAATGTGACCTATATCAGATACCAGTGTGAACTGTTTGCGGTTTCGAACTGACCCGCATGCGCAAACGAACAATAACAATGACGTCACACGCAGCACGCCATTGCGCTAAAAAGTTGGCGAGGTTATTGAGGAAGTAATGTGATGTATTCAATGCAAACATTAGCTGGTTCATGTAACCACTTTATATAACACTCTTAACACACACGCGTTACCAGTCATGTTTGTGTCACATTTTAGCCAGCGCAAAGAAAAAAAAAAAAAAAGGTTTTCGCACCAGCGAAAACGTGACACAAACGTGACTGGTAACGTGTGTGTGTTAAGCAAAAAAAGTCTTCACCCGGTGCATAATTGTGACGAATGTCGATGTAGATTGATGTAAAAGTCGCATCAAATCTGCCTTGTCTGTTCACACTGCGGCCACATTGGAAAAAATCAGATTTGGGTCTGATTCAGGACCACATATGGAAATGGCCCAGATTTGATTTGAAAAAATCAGATCTGGGCCAGATTTGAGTGTTCACACTACTCCTGAAGAAGTCTGACCTGGTCACTTGACCCCAAAAAAATCGGATTTGGGCCACTTTTACCTGCAGTGTGAACAGGGCCATGGACAGCCAGTAACGTCAACCTCTCCTTATGGACTCTCCGCAAGAGGTTGGACCTGGAGATCAGGTCAGCCATCTTGCTTCCTGCCTTCCTTTCAGCCTCCTTAGCCAGCCTGTCCGCCAGACCCTCACACACCTCTTGTATGCGTCTCCTCTTCACCTTTAGCTCCTGAAGACACTCCTCTGCCTCTTTCATCTCCTATGACAAAACAGATGAGAAAATATGTGTGTGGGGGGGGGGAAGAGAGAGAGAGAGAGAGAGAGAGAGAGAGAGAGAGAGAGAGAGAGAGAGAGAGAGAGAGAGAGAGAGATATTAGGCTATAGGGCATTACCAGCCAATCAGGTTTAGGATAAATTCATGTGTAGCCTATGATTTCCCTTTCTTATTCCTACCTACAGAAGTATCAGTTATATATAGAATATAGAACATGTCTTCAATGACCTGGTTCAGCCTAACCATTTGTAAAATGACCCTATTAAACCATCACACTACCTTAAGGACTGACTCTGCACCTAGACCAATGCTGATGTCTTGTGGGCTGAGCCAGATGGTCTTGTCTGTGACATCCAATTTGGTCAGCTGCAGGGCAGTGATATCATGGAGGACTTCTCTCTTTATGAAGCGTCTCTGTCAAAAGACAAACACAAAAATGTCCGGTGCGGCACATTAATCACCAACATCAAATTGTCTGATTTTGATGCACAATGTATCCACTATTTTTTTACACATACTAACCACAAACTCCACATTGTCAAAACACATCAATTGAGCCCAATCAGTGGTGATTATAATGTTAGAGGGCAACTCACCCCCCTACCAGAGTCTTACTGCACCTACATTTCTGATTTGAAAAATGCGGCAAAAGGAGGCTTTGCCTAGCAGACCGAGGGGCACGCGGGGGGAGTAGGGGCTCAACACTTATTCCAACTCGCTACGAAGGTGTGGCCGAGATTGGGCGTATTTTATACTCCACAGTAGTGATGCCTGATTCAAATTCAAGTACAGTGTAAAGTTTTAACCTGAAGAGGGCACCACACTAATGGTTTTTGGTAGAAAATTTACTAAAATGTACTAAAATACCAAAAATAATTACCAGACATGTAGACATCACTATTAGACACTTATTTATACAGTTTATCAGCAAAGAAAAATGATGAGTTGCACTTTAAGTAAATTATTACCATCAACTCAGTCAGGTCCTTCGGAAGGAATGGAAGCACAGGCTCATCTGTCTGATATTTTTTCAGGAAGGGAGTGAAGGTCCTGGCGAGTGCCACGTAGAACTGCAATTTGGCCAAGATGAGTGGATCCTTCATGGCTGCTGCAACATAAGATGCTAACAGAGAGAGGCAGACAGAAAGGCAGGACATTTCAACTTAGCCATATATTACAAAAACTATGACAAGGCCACACCAGCACCAGGTTTAGGACACAGTCACAGACCTATTCACTGCATTTCAGAACGGCCTACCTGTTCCAGGGTTCGAGAGTTTCTTTGATTTCACGGATTCCATGTACAAGAGCAGTGATGGCCAGACTTTCAGGGCTCTCTCCACAACCGGAAGGTTTTCCACCCAACGATGGGCACAGAAAAAAGGGGGAACACAGTAGACTTGGTTACTGTGATGTAATCCTCTCCTCCTGGCGGACACATTGAGGAACAATGTGTGCATTGCTTTCAGCAACTTGTCCAGCTGCCATGCAGAGAACCCACACTTGAATGCGTTGTGTAGCGTGTGTAGGCCACAGCTCCCCACACAAATGAGCTGAGCACATGAAGGTTTCATTGCAAAACTTAATATTAGAAACCAAAATCATATTTTGTATCACATGGAGATGGTTTTGAACTGCATATGTTGCACCCATGCATCAATTTTTGCTCTGTAGCAATATTATTGTTTGTTCAATGTAAAGTGCACTACAAATAAAAAGCATTATTATAATTATTAATAGATTAATTCACTAAAATTCACACTCACCCACAACCAGTAATAGCATTCTAAACTGCTCACCTCCATACTGCTCAGCGTGATCTTTCTGGAAAAGGCAGAAGAGTTTCCAATTCACACTGGGCCCATCCATTGAAATGGACACCAAGTCCATGAGGTTCAGTCTGTCCATATATTCCTAAGAAAAAAAGGGTTGCATTTGATTACTCAAATAAGAGGACTGGATGAGCACATATGGTTAAGGGAAATAACTAATTGGTCATGCAATATTGCAGTTACAGAAGAGTATATGCACACAAGTTGAGTCTATCAATATAAATTGATGAGCTTTTAAAGTAAAAAATGATTACCCTTACTTTGAGATGCGACAGCTGGTCTTGTGCGTTGGAGAGCCCAGATATATGGACTGAACCTGTCCCTCGTTCCAGAAGCGGACGTGCACATCCAGCTGTTTGTTTTTCGCAATCTCATTGAGACTCTCATCAAACATAAGAACAAACAGCGTTTTGTTGACTTTGGACACCAGTTCTTCTTTGATGTGGATAGCTAAACCAAACTTGGCTATGTAAGTGTGATGTGGCACACACAGTTTAAGTTAAATAAAGACCCAATAGAATTTGGCAAGTTCTTTATTTTGTTTGTTTTACTATTGAAGCAGTCACATGAAAGGTGCACATTCCATGTTGACTGCTAGTAACATCCAAAGTAAGGTAAAATCAATAAATGGTTGTATTAATGTGAATATTTGTCTTGCCCATTCAGGAAAGGCCTAAAAGGGAGTGACCCGCGAACAGGAAGCCAGTGTTATAGCATCCTGAAGGGGAGGAGTCATCTGATCAAGCATGCAAAGATTATAAATGTATTGTATGTAGAGATTTCAGTGATTTTGTTAAATGATAATGCCTTTGATTACAGGTAGACTTCATTTTGGGTGTGAAAAGTGTAAAGTGTTAAGATCTAGAAACATAGTGTTGCTAACAGATGGAGTGTTATGATTGGCCCGTTTGAATCTGAAGGGAGGGGACCAGGATGATTAAAAGACAAAGGAAATGCTGCAGAGGGAGAGGGGTGTTGGTTGGAACAGTAGCCAACAATTTAGTTATTCCCTTTTGTGTTTTGTTAAGTGTTGAGTTGTACTTTGAATATTTTTTTTTTATTTGTTTATTTTTTGGTAAATTTTGATTTTTCAATGGAAATTTTGCTTTGGCTTCTTTCACACCTGTCTGAGAATGGTGGCTCACATAAATAAAAAGACACTTCATTGGATTTTTCGAGAGTTTTGCCATTTCTTTTGCTGCCAGTTCGCCACTGCACCGACCATCTTACCACACAAACTTTAAAAATATAATTGCCTGCGTCAGTCAACATTTCCTGTGGAATGCTGAGATTTTCACTGATTTCTCGTGCTTCTCCTTTGCATGTTGTGTTGTAGTCTATGGTTGTGGTGTCGTAGTGCGTGATCTTCCTTTACTGAAGGCATCGTGTGTTTACAGTATATTGTACGGTGACCCGGGGCTGTGTTGCTATTTAATCAAAATAACCGTGGACTTTTTAAGGTATTATTTCCAAATTAATAAATTCAATGCTTTTAAGACCCCACGAGAACCCTGTATAAACCAGCTTACATTATGCATTAATGAAACAATAGATGTAGCTCTTACAGTGGACTGGTTGATGGGGCACATTGTGAAGTTTGAGGGTCTGATTCTTCTACAGGACTCTATAAGCACAAAAAGAAACAAGAAACAGCATTAAAACATCTACAAAGACAGCTGATTCATCGTAATTTTCATCATAATTTGAGACTACTGTGTTGGCCTTCATGTATAATAGGAAGAAATTAAAAAGAAATATAAATAGAAAGAAAATTCAAGTCAATTCAGAATAAACGTTTTCTATGAAGCAAATTTCACAGATTGACATCAGCTGCATCAAAACGAAGCTGTACGGAGCCTGCGATTGATTTCTGTTTGCAGTCAATAAAAAGAAACAAATGAGCAAGTTCCTGAAAACACATCTAACACAACCAGGTTCAAGCTGTAGATTTAATTTTTTTTAAATTATAAAAGAATGGCAAAGAGACTTTACTGCTTCCGTATTTCAAGAAACATTTTTGTGCACTTACTTTTAATATAAAGAAACCTGCAAAACGAAACAAGAAGATCATATTGGTGTGAAGTATTAATGTAAAAGGAGCAATAGTTACGAATGCAGAATATTGACATTTTAGGAATTTGACTAGATGCCATGATTTCCACTTAACATAATGAACTGATGTGTTGTATGAAATAGAAAAAAACTAAACACAACTCACTTCTGACTGCTTTTCTTTGACATAAACATAAAACTGCAAATGACAGTAAAACAACTGCTGCTGTGAGAAAAGCTGCTATGAGACCATATCTGTTCCTTCCTGGTTTGCACTGAACATCTCTAATGGAAGTACCTTCTTCATTCAACCGAACAGCTTAAATAAAGGAAACATAAAAACTTTTACACAAAGAAAAACTCTGAAAGGTAATGAATGCAACATGCAAACAAAAATATTAGCACTTACATGAAAAAGAAATGACTTACTCTGTCCATTTAGAGCAGTTCACACCTTCAGGAGAATAAAACCCTGGCTCACAAATGGTATCTGAAGCCTCTGTACCTGTAAATAAATACTGAAATATCAAAATCACTTTATCCCCAAACACACTGCAAATTCACTAAAGTAAAGCACATGACATTTTTACAGAACATTCACCTGTGATTTTAACCCTTTTACCAGAACACTGGAAAGAAACTCATTGGACATTTTCAATAAACAAACTACAATTTTGTAAAAAGGCCATAAATTGATGTATAAACCATAAACAAACACTGTAGTGTGTGATATAAAGAAATTCAGAACATGTGCATAACCAAAACAAGACCAAATATTTTTAAAATAAGACCAATATTTTTGGTTCCCTGTTAAGTATGCAATGGTTCTGCACCCTGAGGCTGAAATCTCACTGTGCTGCACATCTTTAAAGATTATAACAGTCATGGATGGTAAAGAGGTAATGTTTTTTTTATGTGTAGTTTGTCTTGTGCAAATTACAAAGTTTGTAATGCATCATTTGTTGTTTATCAATTCATCTGATGCTTTACCTTTAATTAGATTTTTTATATTAATTAATATTTATTTTAATATAATTACATATTCAGGCAAAGTTCTGGCACTTGTATTGATGAATTTTTAGGAGTTTTAAATTGCAATGCCTTGTTGTTTTACAAATTTTTATTAATGAACTTTCAGCATCATTAAAAAAATGTGCTACTGGAAAGCTTATGGCCTACCAAATGCACATTACACCAACCTTTCTGCTTTATGTATTGTCCAGGGGTGCATTTTGTGTGTTCCACTGCATATCTGCAGCTGCCTTTGTATTCATCAGTACAGTAAAATCCCTCCACTGGCTCACAGACTGTATCTGAAGTCCGTGTGCAATTTGCCTTTACTCTTAGTCCATTTACTATAAGAAACACAAACAAATAATTTCCAAACACACAATTGTATATAAAACATTCTAGATTTACCAGTTTTGCACACGGTACACTTAGAGCAAACAGAACGGTCATTAGGTTTAGCAGAGTATGTTGAGTCAGGACACGGCAGACACGTTGTTTTGGTGAGTTTACTGCAGTGAATTTTAACATGTTGTCCTGAAAACAGAGCAAGGATAAGCTGAAAATTGTAATTACAACTTTATTGAGCTCTATAAATGGATAAAAAAATATTAATCTAATGTGACAGAAGAGTTTTTTCAGAATAGAGTTTTATTTTAATTTTTAGATATGTGCACGCAGGTCTCCAAATTTTGCAATAATTGTCAGAGTGTGTAAACTGTTTTTAAATTTGGGATTGGTCCAGAGAATTGATCATTGTTCCTGGGACCCACTATCTGGTGTTCATCTGCATCACTGCACTGCACACTGTATAACATAATTACTTTCTGGTTCATTATGGGAAGGAAGAGAAGGGACACCATACTTTACATTACATACACCAGATTTTTGCTATAAATACTTAGATTGTGGTGCTGGTAACAAGCGCACTGAGAAAGATTTACACTTTTTGGCAGCTTGCATGGCTACAAAAGTTCTTTCATTTGAACAGCTCCTAACCTGCAGGCTTTGCTATACAATATGTCATGTATGTGCTGTTCTCCTCTGCTTAAACCCAGTTTCTACCATCTACCATGGTTCGAGAGAAATTTTTAAATGTAAATGTTTTAGCAATCTAAACTATTCTAGAATATGTCCTAGTGTGAAAAAGGGATACCTGTAACATAAATTACAAACCAAATGGAACCACATTTCTTACTACAGGTTTTTGTGGTAAATTTGTCATTTGTAATTTAGAATTACACATGTTAAGACAATACATAATTTTCTAACTCCTTACCAGGTGAATACATGGGGCAGCATTCTCCATTTATCTCAAATTCACCTTGTGCACAAGTGCAAATACCCAGTTCAATATTCAGGAAGAAAATGCCAAGAACACAAAGTTTCCGCTGAACTGGAAAACACTGCAGAAAATAGTGACATCTCAAAAAGTAAAGTTTCCTCCTCATTCTTCATGGACTGCCACACTGCTAATGTAGATCATTTGTTGGAGAAGAATCTGAAAAACAAAAGAAAATGTCTTTTTTTTTATCATTTTCAAATTGGTTTATACAAATTTCTGACGTAAATGAAATAAAAAAAAAATAAAGTTCTCTCTCTCTACATATTTCTTTCTATCAATCTACCTATCACCCTATCACACATATAGGTGTTCATGATAACAAGCACTGTGAGAGATCTGAGTTCACTGTCCTAAAAGAAGGATCTTGCAATGCAGTAAATCTTAGGTTATCTGTTTAAAATAAAGTAATCCTTTAGCTACTTTTGAAAACAGATAGTGGATGATGTAGGCATATAGAACAAATATTAACATACATTGAAAATAAATGTAAATGTATTAATTAGTCAAGCTCCACAAGCATCACAACAAAAAGTAGAATATTTCTTATTGATCTTAATAAAAAAAAGTGTTTGCAAGACTTTAATTGTAAAGGTTATTATGTAAGGTATAAAACTGGCTGAGGGAGACATTAGAAGGAAATAATCAATAATAGACTAGTATAATGACATTGTCCTGCTTAACCTGATCTTGAACTTTTTCTCAAACAGCCAATCCTGACCCCCCTGATGCCCTAAGCAAAATTCAGTTAAAGGGGCCCTTTGACTTGACCCGTAAGCCATGTAAACTATTTGCCATTGTCACACAGTCTAACCTGACACCCCACTGCAAAACGTATAAACAAATATTTAATTTAATGGAACATTTTCTTAAGCTGAATTTTAACAAGTGAATATTAATTGAATATTAACCTAAATAAGCAAAAAATAGTAAAATATATAATTAAATATACAGTAAAACATAACATATTATAAAATAATAATAAAACATAGTACAATAAAACACAGCTTTAGCTTTTAAAATTAACTTTGGTTCCCTCTATAGCCTGTTCATTTTAAGCATGGGCATTAGTCTATTTGGGCCGTCTAGAAGAAGCTAAGGCAGAGGCAAAATTATCAATGATGTAATCATAAGACAGGTCCTGTGACATGGAAGACCTCAGATTTTTGTCATTTATAGTTCTATAAAATTCTAGATAGTGTTGATGTTCAGCTTAGGGACAGGTTCAGTCAACCAGATCTACAGTAGTGTGCAAAAGTGAAAGTATAGATACTTACTCTTATTCATTTTATAAGCTGCATAAGGCCATTCAAATGTCTCCCTAAGATTGCTATTTATACATTTTTTTTAATTTAAAATACTATTTATACTTTACTAATGAAAATGCAATCAAGAATTAAATTTAATTTCTGTTATTATGATTTCTTATGTCATTATTAATATTAAAAATTCCAATTTGTGTTAGTGAAAATGTCATTCCTGATATCAAAAATGGACATTGTTAGTAGAAAATTTATTACTATTAAGAATGTGCATGGAAAACTAAACACTTTTAGTATTTTTTTAAAAATTGCACATAAATGCAATATACTGTGAAAAAAATGCATATACTGTGAATCAATAAAAGCTAAAATTGGGGTAGCATTTCACTATTTTTATAGTTTGTTATATGCATTCATAATGACCAGACAGAATGCCCAGCTAATCAACATTTTAAAATCAATATATAGTCAATACATAATCACTGTCTTGATGTGCGCCAATGATGAGGAGTGTTATCACGCTTATTATTGTACTGGTTCCCACGCGAAAGCTTTTGATCTTGTGCACGTAAACACGTAATAATGCTTTTCCGAGCTGCAGTTCTTCTTTAGCATCTATCAAACGTAATAAATGTATTTCACTCGCGCTTTTGTCAGGCATAAAGTAACAGAACTCAGCCCTGGAAGTGTCTAGCAAGAGATACACTGACTGCATCGGGAAGGTTAGCATGACAGACTATAGAGGGAGGATCACATTAACTTAGCTTTACTGTTATTTGTTGACATCAAAACTGGAGAGGACAGAATACATTCTTACTTAATTGCTGTTCTCGTCGGGATATATGTCAGTATCCAGTTTAACCACAGATTGATAAAGGTATAGTTTTAAATAGATACAACAAAAAATATTAGGAAAAAAAAAAGAAAGGAAAAACGTCACTTACCCGGAAGCAGTCTGCAAGGCTCTCAAGTTTTGAAGACGGGTGTCGCTACACGATCCGTAGCAATAGGCAAGAGTGACCATTTTAAATATGTCTAGCCCCCCGGGAAAAAAAAATGACATAAAAACATTACAAAACTTGATATTTGATTTAAAGAAAACATATTAAAGTATACATTGTAGTGCTGGTGTTTAGTTATCTTTTTTCTGAGATTTAATTACACAAAATTTATGATAAATTCATTATTTTATAAAATGTCATAAAGCCAGGACTACTTCTGAGCAGGTGTTGTCAGTGAACCAGGACCCCCTGGCACCATCTCAGGGCCCCCATTTTGAGAACCTCTGGCCTAGACTACTTGTTCTGAGCAGGTGTTGTCAGTGAACAAGCTGTAAATCTGTTGGCTGTTACACTCAATTCTCTAACAGCAGTCAAAATGTCATTGTTTGTGTCAAACAAGTAGTGAAATTTGTTGTAACATTAAAACTGGAGGTCATGACTTACTCTGTGCTCAAAGTGATGCTGAACAATTCCAGGATATGCTTTTATTTTCAATGGTTGTTGCGTTACAATAGTGCTATTTTCTGATTAGCTATTGTGTAGTCTCTGTTTTTTGATTGGCTGATAAGTGTCAGGCTCGACTAAGAACTCCAGGGGAGACGCGCTTGATTCCTGCCCGATTCCATAGAGAAAGCGGTGCGGACAGATACATTTTGGGTGCCGCGGCATATTAAATATATGATAAATAGTTTTTCTGCGTGAGAAATAATCTGTGTGGTGGGAGAGCGTGACAAAAGACTGAAATGAGTGACTGTCACACTCAACATGTGAAACTTGAGAGCCCTGCAACTGTATTTATTTACCTCATATAAACATCACTACATCTTGCAGTTGCACTGTATTATACAATTCATTTTAAATCATACATAGAATTCTGTGCCTGTGTAGAATTGAAGATAAGTGACCTATTGTTACTTATAGTCTGTACTGTACATGAGCCACAATGTTTTTAAGAAGTGAGTATAGACAAACCACAATAAGTTCTTGTAGTTTGTCATATTCAGTTACATTGATCATCACCTCTACCACTCCTTCCCCATGATGCTTACTTTGCATATATTTGTACATATGTTATTGTCTCTGTATTGTATACATTAAGTACAAAGTTTATTCACTGTATCCTTAGAGCTCTTCATTCTGTAGTTGTGTTTAATGTTGAGTAAATGTAATATAAATTTTTATAACACAATCATCAATACATCCTCCTTTATTTTATATTTTTTACAATAGAAAGATGCCTTATTCCCTTTCAGAGTCGCAAAAGTCAAATATATCTAAGTCTTTAGTTTAATATAGTAACATATGTTAGTATAGTTATAGTTTAAAGATGAAACATAAATAATTTTTAAGAGAATAGTAGAAAATGAATGAATGAACTAACCAAATGGAACCACATTTCTTACTACCTGTTTTTTGTGGTAAATTTGTCATTTGTAATATAGAATTATATATTTTAAGACAATAACAATTTTTTTTTATTTTATCAGGGTAGTGTAATGACATGGTCATGCTGAACTTGATTATTATCCTCTAACAGCTGATACCACCCCGGTACTTTAATGTGTCACACACTGCAAGTGATGTGCAAGTGAAAACTCTCAATTGTAATGAAGTGCTTCGAGAAGCTCGTTATGAGGCACATCAAGACCCAGTTATCACCCTCACTGGACCCCCTACAGTTTGCGTATCATCCAAACCGCTCCACGGCTCATTTAGCCCTCACCCAACTGGACGATAAAAACACTTACGTATGAATGCTGTTCATAGACTTTAGTTCAGCATTCAACACAACCATCCCTCAGAACCTGATTGGAACCTGAGGCTGCAACTGGATCCTGGACTTCCTGTCTGTGAAACCTCAGTCAGTCCGAATCGTGAACAGCATATCCAGCACCACCACACTAAGTACTGGAGCCCCTCAGGGATGCGTGCTAAGTCCACTGCTGTTCACCTTGCTGACTCACGACTGTGCAGCAATGCACAGATCGAACCATAACATCAAGTTCGCCGATGATATGACCGTGGTAGTCTCATCAGCAAGAACGACGAGTCAGCATACAGAGAGGAGGTGCAACAGCTAACTGTCTGGTGTAGGGCCAACAACCTATCTCTGAATGTTGACAAAACTAAAGAGATGGTTGTTGACTTCAGGAGAGCACAGAGCTACCACTCTCCGCTGAACAGTGACGGACCACCTCCCAGCAGAAAGAAAGTCCAGCAGTGTCTCTACTTCTTACGAAGGCTGAGGACAGCCCCCCCGCCCCCCCATCCTGACTACTTTTTACAGCGGGACCATTGAGAGCATTCTGAGCAGCTGCATCACTGTCTGGTTTGGGAACTGCACCGTCCTGGATCGCAAGTCCCTGCAGCGGATAGTGAGGACAGCTGGGAAAATCATTGGAGTCTGTCTTCCCTCTATCATGGACATTTACAAAACACGCTGCATCTGCAAGCCTACAGCATTTTGGGTAACCCCATACACCCCTCACACACACACTCTTCACCCTCCTGCCATCTGGTTAAAGGTCACAACTTGATGCAGATCTTGATTTTTACAGAACACTTCTTGTCAAGTTCTCCTCAGATGTGACTTCTGCCAAGACTTCCTTCTACAAGGAAAAGCTTGAAGCTTCCTCACATGACCCTCGGAAATTCCACAACATCATCTCTTCTCTGCTCAACCCCCCGGCTCCACCTTCTTCCTCCCTGAATGCAGAAGACTTTGCTTCTTTCTACCAGGAGAAGATTGAGGAAATCTGCCGGACCTTCACTTCAGCCCCGACTGCACTTACATCTCAGAGTATGCATTCCCCTACACCTTCGTTGTCACATTTCTCAACTGTGGCAGCAGAAGAGATTTTACAACTCCTCCAGTCCTGCAATCCTACCACCTGCCCATTGGATCCACTCCCTACCACTATGCTCCAGACCATCTCACAAGACCTCTTGCCCTTCATTTTCACGATCGTCAATAGGTCCATAGCATCTGGTCAGGTACCAACTACTTTCAAGAGAGCAAGGGTTATTCCCATCCTAAAGAAACCTGCTCTGGATCCATCAGACATCAAGTTGTGATTTCTTCCACTTTCTTTCTGATGATCTTAGCTCTCTTCGATTGTTGCGCAGCACATCTGAAAGCCAAGGAGCAGGACAAGAAGTTTTCTTGGGTTTAGTGAACATAGGGCAGAGGAAGTCCATAGTTGAGGAAAGAGATGAGAGGAAAGTATCTGTGGCTGAGCGTCTGTAGCGGAGAACCTTCAATTTAAATAGGTAAGCCCTGCCCCCCAATTCACACCTTAAGGGAGACTGAAACTACTCCTGATTAATCAGCTGAGAGAACAACAAAACCAACACTGCCATAGAATATAACACAATTCAAATCACACTACTCTAGAACAAAGTGAGTTAAGCAGATAGTATACAAAAACAGGAACCTACTTTACCAGAAGACAATATAATCAAATGTAGAGAGTTAAAGCACACAATACATCTTCTCAATGACCTCTTAATTATTTCTTCTTAATTATCTTCATTTTTAACATCCCAACACTTAATAACTGTGAAGGTTATGATGTAAGGAATAAAACCTGACGGAGGGAGACATTAGAAGGAAATAAATAATCAATATCAGGGTAGAGAAATGACGTCCTGCTGAACTTGATTATTCTTCTAACAGCTGATACTACCTTGGTTCTTTTACTGTATGTGTGAGTCTCACACTGCGCAGACACTGTACATAAATCCAAACATGACGTGTTACTGAAAACACACACACACATAGATTCTTACTCAAGCGTGCATCTGTGTAACCCTACTGCGTTTGCTGTCTGACAGCAAGAGTAAAAAAAAAAAACCCATAAAAGCCATGTCGTCAGCAGTCATGTGACATAACATCTGATTATGTCTTGTGACAAATCACCCAGTGTGTAAAATATTATAAGGACGATTACATACAATTATAAATCAAATTAGTTCTAAGATGGCATGAAAAAACCACAAAAGTCCTGTCCGCCTGCTTTCAAAGTCAAAGTGTAAAATGTTCTTCAACTCATTCAGGCACAGAGACAAACTCTGTCAAATACCTGACAAGTCCTGTTTCTATTTAAAACATTCCAGTCTTTACTGATTGTTGTCATAAACTGAAAACTCATCATGAAAACCATATAGTGAAAGTTTTTAAAATTCAAATGCTAATGCTAAAAGTTGTTTTCCAGCAATGCTGTGTATCTACTGCATAGTTATTGAATGAATTTTCTCGATGAGCTGCATTTCATTTGTTTTTCTAAAAATGTAACAGTACATAGGTGTCAATGAAACTGATTCTAAATTAGTTTAATTATTGGTCTTATTTATTATTAATAATTATAGTCTCAGCCACTGCACTTTGAAGATTGTTAATCCAATATGTGTTTACAGAAAGAGTAAAAGCCCCCTTAATGTAATTTAGTTATTAAATTTGCATGAAGAAGTTAATTACAATCCCATTAATGTGAGCCAGCCTTGAATTTTATTTACATTAAGCTATTAAATTAACTATCTGAAAGATTAAAAACATTATGAACTTAACATCTCAATTTAAGATTTTAGCTTTAGGGTGTTTAAAATGAATATTAAGATAAGATAAGATAAGATAAGATTAGATAAGATAAGATAAACCTTTATTCGTCCCACAATTGGGAAATGTCTGTTACAGCAGCAAAGAAAAAAAAATTAAAATATATATTGAAAAAATAAAGACATAATATAGTATACAGTGTATACACAATGTATAAATACAAAGAAAAAAAGATACTCTGCATAGAGTTAACAGTCACATGAAATGTATATATAGCAGTGTGTATGAACTAGTATTGTATTGTTCTGGGCCAAGCTGTGTGATAAATTTAAAGATGAAGAATGTAGTCCAAACAGAAACTACAAAACCAAAAATCCAAACTCACACACAACATACTCTTAAATGACAGTAAGAGATAATTTATTTTTACTACACTTTTACATTTACAGTTGATAATGCTGCAGCTTACTAGCATTGTTTTGCAATGTAAAAGTGTTTTAAAAAGTATAAAATGATACACATTTACATATACATACACTGTGTATAAAATGTTAAAAAGATTCCTACAGTATGTTAAATTTTTCTTTTTTCTTTCAAAGTAAAACGCTTAAGGTGACCATCACCAATAGAGATGGCACCAAAATCCCTATGACGAGGCCCAGATGAGATGGTTTATGGCTGCACACTGCATCACTCAACCGTGTTCCCTGTCTGATTATCATCTGGCCAAAGGGGAGTATTATAAGATGATGATGATAATAATAATAATAATAATAATAATAATAATAATAATAATAATAATAATAATAATAATAATTTAGCCTTAAAGGCTTCATTTCCTCCAACTTTGTTGTGCTGATTACATTCCTAAGTTCTGCTTTCCATACTCAAGTGTGGCTTCTGCTTGATAGGAATGATAATCTGACTGGACATCCCTAATGTACATAATACTGAAAATGCCTTCCTGATTATCTATTTAAATAACTGTCTAGGTGAAATAAACTAACACAAAGTATTAGTAAACTCCTGACTCAAACATGTCACACTAGTGATGTCCTGGCTATAAAAAAGGAAAAACCTGTGTGTCAGGTTTCAGGCTGGATTTAGGTACAGACACTTTAAACAGCACAGAAAATCAAATCATCTATATCTTCAGGACCATATTATACATCCTACCGAGCCTCAGAAACAGCACCATAAAGCCGTTATTGGCTTTTAGAATAAAGAGCAGATATAAATGCTTATAGAATGTGTACAAACTAGCAGAACCATGGACTTCATTATTTATTTAAAAACACAAACAGACCGATATTTTCTAGCTGTTCTTTGCATCCTCTCCATAGTTTCATATAGTTACAATTTCAACTAGATATTTATATTTATTTAACATGTTTTTCGGAAGTCTCATTCAATGTGATACTACCCTTCTGAAATTCACACACTAGACATCACAGTAAATCCAAAAATTTTTAGAAAAGAAGTAAAAGAAAAGTCTTCTTAGAAAAGAAGTGCAAAAGTGAAGTGGAAGGAAATAATTTGATGAATTGAACACTAATTTTAGATTTAATTCAAATTCAGAAGTCAAAAATAATGAATGAAATTAAGTATTATATGATGATTGTTGTATCGATGCAGTCCATCTTAGAAAACATATTTAAACAATAACAATCAGGAGGAGCTATCAAATCAATTCCAACACAATGTTGAAAAAGACATTTCATACAGCACTAATAAATCTATTATTAAAAATTGTAAACAATACAGATCTATGCATTTCAACTCTCACAAAGAGAGTCAGTGACCTGTAAAGAGGGCAGTAATAAAAATAAATAAATAAATAAACACTTTCATTGGTTGGAATGACAACAGCTTCTTGACTTAACTAGTAGAAAAGGGCATTTGAGTCCAGAGTTCATGGTAACACAATTGTTAATGCAATCACATTTTTAGGGCATTTGATACATATTACTGTTTATATAAGTAGTAAGTTACAGTTAAAAGTGTAAAACATGGGATTAATGTTTCGGCACCGAAAATAAGAATCAGTTGCATTATGTTAGTGTTAAAAGAAGATTTTTTTACTAACACTAAGTTTTCCTCAGAAAAGCTAAAAGTTGTATTCCAGATGACATACTTATGCACTTTTTTACACCATTTTGTATTTTACATAGTTTGAGGAGTATAGAATATTGGACAAGTGCATTCAACAATTTATAATAAAAAACATTTCTGCTCTCCCAAAATGAGTCGAGTCCTGTAAAGGACTAATAAAAAAATTTTTTTTAAAAAGAGACATTTTTTAAAATTTTGGTTAAAACGAAAACACTGAACTCTTTTTTGGGTTTCCAAATAAAAAGTCTTATTTGTCCATTCAATGAGCTGGTGCTTTAGTAAAAAACATCCTTGTGAAGTAACTCATGTTTTCACCTGCACCTCATTTTGATGACATCACAGACCATTACCTCATACTGTACACACTACTTATAGAACCGACTCTGTAGAACTATTATTCCATCCACTAAAGACAGATTCACAAATAATTGATCTGTCTCATCTTCTTACTGTACCCTTAAACACAAACAATAGTTGATGTTCCACATATGGCAAAGCTCTACACCTCACAACTACAATGCTTTACAAGTACAGGACAGGAAGAGCTAGATAAACTTATTACTACAGCTAAATCAACAGCTTGTTCACTAGATACTGAAAGAAGTGTTACATACAGCTGGTGAGCCTCTTCTTAATATTATTAGCACCTTGCTGTCTTTAGGTTATGTCCCTAAATCTTTCAAGTTGGCAGTGATTAGGCCCCTCATTAAGAAACCTAATTTAGATCCTAACGGACAAATCAAATTACAGACCTATTTCACATCTTCCGTTTATGTCAAAAATACTAGAAAAGGTTGTGTCTGCCTTCTTACAGGAGAACAATATCATTGAAGAGTTTTAGTCAGGCTTCCAGCCCCATCATAACACAGACACTTTTTTCTTTTACAATGTATAAAAAAATGCTTTGTATTCTGCACACATTCACACACTAGGCACCACAGCAAATCCAAAAGAATTAGAAAATAAGTGCAAAAAGAGTGGTGAAGTGGAATGAAATCATTTACAAAATTAACTGAATAGCAGAGAGGCACGGTGGCTTAGTGGGTAGCACGTTCGCCTCACAGCTCGCCTCACACCACCAGGGTTGGGGTTCAATTCCCGCCTCCACCTTGTGTGTGCAGAGTTTGCATGTTCTCCCCGTGCCTCGGGGGTTTCCTCCAGGTACTCCGGTTTCCTCCCCCAGTCCAAAGACATGCATGGTAGGTTGATTGGCATCTCTGGAAAATTGTCTGTAGTGTGTGATTGCGCGAGTGTGTGTGTGTGCCCTGTGATGTGTTGGCACTCCGTCCAGAGTTTATCCTGCCTTGATGACCAATGACGCCTGAGATAGGCACAGGCTCCCCGTGACCCGAGGTAGTTCAGATAAAGTGGTAGAAAATGAGTGAGTGAGAACTGAATAGCAGATGTAAAAAAATCTCAAGTCAAAAATGAGATGATTGTTCTTCTTGGTCCTAGTCCAGAATACATTAGAAAACATATCTAAACCATAACAATCAATTAAAAAAAAATCTGATGACAAAAAAAAACTGAACATTCCATACACCACTATTAAATCTTTTTTTTTTTAAATGCTCTCCCATTTTTTTTTTGTTAAAACAAACAAACACCGTTTCCAAATAAAAAGTCTTATTTTTCCATTCATCAAGCTGGTGCTTTAGAAAAAAACAACATCCTTGTGAAGTAACTCATGTTTTCACCTGCGCCATCAAATCATTTTGATTGATTTCTGTTTGCTGTCAATAAAAAGACACAAATGAACAAGTGCCTGAAAACACATCTAACACAATCAAGTTCAAGCTGTAGATTTAGTTAAAAAATAAATAAATAAAAGAATGGCAAAGAGACTTGAATTACTGCTTCCGTAATTCAAGAATCAAAACATTTTTGTGCACTTACTTTTAATATATAAATCAACCTGCAAAACAAAACAAGAAGATTGTATTAGTGTGAAGTATTTAATGTAAAACAAGCAATAGTTATGAATGCAGAATTTTGACATCTGAGGTATTTGACCAGATGCCATGATTTCCACTTAAAATAATAAGAAATAGAAAAAAGACTGAACACAACTCACTTCTGACTGCTTTTCTTTGACTCAAACATGGAACTAGAAGTGACAGTAAAACAACTGCAGTTGAGAGAAAAGCTGCTATGAGAACATATCTGTTCCTTTGTGGTTTGCATTGAACATCTTTAATAGAAGTGCCTTCTTCAACCTCAATCTCATTTCTGACCGAACAGCTTGAAAAAAGGAAACATTAAAACTTTTACAGAAAGAAAAACACTCTGAAAGGTAAATAATGCAACATGCAAACAAAAATATTACAGCTTACATGAAAAAGAAATGACTTACTCTGTCCATTTAGAGCAGATCACACCTTCAGGAGAATAAAACCCTGGAGAACAGGGCTCACAAACGATATCTGATGCCTTTGTACCTGTAAATAAATACTGAAATATCAAAACAACTTCATCCCCAAACACACTGCAAATTCACTACAGTAAAGCACATTTCATTTTTACAGAACATTCACCTGTCATTTTAACCCTTTTACCAGAACACTGCAAATAGGACATTTTGAATCAGTAAAAACAAATGAATTATTTGTTGAATGAAGTCTGATATAAAATTAGAATACTGTTGGTGTTCACTGTGAGCAAAAGCAAAACAAGGGGAGGAGAAAAGAAACCTGTCCTGGTGAATATAATTACAGAATGTCTAAAGTTCTGTTTTTTCTTTTTAATGCAAAGATGCAGGAATCTCTTACCTAACTTCATTTATAATAAGATTATTTTTTATTTTCAATTCATCTGATGTTCTAACAAGAACATTATCCAAAGTTTAATGTTGTTACTGTTTTAGTCACCGGGATAAAAATACATGTATAGAATTAGTAGCTACCTTTCACTGATTCACTCAAAGTGATGCAGTGATGACTTTCAAGGAGATTTAAATTGTGATGCTTCTTCAATGGCATTTTGAACTTAATGTCTTGTTCAAAAGCACTGACTCAGAGTATCACCTTTTTCAGTGTGATTAAAGGACCGATAATTTAGTACCCACCTGGAGTGTTTATTTGTTCCCCCGGTTTACATTTACTGTGTTTTATTGCAAGAGAACAATCATTTCTGTTATCTGCATAATGCTTGCAATAATATCCATCCAACACCCCACAGACTGTATCCTCCATTGTTGTACAGTCTTGTGAAATAAAAAGGCCTAGAAGGAGAACATGAGATTTGAAAATACTCAGAATAAAATAACAGAAACAAGAATTAAATATTTAAGACATAAGACATTTACCGTTTTCACAGATTTTACACTGAAAACAATTTTGTAATCCATTCGGTTCATTCATAAATGTTCCTTTAGCACAAGGTTTGCATGTTGTACTGTAATCACCATGGCAGTCTTTCATAACCACTGATCCTGCAGAACAGACATAATATGACCTGATGAGAAACTGATAAAAGGACGGGCACATGAAAGAATTCACACCAAACAGTCTTTATAAAATCATCTGCCTAAGATCTGCTTTACAGAGAGTTTCTCCATTCCAGGTCAAATTGTATATTATACAAAATGAAAAGTAAATATATTTAAATGGAAAAAAGTCTGATTGAATTTTTTTATATATAGTCAAATCAAGTCAAGAAACTTTAATTGTCATTTCAACCATATATAACTGTTGCAGTACACAGTGAAATAAGACAATGTTCCTCCAGGACCGTGTGGCTACATAAAACAAAGACAGAGCCAAGGACTTAAGTAAGTTAGTAATAGATACATAAAGTGCATCTGTGCAAACTGGTGCAAACAGTGCAGGACAAAAGACAAAAGACAATAGACACAAAAGACAATATAACTGTTATAACAGAGTTATACAGCTTTGCAGGTCTGGTATCTTTGGGATCTTTTGGCTTTCACTGTACAAAACCATGTTGATAGTTAAACTTGTGTCTCTAAATTATCCATACATGTGGATACACCCAGTGTTCTCATAATTGGTTCTGGATCCACCATAACCTTGGTCAGAATAAAGCCTTTACTGAAGATGAACCTCTTAATAATTTATACATCATATTTAGCTGTACTTTCATTTACTTAATGGCATGATTCTATAACAAAAGTATCACCATGTCATACCCATAGCACACATAGGACAGCATTCATCAGCTGCTGATAGGTATTCACTTTGTTCACATTTCTCTCCATATGTGAAGGCAGCACAGATACCTGTTTGGAGACAATTTTTACATGTATATAATTTCCAAGCTAGTAAAATAGAAACAAATGTTTAAAGTCCAGAAACACTGGCTGCAATTTTGGATTAGCTATTAACATATTAATATTTTAGTTCAAATCAAACTTCGCGATAAAGAGAAATAAAGTTTGTGGTGTTTGTGTTTAACACGTTTTAGTGTTAAAACTAAACAGGTTTGTGTTTCAGAATAAAGAACAGATAAAACACGGACCGTGGGCAGGTCACACATCCTGCTTACCGAATATGTACAAAAGTGTCAGAAACACGGACTGCATTATTTAAAATGTTATGCGGAAGTTTCATTAAAAATTATTCCAACCACAAACACCGGATGCGTTCTTCTACTTTTTCTTCTGGTGTTTCTTGCCATTTCTGCCACCTATAGGATTGGAGTGGGGAGCCGATAAGATATTTGGAAAACAACATGGGAGGCAAATAACAAGGAAGAGAAGAAAAATAGGAATAAAACCGTATCTTAAATTCTGTTAGTCAATCTTATTCATTTTAAGTACTTTATTAGTACCGTTTTCTAGCAGAACCTGTATAGACAAACTATTTATTCCAAGTGCTATTAAGGCTTGTGTTAAATAAAACGCTGCACTTTTATATGCAGCACATTTAATGAGTACATGTTCTACTGTTTCTACTGTCCACAGGGATCTCAGGTTTTGAAGACAAGCAAGAGTGACATATTTTATATATGTTTAGCCCCCTGGCACCATCTCAGGGCCCCCAGTTTGAGAACCACTGGCCTAGACTACATGTTCTGAGCAGGTGTTGTCAGTGAACAGGCTGTAAAGTTGTGAATTTGTTGTAACATTACAGCAGGAGAGCATGACTTACTCTGTGCTCAAAGTGATGCTCGTAGCTCCAGTGGTTTTCTCTGTGGGTGAACGAGGATGATGCTGAACAATTCCAGGATATGCTTTTTTTTTCCATTTGCGTCTTACCCTACGGAGCGTGACCAGGCGGGCTTCGTTTTACCCAGATACAATAGTGCTATTTTCTGATTGGCTATTGTGTAGCCTCTTTTTTTGATTGGCTGATAAGTGTCACTCTCGACTAAGAACTGAGATTCGCTTGTTCCTGCCCGGTCCCATAGAGACAGCGGTGCGGACAGATACATTTTGGGCGCTGCGGAATATTAAATATATGATCAATAGTAAGTTTTTCAGCGTGAGAAATACAATGTGTGGAAGGAGAGCGTGACACCAGACCGATGCTCAATGCGTGATACTTGAGAGCCCTATGTCTACATTGATCATAATGACCAGTTTCATGTTTTCCTGTACAGATGTGTTTGAGATGATACTACACTTCTAAAATTCACACACTAGACACCACAGTAAATACAAACAATATTAGAAAAGAAGTGCAAAAGTGAAGTGGAAGGAAATCATTTGCAAAATTAACTGAACATTAATTTCAGATTAAATTCAAATTCAGAAGTCAAAAATAATGAATGAAATGAAGTATTACATGATGATCGTTGTATCGATGCAGTCCAGAGTATCTTAGAAAGCATATCTAAACAATAACAATCAGGAGGAGCTATCAAATCAATTCCAACACAATGTTGAAAAAGACAACATTCCATACAGCACTAATACATCTTTTATTAAAAATTGTAAACAATACAGATCTAAGCATTTCAGCTCTCACAAAAGGAGTCAGTGACCTGTATAGAGGGCACTAATAAAAAAAAG
Source organism: Tachysurus fulvidraco (assembly GCF_022655615.1). Classification (NCBI taxonomy): domain Eukaryota; kingdom Metazoa; phylum Chordata; class Actinopteri; order Siluriformes; family Bagridae; genus Tachysurus; species Tachysurus fulvidraco. Next base: position 6,973,310 of record NC_062531.1, read on the forward strand.
AAGCACTTTTTATTTGTTTATTTATTACAGCCCCACGGTTTCATTTTCTTTATTACAGTACAGTGAGGTACGGTGGTGTGAAAAAGTGTTTGCCTCCTTCCTGACAACCTTAAAAAAAATGGTGGTTCATGCTCGAAAATCCTCCAATGTGGCTGAATTACAACAATTCTGTGGACCAAGATTCCTCCAACAGTTGCAAGTTATCGCAAACGCTTGATGGCAGTAACAGACTCATTGCAAATTTAAAATATGTCTCTCTTGCCTGTCTTCAAAACTTGAGAGCCCTGTATTGGGTTTTGGGGGAAAGTACTTTTTCACGCAGGGCCATGTAGGTTTGAAATTTGTTTTCCCTTAATAATTAGATTAGATTAGATTCAACTTTGTTGTCATTACCGGGGCGATTCTTGAATTTTCATTTTAGGGGGGGCTCAGCCCCCAGGGTAGGGTTGTATACTACTAACCTTATTGCAATCCACTATTCCATTGTATTCCCTGTATTTCACTGTAAAAAAAAAAAAAAAAAAAAAAAAAAAAATTAGATGTGACCAGTCACTAGAAAATTTTGAGTTGTGAATGTAGTTTTTTTTTTACAATGAAGACTTCTGATTCATTTATCACTGTACAAACACACGTACACACGCTTCCAGTACAAGCGAAAATGAAGCAGCTTGTGAGAAGCAGGGTAAGAGCTGAATGATGTCATATCATAGCAATCCATCAATTAAATCACACACACCTTGTATTCTCTGATCGCCGTCCCTGCGGATTGAAAAACGCGCTGAATACACGCAGACAGTTCAGGGGAGGAGCCGAAACATGACGCAGCTTGTCGCCGCTTCAAATGCGTTTTTAAAGGGGACTGAAGCGATCAAAAACTAATTAATCAAATAATTTTTTTTGGGGGGGGGCCGCTGGGCAGACCTAGTGACGCCCCTGGTCATTACACATGTACAAGTACAAGGCAATAAAATGCAGTTTAGGTCTAACCAGAGTACAATAGTAGCAAGTGCAGGATATATAGTTTTTACAAGATTTAAATAAGTTAAGTGGTAATATCGAGTAATTTACAGTTGTGTGCATACTATGAACAATATACAGATTTACAGAAGGATATGTACTGTAATAAAATATATGGCTATTACTATAAACAGTAATTTACAGATATGTATGTTCTATGAATATAATATACAGATGAATAACCTGTATATGTGCTATGAACATAATATACAGATGTCTATTACTATAAACTAAAATTTACAGAGGGTATGTGCTATAAACAAAATATATATACGATACATACGATACATACGATAAACCGAAATATACAGGAGGATATGTACTATGGTCATAATATAATATATTGCTGTTATTATGAACAGAAATTAGGTGTGTATACAATGGTAAGGCAATGGTGAGCAGCAATGCAAGAAAGGAGAGAAAGTGTGCAAATGAGTATGATTTTATGTAACAGTCCATTAGTGCAATAATGAATTGTGGGGTGTGATTGATCAAATGTACAAGTGATCAGAAGTTTAGTTTAGACAGTCCATTAGCGCAATAGCATAGTGTGAGGTGTGTGTGTGGCAGTAGAGTGAAGGACAGTTGGATCAGTGAGTGGCAGAGTTCAATAAAGAGACAGCTCTAGGAAAAAGCTGTTCTTTAATCGGCTAGTCCTGGTCCGGAGGCACCTGAAACGCCTGCCGGAGGGCAGAAGTGAAAACAGTCTATGTGCAGGATGAGAGGAGTCCCTAAGAATGCTGCGAGCTCAACGCAGACAGCGTTTCTTGTGGATGTCCTCCATGGCTGGAAAAGGAGTTCCTGCGATGCGCTGGGCGGTTTTCACCACCCGCTGCAATGCCCTGCGCTCTGCAACAGAGCAGCTTCCATACCAGACTGTGACACAGCTCTATTGCACAGCGGTAGAAGTTCAGCAGGATATTCGAGGAATGCTGATTTTTCTTTAGTGACCTCCGGAAAAAGAGGCGCTGGTGAGCCTTCTTGACTAGACTGGAGGTGTTGGTAGTCCAGGACAGGTCCACCGAGATGTGGGTTCCCAGGAACTTGAAACTGGAGATGCGCTTAACAGCATCCCATTGATGTAGATGTTGTCATGTGTGCCTCTTGTCTCTTTCCTGAAGTAAACAATGAGCTCCTTTGTTTTGGAGGTGTTAAGGAGCAAGTTATTGTTATTGCACCATGTGGCTAGGTGTTGGATCTCCTCCCTGTAGGCAGTCTCATCACTCACTCTCACTCACTCATTTTCTACCGCTTATCTGAGCAGTCTCATCATTGTTATCATAATAAAAACCTTCATTTAAAAATTTCATGTTGTGATTACTTGTTATCTTCGACTATTATTTAAATTTGTTTGATGATCTGAAACATTAAAGTGTTGTTGACAAACATGCAAAAAATAAATAATCAGGAAAGGGGCCAACACTTTTTCACAAGACTGTATTTATATTGTACATTCTATAAAAAATACACCTTTATACAAATCAGGATCATAGGTTGATGTAAAGAACAAACATTAAATTATAACACTAATAATATAACATGAAAGTTTTCAAAATATTAACAATGAATGTCAGTTTTATACAAAAAAATCTATAAAAGTTTTAAAAATATTAATGCTGAAATGTTCAAAATATAGAATTATTAGAAAAGGGCATTTGGATCCAGAGTAACAGGATTGGTAACAGGATTGTAAATGCAATCACATGTTTAGGGCATTTGACAGACACATATTACTGTTTAATAGTAGTAAGTAACAGCTACTGGTCAATGAAATCATTTACAAAAATAACTGAATACAAATGTCCAAAAAATTTTGGAAGTCAAAAATAATGAATGATTGTTCATTCTTGTTCATAGTCCAGAGTATATTAGAAAACATATCTAAACCATAATAATCAATACAGACGACAAAAAAACAACAACAAAAAACACCGAATATTCCACATACACCACTATTAAATCTTTCTCTTTTTTTAAATCATACAACATTTCTGCTCTCCCAAAAGAGGTTGAGTCCTGTAAAGAGAACACTAATAAAAAAAATTAAATAAAAAAGCATTAAAAAAATTTTGTTGTTAAAAGAAACAAACACTGCACTCTTTTTTGGAGTAAAAAGTCTTATTTGTCCATTCATCGAGCTGGTGCTTTAGTAAACAACATCCTTGTGAAGTAACTCGTGTTTTCACCTGCATCCTTATTATGATGACATCACAGACCATTACCTCATACTTTACACAATACCTATAGAACAGACTAACTGTATCTCACCACATTATTGATTCGGTACAACTATTATTCCGTCCACTAAAGACAGATTCACAAATACCTTGCCTGATCTGTCTCAACTTCTTACTGTACCCTTAAACACAAACAATCTAGAGGAATTGACAAACAGCATAGGCGCCATCTTCACTAGCACATTAGAGACTGTTGCCCACATCCGATTAAAGTTAGAGACAAATCACCTGCATCATGGTATAATAGTCATATTCACATTTTCAAGAGAGCCACCCATAACCTTGAGTGAAAGAATTTTTAGAATTGCATAAAAGGACAGTTAGAAACAGGCTCTAAAAGCTGTTAGGGCTGAGCACCTGAGCAAACTCATAGAAAATAACTAAAACCATCCCAGGTTCTTATTTAGCACATTGGCTAGATTAATTTAGAGATTCTGCACTGACAACAATGAAAGTATCAAGAACACAATAGTTGATGTTCAACATACGCTATACAAATAAACTTGAATGAATTGAATTGAATTAATTACAGTTAATCGTGTAAATCATGAGATTAATGTTTCAGCACCTAAAATAATTATCAGGTGCATTATGTCAGTGTTATAAGAAGGTTATTTATTTTATTGCATTTACAATGGACACTATTTAGGTTTTCCTCACAAAAGCTAGAAGCTTGATTCCAAATCACCTACTTATGTATTCTTCTACATCATTTTCTGTTTTACATAGTTTGTGGAGTGTAGAATGTTGATGAGATTTTCTTTTCAGTTGATGAGATTTTCTTAAATGTTGGCTGATCTCTTTTATTGCCACATATACTCTATCAACATCTAAAAATGCTTTGTATGCTGCCAGCAGCATCACCTTACGTGTGTTTGACATAATTTCAAATGACCAGGACAAATGGCTTTTCCTTTTCTCATGTTCCATGTGTAAATGTGTTGTGTTTGAGATAATACTACCCTTCTAAAATTCACACACTAGGCACCACAGAAAATCCAAAAAATTATTAGAAAATATGTGAAAAAAAGAGCAGCGAAGTGGAAGTTAATCGTTTGCAAAATTAACTGAATACAAATGTCCGATGTCAAAAGTAAAAAATAATGAATGAAATGAAATATTACATGATGATTGTTCTTCTCGTATCTTGTCCAGAGTATCTTAGAAAGCATATCTAAACAATAACAATCAAGAGGAGCTATCAAATCAATTCCAACACAAAGTTAAAAAAGACAATACTGACAAAAAAAACAACACTATGAACATTCCATACAGCAATAATAAATCTATTATTAAAAACTGTAAACAATACAGTTCTATGGATTTCTGCTCTTCCAAAATGAATCAGTGATTTGTAAAGAGTACTTTTTTGTTAAAACAAACACTGTTTCCAACTAAAAAAATTTGTCCATTTGTCCATTCATCAAGCTGGTGCTTTAGTAAAAAAGAAAATCCTTGTGAAGTAACTCATGTTTTCACCTGCACCGTGTATTCCTTGTTACAGTCTGCTTGGACAGCTGGTGATTCTGTTTCCTGAATGTCTTTCCTTGATGAACGGAATTTTTTGATCACTAGTATTAACCAGCTTACATTATGTATTAATGAAACAATACAGTGGACTGGTTGATGGGGCACATTGTGAAGATCGAGGGTCTGTTTCCTCTACAGGGCTCTGTAAGCACAAAAAGAAACAAGAAAAAGCATTCAAACATCTACAAAGACAACTGATTCATCATAATCAATCATCATAATTTGAGACTACCGTGTTGTTCGTCGTGTATAATAGGAAGGAATTAAAAAGAAATATAAAAAGACAGAAAATTCATGTCAAGTCAATTCAAAATAACCATTTTCTATGAAACAAATTTCACAGATCGACATCAGCTGCATCAAAATTAAGCTGTGTGGAACCTGCGATTGATTTCTGTTTGCAGTCAATGAAAAGACACAAATAAAAAACAAAAGTGCCTGAAAACACATCTAACACAACCAGGATCAAGCTGTAGATTTAATTGAATTTTTTTAGCAAAAGAATGGCAAAGAGACTTTACTGCTTCTGTATTTTAAGAATCAAAACATTTTTTTGCACTTACTTTTAATATAAAGCAAGCTGCAAAACAAAAAAGGAAGATTGTATTAGTGTGAAGATTAATGTAAAACAAAAAAATGCAGAATATTGACATCTCAGGTATTTGACTAGATGCCATAATTTCCACTTAATATAATGAACTGATGTGTTGTATGAAATAGAAAAAAAAAATCAACACAACTCACTTCTGTCTGATTTTATTTGACTCAAACATAAAACTAGAAGTGAAACAACTGCTGCTGTGAGCAAAGTTGCTATGAGACCATATCTGCTCCTTCTTGATTTGCACTGAACATCTTTAATGTTAGTGCCTTCTTTGACCTCAATCTCATTTCTGACCGAACAGCTTGAAAAAAGGAAACATTAAAACTTTTACAGAAAGAAAAACACTCTGAAAGGTAAATAATGCAACATGCAAACAAAAATATTACAGCTTACATGAAAAAGAAATGACTTACTCTGTCCATTTAGAGCAGATCACACCTTCAGGAGAATAAAACCCTGGAGAACAGGGCTCACAAACGGTATCTGAGGCCTTTGTACCTGTAAATACATACTGAAATATCAAAACTTCATTCCCAAACACACTGCAAATTCACTACAGTAAAGCACATGACATTTTTACAGAACATTCACCTGTGATTTTAACCCTTTTACCAGAACACTGCAAATAGGACATTTTGAACAATCAGCATGAACAACTTTATTATTTGTTGAATAAAGTCTGATATAAAATTAGAACACTGTTGGTGTTCACTGTGAGAAAAAGCAGAACAATGGGAGAAGAAAAGAAACCTGTCCTGGTGAATCTAATTACAGTATGTCTAATTACAGTATGTCCTGTTTTCCTTTTTCATGCAAAGATGGAAGAATCTTTTACCTAACTTCCTTTATAATAAGATTATTTATTGTTTTCAATTCATCTGATGTTTTAACAAGAACATTATCTAACGTTTAATGTGGTTACTGTTTTAGTCACCGGGATAGAATACATGTAGAATGTGAGTAGCTACCTTTCACTGATTCACTAAAGGTTCTGTGACTTGCAGTGATGACTTTCTAGGAGATATAAATTGTGATGCTTCTTCTTCAATGGCATTTACAAATTTTCTATTACTCAACCAAATACAGCTGAAACATGCCATTTTTACTAGGGACTTAAGTGTCTTGTTCAAAAGCACTGACCCAGAGTATCACTTTTTAAGGACTGATAATTTAGTTTACCCACCTGGAGTGTTTATTTGTTCCCCCGGTTTGCATTTACTGTGTTTTATTGCAAGAAAACAATCATTTCTGTCATCTGCAAAATGCTTGCAATAATATCCATCCAAAACCCCACATACTGTATCCTTTATTGTTGTACAGTCTTGAGAAATAAAAAGGCCTAGAAGGAGAACATGAGATTTGAAAATGCTCAGAATAAAATAACAGAAACAAGAATTAAAAACAGGCAGAATTATGTTTACCATTGACACAGATTTTACACCGATGACAGTTGTGAAAACCATTTGGTCCAATCATAAATGTGCCTTTAGAACAAGGTTTGCATGTTGTATTGTAATCACCATGGCAGTCTTTCATAACCACTGACCCTGAAGAACAGATATAATATGACTTGATGAGAAACTCAGGCGTGGACGGATATGTGAAAGAATTCACCACATAAAGTCTTCATTAAATCATCTGCTTAAGATCTAAGCTAAAAATATCAACAAAAACATGGTTACTTTACATTATCTAAGCATTAATGTATCATGGGGAAACATGCCACGAAATCACTGAAGAGAAACAGAAAGATTATTACATTTCAAATTAAACTAAATATTAAACTTGATGATATTTTCAGTAAAGATGTTCAAATAGAAAAAAAAATCATCTGATAGGACAACCTCCAACTAACTAATAAAACTAAAAAAAAAAATTTCTAACTTTTCTAACTTTAAAAAAAACTGTGTGTCTCTGAATTGCCCCTAGGTGTCAATGAGATGCTCTGTGACACACTGGCATCCCATACAGCAGAGGTGTCAAACTCAATTGCACAGGGGGCCAAAACGCAAAGCACGCATTAGTTCGCAGGCCGAACAGGATAAACATTTATTGAACACGCTAAAACTAAATGTTTTTTGAACATAAATATGAATAAAGACAGACAGGCATATTATTCCAGAATAAATAAACTTTAACTTTATATAACTTAAAATACTTTGCTCTCCATCAAAATATCCCTTGTCAAAATGATACAAGTTACAACTATGAACATGCCGCAAAAAAATTATGCTTTTCCGCAAAAGTAAAAATAACTTTGCTCTTGTGCCATTTTATAAAAAATAAACCTAAACTTTAAATATCTTTAAATATTTTGATCTTCTTAAGAACATCTCCTGTCAAAATCATACAAATTCAAAATATGAGCATGGTCCAAAAAACCATGCTCATGAGTTTATAATACGGGTTTACCGGCAATATCAATAAACATATACTCAGCCTCCTTGTCTTGAAAGATTGTTTTCAGAAACAACTTTTCTTTTCTCCATTGTTAGGGGCTAGCTTTGACTTTACAATAGTGTTGTATACAGCAACAGAAGCTTCACTTGATTGGGAATGTTCCCAGGTTATCTATCGTTCTGCAAGGCAGCTGTTGCGCTGTATTATGGGATGTGTATTATCAGCACTTGATATCGCCGGGCCATTAATAACAATAATAATAGATCTATATTTAAAATGATCTCGCGGGCCGTATATAATTGTATGCTGGGCTGGATGTGGTCAGCTGGCCTGAGTTTGACACCTATGCCATACAGTGTGTATAACTGCCATTCACCCAGTGTAGGTAATAATCCTGTAACCCTGGTCAGGATAAAGCACTTACATCTGATAACTTTATAGTTCTTATTTAGATGTTCTTTCTCTTACTTAATGTCATGATTCTATTACATAAGTATGATGATAAGTGATATACCTTTAGCACATAAAGGGCAGCATTCTTCTGCTTCTGATAGATATTCATTTTGTCTACATTTAGTTCCACATGTCAGGGCAGCACAGATACCTGTTTGGAGACAAAATGTTTGTTAATGTAATAAATACTTTCCAAGCTAGTAAAAGTTAGAATAATGATTCATGTCCAGACACAAACATTAGCTAAATACAGAATACACAAGAAGATACAAAATGCTTATTTTGTGTAACTGTCGAAACATAATGTGATTTCACCAATGTGTCATAACAGTGTGAACCAGAAGCACAGTGTTATTTGTCTGATGGACCATTGTGCATGTTTATCTGACACAAACAACAACAGAAAAAGTGTTTAGCAAGGTACTGTTCATTCATTAACTTTTATCAGGTATGAGTACTGCACTGTTCACTTATTTCACTAAACAACATAGTGTTTATTTAGGTAACTTGCTAAATGATCAGTGCCAATTTATGGAGAAAATTATTATTACAAAAGGAGTACAGCGCACAGGTCCATTCTCTGGGTACTGGCTGTGCAGTGTTTGTGTATGCACTCTCCATGTCTGTGTGTTTGTTCCTCATGACTCCAGAAACCGTGCCAGTAGGTGAACTGGCTACTCCAAATTAATCCTAAGTATGAATGTGTTTGCATGGTGCTGTTGAATTGTGACATCCTGTCTACGGTGTATTTATGCTTATTGTTCCCTTGATAGGATCTCCACCATGACCAGGATAAAGTAGTTACTAAAGATTCGGCGCAGTAAAGTGACTTTTATCAACAATAAACGCCATTTTGTGAACTGAAACTACACTCACAGTGTTAAAACTAAACAGGTTTGTGTTTCAGAATAAAGAACAGATAAAACACGGACCGTGAGCAGGTCACACATCCTGCTTACCGAATATGTACAAAAGTGTTAGAAACGCGGACTTCATTATTTATTTAAACACACAGTTAGAACAGTGCAGTGAATGTAGTCACAGACTGTGCGTGTTCGCGCTGTTCTTTACGTCCTCCTTCATACTGCAGTCCTACATTTCCCGCTGTAGTCGAGTTGAATGTTTCTCAGCAGAAATATGGGTCAGCGTATATTCTGTATACCCTGACCAATATGCCTCATTTCCTCTCGGAGTCGCGATGGTAACCAGGTTAAGTATTGTAACTATATATAATTTAACTAGAAAGAACGTAGATTCTTTGTGACCACAAAAAACGGCACAATACGGAAGTAGATCTTGTGGGCGGGGCTGTGACAGAGCTTTAATATTTGAATGTGCATCATGATTAATACTGGAAAACAGTGTTTCATGTAAAGTTGTATGTGGAATATTGTGTCACTGTATAGAATTTAGGATAAGTGACTCAGTCAGTCTGCACATCAACCAGTCTTTTTTCCCCTACCATCAGTTTCTTGCTTTGTCATATTTAGTTACATTTGTCATCTTAATGTAGCTGCAGTTTTGCTGGTGAATGATATTACCTTTGTAAGTTTTATGTCCTGACTAAAAAGGAAAAAAAACAGAGAGCCGGTCCTGGCATTGCAGTTATATCTCTTTGTACTATAATAAATCCATGAATTAAAAAAATCTAATTGTGGTTTAAACCAAGTTTCTTGTACAGATAATATCCGGCTCATTTTCTAGATTTGTTATGAATTTCTTGAGTTCTTATCCATTTAACTTCCTGCATTTCACTTTAGAATGAGAAAACCATTACAATCCATCACATGTCTGACTGTGCACAGTTTGCATCTTAAGCCTTTCATTAATCATATCTACAGTGATATTCTCTAGCTCGAAAAACTTTTCAGCAGCTCTGATAATTTAATTTTTTTCAGGCTTGATTTTAGTTTATGCAGAGCAATATACCACTGTGGCTATGAAGAATATGAATGATACTTTATCAATCTTCATTCCCTTTCCTATGCTCTTGTACCTTTGTCCTCTGTTGGGGTTGTTACCTTTGTTTCTATAACTTTGGGAGTTTGTTTAAATTTCTTTAGGGCTTCAGCATATGATATTCTTTTAGCTACTCTAATGGTTTGGACTTATACATTTTTCCTTACTATGCATCCTCCATATCCTGCAATGTGATTGCTTCCACATTTACAGTTTGAACATCCAGCTACTGAAGAGCTAAATGTCAGTTCCAGTCCCAAGATCAGATAAAATGTGAGGTGTTGCGTCAGGAGATCCGGTGAAAAGGTCATTTTTTTGTCTTTATAAAACAGCATTAATTTACCATTCCTCAAAGACTTAAGACTTTTGATTGTCTCTATTAAATCTTTTGATGCTTTTGTTAGTTTGAAAGGATTAATGCTACTAACAAATTTGGTATCAAACATTCTCTGTCTGTTTCTGAGGTCTCTCCTGAACCTTTCTTTATTTTCTGATATTTCTACAACTTTCCATTAATTTCCTGCATTGCCTCCACTATCCACCTGTTGTAAACTTTTTCCAGAGAAGACCAGGAGACTTGGATATCCTTGTGCAGTAGTCTTTATTGTAGATACACGATGAAACGAGTCTGCAAGTCAGAGCGTACTGGCACGGGCGCTGCAGTCATCAAGTCTTACTTAAAGTTGTAATACATTGTAAATATACACATTTTAGGGGGCAGTCCAATCAGATAGCGACAAAACACTCGGGTGACCATCAAAACATGAAAGGATGTAACAGCCCCCACACCAGATCCTGGAATTTCACCCACCCTTAATATCATTAACATAACAATAGGACAAATGGCGCAAAGAGACAGATGATACCCTGAGTTACCTTGCCCCTTTCCTTCGATATTTATGAGATACATTTACATTTACATTTACGGCATTTAGCAGACACCCTTATCCAGAGTGACTTACAACTGAGCAACTGAGGGTTAAGGGCCTTGCTCAGGGGCCCAGCAGTGGCAGCTTGGTGGACCAGGGGTTCGAACCCATGACCTTCCGATCAGTAACCCAACACCTTAGCCACCTTAGAAAGATACAGAAACCACAAGTCTAATGTAAAGTTTGAATTTAACTAGCCTTGTCACTTGATTGGGCTTCTATATTATCCACAGAAATATGCTAGAACTAAAAGGAAATAAAACAATGACTTAAAAAAATTATTTTCCCACAATATTGTTATGTTAATGGGATTAAGGGTGGGTGAAATTCCAGGATCTGGTGTGGGGGCTGTTACATCCTTTCATGTTTTGATGGTCACCCGAGTGTTTTGTCGCTATCTGATTGGACTGCCCCCTAAAATGTGTATATTTACAATGTATTACAACTTTAAGTCAGACTTGATGACTGCAGCGCCCGTGCCAGTACGCTCTGACTTGCAGACTCGTTTCATCGTGTATATACAATAAAGACTACTGCACAAGGATATCCAAGTCTCCTGGTCTTCTCTGGAAAAAGTTTACAACACACCCCAACCATTTCCTCCTCTATTTCCGGATCGCTTCCACCTACTTCACTTAACCACCATCCTTGCTCAAGTCTCAATCCAACTGCTGCCCTATTACTCATCTCTTTTGTGTGTTAATGTAAATAAACTCATGCATGCCCTGCAATTGGTGTATTACAAATAACAGCCCCACTGTTTCATTTTCTTTATTAAAGTGATGTATTTATTCTCGCTATGTTGGACATTCTATAAAAAATAAATACACTTTTACACCAATAATTTACATTTACAGAATTTGGCAGAAATCAGGATTGTGGGGTGTTGTAAAGAAAAAAACATTAAAATATTACACTAATACTGTGATATAACATGAATGTGTTCAAAATATTAACAATGTGTCACTTTTTTATACAAAAAAAATCTATAAAAGTTTAAAAAATATTTATGCTGAAACGTTCAAAATATAGAATTAGTAGAAAATGGCATTTGAGTCCAGAGTCCATGGTAACACAATTGTTAAGGCAATTACATTTTTAGGGCATTTGACAGACACATATTATCGTTTATAAAAGTACTAAGTAACAGTTACTGGTGTAAAATATGAGATTAATGTTTTAGCACCTAAAATGAGAATCAGTTGCTTTATGTTAGTGTTATAAGAAGGTTGCTAATTATTTTATTGCATTTACAACTAACGCTATTTAAATTTTCCTCACAAAAACTAAAAGTTGGATTCCAGATCACATACATATGTATTCTTCTACACCATTTTGTATTATACATAGTTTGAAGAGTGTAGAATGTTGGACACTTCCATTCAATAATTGCATCTTTGCTTTGCCTAGCAGTAGAGGGCTGAGGCTACCAGGCAGTGACAGTGGATGGGAATTTTTTTTTAACGTTGGCTGATATCTTCCATTACCTCATAATCTTTTTCAATGTATAAAAATATGCTTTGTATGATGCCATTAGCATTGCTTTATGTGTATTTGACAATATTTTCCAATCACCAGGACGAATGGCTTTGCTTTTTCCCATGTTCCATGTGTAAATGTGTTGTGTTTCAGATGATACTACACTTCTAAAATTCACACACTAGGCACCACAGCAAATTCAAAAAATATTAGAAAATAAGTGCAAAAAGAGCAGCAAAGTGGAATGAAATTATTTTCAAAAATAACTGAATACAAATGTACAAAAAAAATTTGGAAGTCAAAAATAATGAATGATTCTTTTTCTTGTTCCTAGTCCAGAGTATATTAAAAAACATATCTAAAAATCAAATCATAATAATCAATACAGCTCTCCCAAAAGAAGTCAAGAGTCCTGTAAAGAGTTGTCTTAAAAAAAAAAAAAATTGTTGTTGCTGTTGTTAAAACAAAACAAACAAACACTGCACTCTTTTTTGGGTTTCCAAATAAAAAGTCTTATTTGTCCATTCATCGAGTTGGTGCTTTAGTAAAAAACAACATCCTTGTGAAGTAACTCATGTTTTCACCTGCACCTCATTTTGATGACATCACAGACCATTACGTCATACTGTAAACACTACCTATAGAACAGACTAACTGTGTCTCACCACGTTATTGATTCGGTAGAACTGTTATTCCGTCCACAAAAGACAGATTCACAAATAACTTGCCTGATCTGTCTCAACTTCTTACTGTACCCTTAAACACAAACAATCTAGAGGAATTGACACACAACATACGCACTATCTTCACTAGCAAAATAGAGACTCTTTCCCGCATTAAAGAAAGTTAGATACAAACCACCTGCATCATTGTATAATAGTCATATTCAGATCCTCAAGAGAGCAACCCATAACCTCGAGTGAAAGTGGAGAAAAACTAAATTAGAGGTTTTTAGAATTGCGTACAAGGACAGTATGTGCAGCTAGAGACAGGCTCTAAAAGCTGCTAGGGCTGAGCACCTGAGCAAACTCATAGAAAATAACTAAAACTATCCCAGGTTATTATTTAGCACAGTTGGTACATTAACAAAACAAAACAAAACAAAAAAAACAGAGATCCGAACACACTATTCCATCACAGTTCAGTAGTGAGGACTTAATGAGATTCTTCAATGACAAAATTGAAAATACCAGGAACACAATAGTTGATGTTCAACATACGAGAGCATCTCGTGACCCAGTCTCACCTAAAGCTCTACACTCAAAACGACTGTGCTTTACAAGTACAGGACAGGAAGAGCTAGATAAACTTATTACTGCAGCTAAATCAACAGCTTGTTCACTAGATCCCATTTCAACTAAATTACTGAAAAAAGTGCAAAATTAACTGAATACAAACAAAAATAAAAATTTCAAATAAAAAAAATGTCCATTCATCGAGCTGGTGCTTTAGTAAAGTGGACTGGTTGATGGGGTACATTGTGAAGATTGAGAGTCTGTTTCCTCTTCAGGACTCTATAAGCACAAAAAGAAACAAGAAACAGCATTAAAACTTCTACAAAGAGAGCTGATTCATCATAATTTATCATCATAATCTGAGACTACTGTGTTGGCCTTCATGTATAATAGGAAGAAATTTAAAAGAAATGTAAAAAGAAAGAAAATTCAAGTAAAGTCTAATTCAGAATAAACGTTTTCTATGAAACAAATTTCACAGCTCTATATCAGCTGCATCAAAATGAAGCTGTATGGAACCTACGATTGATTTCTGTTTGCAGTCAATAAAAAGAAACAAATGAGCAAGTGCCTGAAAACACATCTAACACAACCAGGATCAAGCTGTGGATTTTTTTTTTTTTAATTATAAAAGAATGGCAAAGAGACTTTACTGTTTCCGTATTTCAAGAAGCATTTTTGTGCACTTACTTTTAATATAAAGAAACCTGCAAAACAAAAAAAGAAGATTGTATTAGTGTGAAGTATTAATGTAAAATGAGCAATAGTTATGAATGCAGAATATTGACATCTGAGGTATTTGACTAGATGCCATGATTTCCACTTAACATAATGAACTGATGTGTTGTATGAGATAGAAAAGGAACTGAACACAACTCACTTCTGACTGCTTTTCTTTGACATAAACATAAAACTACAAGTGACAGTAAAACAGCTGCAGTGAGAAAAGCTGCTATGAGACCATATCTGTTCCTTTGTGGTTTGCACTGAACATCTCTAATGGAAGTGCCTCCTTCATCCTCAATCTCATTTCTGACCGAACAGCTTAAATAAAGGAAACATTAAAACTTTTACTCAGAGAAAGGTAAGGTAAGTAATGCAACAAAAATATTACAGCTTACATGAAAAAGAAATCACTTACTCTGTCCATTTAGAGCAGTTCACACCTTCAGGAGAATAAAACCCTGGAGAACAGGGCTCACAAATGGTATCTGAGGCCTTTGTGCCTGTAAATAAATACTGATATATCAAAACCACTTTATCCCCAAACACAGTGCAAATTCACTACAGTAAAGCACATGACATTTTTACAAAACATAACATTCACCTGTGATTTTAACCCTTTTATCAGAACACTGCAAATAGGACATTTTGAATCAGCATAAACAGATTATTTGATGAATGAAGTCTTATATAAAATTAATCAGAACACTGTTGGCTTTCACTGTGACCATAACAAGGGGAGAAGAAAAGAAACCTGTCCTGGTGAATCTAATTACCGAATGTCTTAAGTCCTGTTTTTCTTTTTCATGCAAAGATGCAAGAATCGTTTACCTAACTTCCTTTATAATAAGATTATTTGTTGTTTTCAATTCATCTGATGTTTTAACAAGAACATTATCTAATGTTTAATGTGGTTACTGTTTTAGTCACCGGGATAGAATACATGTAGAATGTGACTAACTAACTTTCACTGATTCACTAAAGGTTCTGTGACTTGTAGTGATGACTTTCTAGGAGATATAAATTATGATGCTTCTTCTTCAATAGCATTTACAAATTTTCTATTACTCAACCAAATACACCTGAAACATGCCGTTTTTACTAGGGACTTAAGTGTCTTGTTCAAAAGCACTGACCCAGAGTATCACTTTTTAAGGACTGATAATTTAGTTTACCCACCTGGAGTGTTTATTTGTTCCCCCGGTTTGCATTTACTGTGTTTTATTGCAAGAAAACAATCATTTCTGTCATCTGCAAAATGCTTGCAATAATATCCATCCAAAACCCCACATACTGTATCCTTTATTGTTGTACAGTCTTGAGAAATAAAAAGGCCTAGAAAGAGAACATGAGATTTGAAAATGCTCAGAATAAAATAAGAATTAAATAGAAACAAGAATTAAATATTTAAAACTTACAAACAGGCAGTATTATATTTACCATTGACACAGATTTTACACTGACGACAGTTGTGAAATCCATTTGGTCTATTCATAAATGTTCCTTTAGAACAAGGTTTGCATGTTGTATTGTTATCACCATGGCAGTCTTTCATAACCACTGACCCTGAAGAACAAACATAATATGACCTGATGAGAAACTGTGGAGTGGATGGATATGTGAAAGAATGCACCTCAAAGTCTTCATAAAATCATCTGCTTAAGATCTAATTTAAAGAGCTGCCAGAAAGAGTAAAAATATCAACAAAACATGATGTTAATTTCCATTATCTAAGCATTAATGTATCATGGGGAAACATGCCAGCTAAATCACTGAAGAGAAACAGAAAGATTATTACATTTCAAATTAAATATTAAACTTATTTTCAATAAAGATGATCCCTGGCCAAGATAAAGCACTTACATCTGATAGCTTTATAGCTCTTATTTGGATGTTCTTTCTCTTACTTAATGCCATGATTCTAGTACATAAGTATCGTGATTTCATACCTTTAGCACACAAAGGACAGCATTTTTCTGCTGCGGATAGATATTCACTTCGTCCACATTTAGTTCCATATGTTAAGGCTGCAAAGAAACCTGTTTGGAGACAAAATGTTTGTTAATGTAATATATATTTTCCAAGCTAGTAAAAGTTAGAATAATAATTCATGTCCAGACACAAACATCATCTACATACAGAATACACAAGATACAAAATGCTTATTTTGTGCAACCATAGAAACATAATGTGATTTCACCAATGTGTCATAACCACAGTGTGAACCAGGAGCACAGCTTTATTTGTCTGATAGACCAATGTGCATATTTATCTGACACCAACAATGTTACAACCACAGAGAAAGAAAGAAAAAAGCTTGTCAAGGTATTGTTCATTCTGCACAGTTCACTTATTTCACTAAACAACATTGTTTATTTGGGTAACTTGGCAAATCGTCAGTGCCAATTTATAGAGAAAATGATTAATACTGGCTGTGTGCAGTGTTTGTGTATGCACTCTCCATGTCCGTGTGTTTGTTCCTCTCAACTCCAAAAAACATGCCATAAGGTGAACTGGCAACTCCAAATTAATTCTAGGTATGAATGAGTGTGCATGGTCCTGTCGAATTGTGACATCCTGTCTACGGTGCATTTATGCTTATTGTTCCCTTGATAGGATCAGGATCCACCATGACCAGGATAAAGCAGTTACTGAAGATGGAGGAGTTAATTAAGGGTGTCGAATCTTATACTTCAAAAGGTGCTCGTGCAGGATTTGGTTCCAATCCAGCAGAAGCCACACCAGATTCCTGATTCTGTTTAATTAGCTCATTTTTGCTTTCCATAGACTTAAGTGTGGCTTTTGCTTGGCAGGAATGATCTGTACACACAGTCCCTTTGTGAACGTGACTGGACATCAAATGTCTTCCTGGTCATCTATTTAAATAACTGTCTAGACTCTAGGTGAAATAAACTAACAAACAAACTATTAGTAAACTCCTGACTCAAACATGTCACAACTGTTGTGTCCTGTCGATAAAAAAAAGGACCTTCAGGACACATTATACATCCTCCTACTCATCGTAGCCTAAACACAGTAAGTATATCTTGACTGCTGACATATTAATATTTAGGTTGTAATGCAATCAAACTGCGCGATAAAGAGAAAGTTTGTGATGTTGATTATGTCGCTAAATTCGGGTCCGTAAAGTAACTTTATGACAAACGGCATTTTGTAACTGGAACTACACACAAATGTACTTCATACGTTTTAGTGTTAAAACTAAACAGGTTTGTGTTTCAAAATAAAGAACAGATAAAACACGGACCGTGAACAGGTCACACATTCTGCTTACCGAAAATGTACAAAAGTGTCTGAAACACGGACTTCATTATTTATTTAAAAACAGTATGTCGTGTTTTTGAGCTGTTCTTTACGTCCTCCTTCACAATGCAGTCCTACATTTTCCTCTGTAGTAGAGTTGAATGTTTCTCAGCAGAAATAGGCCTTATTCCCTCTTAGAGTCGCAATGGTAACCAGTTTAACTATTGTAAATTATAAGTAAGTTATCCGGAAGTTTCATTCAAGGTTTCCTCTTCTTCTTCTGGTGTTTCATGTCGGTTGCCATTTCTGCCACCTATAGGATGGTTTGAAAACAACATGGGAGGAAAATAACAAGAAAGGGAAGAAACATAGGAATAAAACCGTATCTTAAATACTGTTAGTCATTCTTATTCATTTTAAGTACTTTATTAGTACCATTCTATAGCAGAACTTGTAGAGACAAACTATTTATTCCCAGTGATGATAAGGTTTGTGTTAAATAAAACCCTGCTCTTTCATATGCAGCACATTTAATAAGTACATGTTCTACTGTTTCTACTGCCAGCATTGATCATGATGACCAGTTTCATGTTTCCCTCTGTACAAGTAAATACAAAAATATAATATAACTGCAAGCAGCGATGGCGGGCCCTCGCACGTTTTTTTTTTTTATCGCTGTACGGTGCCTCCCAGAAAACAATGCATCAAGTGGGTAAATATCAGTGGACTATTTTATGTTGTTACTGACCCATTTGGGGACTGTAGGTAAATGAAACCCCACATTTTAGACAAACGGGGGTGCTAGTGAGCCACTTAAGAGACACACCTTTGTCTAACCTTTTTGTCCACACTTAACAGCCGACAAATGTGATGTATGTGTCAAAT
This sequence comes from Tachysurus fulvidraco, assembly GCF_022655615.1. Taxonomy (NCBI): domain Eukaryota; kingdom Metazoa; phylum Chordata; class Actinopteri; order Siluriformes; family Bagridae; genus Tachysurus; species Tachysurus fulvidraco. The sequence continues at coordinate 6,992,025 of NC_062531.1, forward strand.
TTCAAGTTAATCTAAGCACGGAAAAAGCCTTAAATATGCCTGAAGGGGCGTAGATTATGCGGGGGACATGTCCCCCTCACTTTTTATAAAAAGTAAATTCGTCCCCCTCACTTTTTTAGTGGAGAGTTGTGTTCACCACATGTTGAGGTTTTAATGGAGCAATGTATATAAATGTAGAGTGATTTAAATTTCAAAGAGACAAGAAATTCACTAGCCTGTTAGCTCAGCTACCGCTAGTACAATCTGCTGTACTTGCTCTGTAACATCATGTCGGTTTTGTCTCTGCCTTTGAGCGCAAGTGAGGACGCATTGAAGCTGCACTCGGTAGAACTGGAGCTGGATGCTGTGGAGAAGCGAACTACAGGTGAAGCAGGCCGAGCTGCGGGAGCGGAAAGCCGCTCTGGAAGCTCCCCGATCGGTCGCTCACCTGTCTCAGGTAAACTCCTGGGATGTAATTACCACTCCCTCCACCTCTACCCCGTGTGTTTCTCTGTCCAGGCCCAACACACCCATGAAGTGGCCTGCCCAGGAGCTGTTCACTCCGGAGCCAGGGCACCGCGGGTCCTGGGTGCAGCAGCGGAGGACGCTTGCCGGTCCCCGGCCGAGGACCTCTCCCCCTCCACCACCGCCGGTCTTCGAGATCCCCACCTGGAACCGCTTCGCCCCCCTTCGCGAGACGGACTGCGACAACGTGATCATCGGAGACTTCCAATGTACCAGCAAGGAATTGAAAGGTTCAGTAGACTTTTTGCTTTAAATGAATGGTTACAGTCATGGTGTCAGGCTCAGAAACTACTCTTTATCGATAATTGGAATGTTTTCTGGGAGCGTCCTAGGCTATTCCGTGCTGTTGGAGCAGATATCCTCTCGGACCACATCTCCAGGGCGCTGCACACCTTCTGACTGGTAAACTACTCTTTAAATTTAAATCTCAATAGCCATCCTGCACCTCAGCACATTGACACAAAAAATGCACACATAGCTCACCCTATAGAAACTGTGTCTGTTCCCCGAGCAGTGAGATCAAAAAGTAAATACGTGAGAAGTTCTCGAAATAATCTTACTGTAATTAGACCAGAAAAATGCCAAGAAACAAACAAAAACAGTTCTTAAGGTTTGGACTTCTGAACATTAGATCGCTTGCACCCAAAGCACTTATTGTAAATGAAATGATCTCAGAAAATAGCCTTACTGCACTCTGCCTCACCGAAAATAGCCTTACTGCACTCTGCCTCACCAAATGAATACATCAGTCTAAACGAGTCTACACCATCAGGATATATCTATAAGCACGAGCCTCGTCTGACTGGTCGTGGAGGTGGGGTCACCACTATCCTTAGTGATTACCTCACTATTACCCAGAGAACACAGCATAGATTTAGTTCTTTTGAAGTGCTTGTCCTTAATGTTACACTATCGCACATGCACACGAAGAAATCCCTGATGTCTCTTGCTCTAGCAACCATGTACAGACCCCCAGGGCCCTACACAGTTTTTTCTGACTATGGGTCACCAGAGAATTCACAGATTTTCTCTCAGACCTATTGGTTAACTTTGACAAAGCATTAATTGTAGGAGACTTTAACATTCATGTTGACGATACAAACGATGCTTTAGGACTCACATTTATGGACTTACTAAACTCACTTGGGCTAAAAAAAAACATCACTAGTGCAACTCATCGACGTAACCACACACTAGATTTAATAATATCACACAGAATAGATGTCACTGATATAGATATCATACCTCAAAGTGATGACAGCACAGACCATTACCTCATAATGTACACACTACCTATAGAACAGACTAACTGTGTCTCACCACGTTACCGACTCGGTAGAACTATTATTCCGCCCACCAAAGACAGATTCACAAATAACCTGCCTGATCTGTCTGGACGTCTTACTGTACCCTTAAACACAAACGACCTAGATGCAATGACTAACAGCATAGACGCTATATTCACTAGCACATTAGACACTGTTGCCCCAGTCAGATTACAGAAGGTTAGAGATAAAACACTTGCACTGTGGTATAATAGTCATACTCACACCCTCAAGAGGGAGACCCGTAACCTCGAACGGAAATGGAGAAAAACTAAATTGGAGGTTTTTAGAATTGCGTATAAGGACAGTATGTCCAGCTACAGACAGGCTCTAAAAGCTGCTAGGGCTGAGCACCTGAGCAAACTCATAGAAAATAACCAGAACAATCCCCGTGCTAAATAAAAACAATAAAGGTTTTTATTTAGCACGGTGGCTAGTACAAAAAACAGAAATCTGAGCACACTATTCCAACACATTTCAGTAGTGAGGACGTTATGAGATTCTTCACTGATAAAATCGAAAGTATCAGGAATAAAATAGGTGACGCTCAACATATGAGAGCAACCAGTGACACAATCTCACCTAAGGCTTTATACAGCTTTACAAGTACAGGACAGGAAGAGTTAGATAAACTTATTACTACAGCTAAATCAACAACATGTTCACTAGACCCCATCCCAACTAAACTACTGAAAGAAGTGTTACATAAAGCTGGTGAGCCTCTTCTTAATATCATTAACTCCTCGTTATCTTTAGGCTACATCCCGAAGTCTTTTAAGTTGGCAGTTATTAGGCCACTCATCAAAAAACCTAACTTGGACCAAAATGAACTATCAAATCACAGACCTATCTCACACCTTCCTTTTATGTCTAAAATACTTGAAAAGGTTGTGTCTGTCCAACTGAGCTCCTTCTTACAGTAGAGCAACATCCTTGAAGAGTTTCAGTCAGGTTTCAGGCCCCATCATTGCACAGAAACTGCACTTGTTAAAGTTACAAACGGCTTGTTCTTAGCTTTGGACCAAGACTGTATGTCCTTATTAGTTCTACTTGACCTTAGTGCTGCATTCGACACTATAGACCACAACATTCTTCTAGATCGCTTACAAAATTACACAGGTATTCCTGGACAGGCTTTAAGTTGGTTTAGATCCTACCTGTCAGACCGATACCATTTTGTAGAATTAAAAGGTGTATCCTCCAGTTTATTACCAGTTAATTATGGGGTCCCTCAAGGATCAGTTCTAGGACCTCTGCTTTTCTCTATATACATGCTTCCATTAGGGAACATTATTAGAAGACATGGGATTAGTTTCCATTGTTATGCTGATGACACACAGTTATATATCTCATCAAAACCAGATGAAATAGCCACAGTGTCCAAATTAACTCAATGCCTTAGAGAGATAAAAGACTGGATGAGCTTCAACTTTCTATTGTTAAACTCTGATAAGACAGAAATACTACTTATAGGTCCAAAAACCAGTGCACAGAAACTCTCACAACTTAACTTCCATTTAGAGTGATGTTCTATTACTAATAGCTTGACAGTGAAAGACCTCAGTGTTATATTAGACAGCAACTTGTCTTTTAAAAATCATATCGCCCATACTACCAAAACAGTCTTCTTCCACCTTAGAAATATTGCCAAGCTGAGAAACATCCTGACTGTATCTGATGCTGAGAAGCTAGTTCATGCATTCATGACCTCTAGACTGGACTACTGTAATGCATTACTAGGTGGTTGTCCTGCGTCATTAATAAATAGGTCACAGTTAGTCCAAAATGCAGCTGCCAGAGTTCTCACTAGGACAAGAAAGTATGACCATATAACCCCAATTTTATCATCTCTACACTGGCTACCTGTTAAGTTTAGAATTGACTACAAACTGCTGCTACTTATGTACAAGGCTCTTAATGGTTTAGCTCCCATGTATCTAACTAGTCTTCTAACATGTTACAATCCTTCACGCTCTCTGAGATCACAAAACTCAGGACTTTTGGTAGTTCCCATAATATCTAAGTCTACTAAAGGTGGTAGAGCGTTTTCTTATCTAGCTCCCAAACTTTGGAATAGTCTTCCTGATAGTGTTCGGAGCTCAGTCACACTTTCCCAGTTTAAATGTAGATTAAAAACTCATCTCTTTAGTCAGACGTACACATAATACATCCTATAGTATCATGCACTAGTACATCAGACCTGCACATTTTTATGAACAGCAGATATGTTAATCCCTTTCCACTGCTTCTCTCTTTGTACCCATCCCGAGGCATCCAGACACTGTGCCAGCTCCCAACGTCCTCTGTGGGACGAAGCCTTTGGACGTCCACTGAGCCGAGGCCGACTCTAAAAATCCTGAGACATCTCCAGTTAGACTCTGTGATACTAAGGAGATCTGAAGTCCATGATCCTTACACCAATACAACATTCTGTTATCTGACTGTATATTACAATCACACCCCCAGTATTACCCATATGAGGATGGGTCCCCCTTGAGTCCGGTTCCTCTCAGGAGGAACCAATTTAAGGGAGTTTTTCCTTGCCACTGCTGCCTGAGTCACCTCAGACTTGCTCATAGGGGGATAAATACATACACATTGTGAACTATATATATCTAATAATAATCTAGAATTTTTTATTCTGTCAATTCTTTTACTTTTATTATTCGTTATTTCCTTTATCATTAATTATGTTTACCTTCTACTCTATGTTTATGTTCTGTAAAGCTGCTTTGAGACAATGTCTATTATAAAAAGCTCTATACAAATAAACTTGAATTGAATTGAAAGTTTAAGATAGTCTATACATGACGTTCACGGCAATCAGTCACTCACTGGTCACGTCATCATCACGCGCCCCCAGTACTGTAGCTCGAGTCGCACTAGCGGTCCAGCATTCGGTTACGATGAGCTCAAAGCAGCAAAAAAACGCTTCACTAGTTTTTTATAAAAATGTCAAGCAGTGTAAGTTGGCATATGGTATCCGAATTGTGTTGCACAATGTTTAGTAACTCTGCCTGTTGCTCTTGTTGAATAATTTAATTTAAAGGATTATAAGGAAAAATAGCTGCTTTGACAAACGTTATAAACTCTTTTATAACGTCTTTTGTTTTAACAAGCGTGTTATCAAAACCCTTCAAATAAGAATAAAGATAATGTTGAACTGAGATTTTACAGCATGTTTAACTCTGCCAATTCTACATAATATCAAGTATGTGTCACTGTATGTACACGACAGAGACGAGGACGACGGATAGTGACATTAAAGATGTCATTTTAATAATAAGGAGCAGGTAAATCACACATACATACAACGTAGTAAAGACGATAACCGACAAAAATCATGATTAAAAATAAAACCTGTCATTTACAGAAGGGTTAACTGAAAAAAAAAAAAAAAAACAGATAACACTAGACATTGCGTCCCCCATTTTTAAATGATGGCTAAGCCCCTGCCTGAAATAAAAGTAAACTTTGACACGATGCCATGTTCGAGATATCAAAAATCCCTTCGCAATTTAGCAAGTGCAACGTCTCGGCATCATGTTGACCACTTTTGGTGTCAATTGCATGAATGTCCTAGGAGGAGTATTTAAAAGTTCACCACATGCAACTGTTGTGACTGACACACTTCCTGGCGCCTGTTGGTGGCGCTATGTCCGAGATTCACAATATCCTTGGCCGAACATACACACCGCGTGTCTTCCCAATAAGACATTTTTTGCTTTAGATATTAGACACTGCCTGTTTCTCTGAATTCACTATAACTTAGTCGCCTCGCCATGGCAGCTCCGTTCGAGATATCAAAAATCCCTTCGGAATTTAGCAAGTGCAATGTCTCGGCATCATGTTTACCACATTAGAGCGCGAAATTTGTTCGTGTCGATGAGATCTATATGCGTACCAACTCTCGTACATGTGCATACATAATTGAAAGAGATGTGACATACGATGTGACATAAGTATGGTGACCCATACATGCATTTAACCCCTCCGAAGTGCACACACACAGCAGTGAACACATACCCGGAGCAGTGGACAGCCATTTATGCTGCGGCGCCCGGGGGGAGCAGTTGGGGGTTTTGGTGCCTTGCTCAAGGGAACCTCAGTCGTGGCGGGTCTGAGACTCGACCCCACGACCTTTGGGTTACGAATCAGACTCTCTAACCATTAGGCCACGACTGTGCACAAATGTTTGTTTTTGCATTACAGGGGGCACTACAGAGCCCTCCTGACAAGCCCGTATTCCAGCCCTTGCCTTTGTGTCGTACGACTCTGAAGTGTGCGCCAAGAGTTTTAGAGCATGTTAGTTGGCCAATGTTTGCAAAAAAATAATAAAATAAAATAATAAACCTGAGCAAAAACAATACCGTTCTGTGCTCGGGCCCTAATTAGAAAAGTAGTGCAAAAGTGAAGTGAAAGCAAATCATTTGCAAAATTAATTGAACACTAATTGCAGATTAAATTCAAATTCAGAAGTCAAAAACAATGAATGAAATGTTCAATTCAAGTTTATTTGTATAGCACTTTTTGCAACTTCCATTGTCTCAAAGCAGCTTTATAGAACATAAACATAAAGAATAATATACAGATTAATAGAGTACAAAATTCAAGATTAATATTAGATATATTTAGTTTACAAATGTAAATGATGATCGTTGTATTGATGCAGTCCAGAGTATCTTAGAAAACATATCTAAACAATAACAATCAGGAGGAGCTGTCAAATCAATTCCAACACAATGTTGAAAAAAACAACATTCCATACAGCACTAATAAATCTATTATTAAAAACTGTAAACAATACAGATCTATGCATTTCAGCTCTCACAAAAGGAGTCAGTGAGCTGTAAAAAGGGCAGTATTAAATAAAACAGTTTTTTTTAATTTATTGTTTATATATTACAGCCCCACTATTTCATTTTTACAAAATCAGGAAGGGTTTTTTCACACCACAGTATTTATTTTGTACATTCTATAAAAAAATACACCTTTACACGAATCAGGATTGTGGATTGATGTAAAGAACAAACATTAAATTATAATAATATAACATGAATGTTTTCCAAATATTTACAATGAATGTCACATTTATACAAAAAATATTAATGGTGAAGAGTTCAAAATATAGAATTAATAGAAAAGGTCATCTGGATCCAGAGTTCATGGTAACACAATTCAATAACAATCATACAATCACATTTTTATTGCATTTGATAGACACATATAACTGTTTATAAAAGTTGTAAGTTTCAGTTAAAGGTGTAAAACATGAGATGTTTCAGCACCTAAAATAAGGATCTCAGCATTATGTCAGTTATAAGGTTTTTTTTTTTGTTTTTTTGTTTTTTTGCATTTACAATGGACACTAGAGTGTAGAATATTTGACACGTGCACTCAATAATTTCATGTTACCAGAATACCCAAATTTTTGTCCATAATGAACACCATGTTCAAGCATAAAGGTGTCCATCAGTACACATGGCACCAGGACACCCTAGGTCGGAAGTCGATGATCGACTTTGTGGTTGTTTCATCTGACCTCCGGCCGTATGTCTTGGACACTTGGGTAAAGAGAGGGGCGGAGCTGTCAACTGATCACCACCTGGTGGTGAGTTGGGTTCGATGGCAGGGGAGAAAGTTGGACAGACTTGGCAGACCCAAACGTACTGTGAGGGTCTGCTGGGAACGTTTGGCAGAGTCTCCTGTCAGAGAGATCTTCAACTCTCACCTCCGGCAGAGCTTCAACCAGATCCCGAGGGAGGCTGGAGACATTGAGTCCGAGTGGACCATGTTCTCCACCTCCATTGTCGATGCAGCCGCACGGAGCTGTGGACGTAAGGTCTCCGGTGCCTGTCTTGGCGGCAATCCCCAAACCCGGTGGTGGACCCCGGAAGTAAGGGATGCCGTCAAGCTGAAGAAGGAGTCCAATCGAGCCTGGTTGGCTCGGGGGACACCGGAGGCAGCTGATAGGTACCGGAGGGCCAAGCGAGCTTCAGCCCGGGTGGTTGCAGAGGCAAAAACTAGGGCCTGGGAGGAGTTCAGTGAGGCCATGGAGAAGGACTATCGGTTGGCCTCGAAGAAATTCTGGCAAACCGTCCGGCGTGTCTCAGGAGGGGGAAGCAGTGCCCTGTGCACACTGTTTACAGTGGGAGTGGGAATCTGCTGACTTCGACTGGTAGTTGAGAAGCTCCTTGGTGGCAAGGCACCGGGGGTGGATGAGATCCGCCCTGAGTACCTTAAGTCTCTGGATGTTGTGGGGCTGTCTTGGCTGACACGACTGTGCAACATCGCGTGGCGGTTGGGGACAGTGCCCCTGGACTGGCAGACTGGGGTGGTGGTCCCTCTGTTTAAGAAGGGGGACCACAGGGTGTGTTCCAACTACAGGGGGATCACACTCCTCAGCCTCCCCGGAAAAGTCTATGCCAGGGTACTGGAGAGGAGAATTCGGCCGATAGTCGATCCTTGGATTCAGGAGGAACAATGTGGATTTCGTCCTGGTCGTGGAACACTGGACCATCTCTATACCCTCACCAGGTTGCTGGAGGGTTCATGGGAGTTTGCCCAACCAGTCCACATGTGTTTTGTGGATCTGGAGAAGGCATTTGACTGTGTCCCTCGTGGTGACCTGTGGGGGGTGCTCTGGGAGTATGGGGTCCGTGGCCCTCTGCTAAGGGCTGTCCGGTCCCTATATGACCGGAGCAGGAGTTTGGTTCGCATTGCCGGCAGTAAGTCAGACTTGTTCCCAGTGCATGTTGGACTCCGACAGGGCTGCCCTTTGTCACCGGTCCTGTTCATTATTTATATGGACAGGATTTCTAGGCGCAGTCGGGGGCCGGAGGGAGTCCGGTTTGGGGACCACAGGATTTTGTCTCTGCTTTTTGCAGATGATGTTGTCCTGTTGGCTTCTTCAAATCAGGACCTTCAGTGTGCACTGGGACGGTTTGCAGCTGAATGTGAAGCGGCGTGGATGAGAATCAGCACCTCCAAGTCTGAGGCCATGGTTCTCAGCCGGAAAAGGGTGGCTTGCCCCCTTCAGGTTGGTGGAGAGTTCCTGCCTCAAGTGGAGGAGTTTAAGTATCTTGGGTCCTGTTCACGAGTGAGGGAAGGATGGAGCGGGAGATCGACAGGCGGATCGGTGCATCTTCTGCAGTGATGCGGTCGATATACCGATCTGTTGTGGTGAAGAGAGAGCTGAGCCGTAAGGCGAAGCTCTCTATTTACCAGTCAATCTACGTTCCTACCCTCACCTATGGTCATGAGCTCTGGGTCATGACTGAAAGGACAAGATCCCGGATACAGATGGCCGAAATGAGTTTCCTCCGTAGGGTGGCTGGGCGCTCCCTTAGAGATAGGGTGAGGAGCTCAGTCACTCGGGAGGAGCTCAGAGTAGAGCCGCTGCTCCTCCACATTGAGAGGGGTCAGCTGAGGTGGCTCGGGCATCTGTTTCGGATGCCTCCTGGACGCCTCCCTGGGGAGGTGTTCCGGGCATGTCCAACCGGGAGGAGGCCCCACGCTGGAGGGACTATGTCTCTCGGCTGGCCTGGGAACGCCTCGGTATTCCCCCGGAAGAGCTGGAGGAAGTGTCTGGGGAGAGGGGTGTCTGGGTGTCCCTGCTTAGACTGCTGCCCCCGTGACCCGGCCCCGGATAAGCGGTAGAAAATGGATGGATGGATGGATGGATGATTATATATGATTATAAAAAGAAACGGGTATTTCTCATAAATGAAGGTATAATATTCACATAGTTGCTAACTAACATATCTAAGATAGTTACTTGTAGCGTTTTGTACCAGTCATTTTAGATTTCATGTCCCAGGCACCCTAAATTTCAACATCTACTCCTCAATTAACCGATGAGCAACCCAGTTTTACACCCACACCTGGCTCCAGAATGTCTGGAGTCTCCACAAAGACCAGATAAACCCATGCGGCTCATTGGGGCCAGCAAACAGAACACACACACACACACACACACACACACACACACACACACACACACACACACACACACACACACACACAACACAATGAGACATTCCGTTTACTAATAAAACCCAAGATAAGGTACTCTAAGGTTCTCATTCTTGTAACCCTTTTTGTAATGTGTTTCTTCTTTTAAGGCTTGCCTGACTTAAAATTATTTGCTCCTTAATTTCCTGACAAGGGTGTATTTTATTCATGCGTCAGAAAACAACATTGTATTTTAAAATCCGTTATACTCTATCATCATAACTTACTGATCATGGCATGTTAATATATACCTGTTCTAATGCCGTATGCCCCTTTAAGGTCTGATGTCAGAATGTATACGAAGCTATTGTTTTCTTTTTACTTCCCTAATGAAAGTGCATCTTGTTCATGTTTCATTTTTGTTTCTTTGCCTTTATCTTTGCCTTGATTAATGATCTATGTATGTAATGTACCGCTGCCTTCATACCGTCATTACCCTTCATGTTTAGTATCCAAATGACCACAAAATTATCGGTTACTCATTTTTCAAGCACTGGTGTATTTTATTTGAGCACGAAAGGCGCCATACCATCTTAATACACCCTGGACCAAACTTTAAAGTCATCTAAATGTTTGATAGCTAAACCACGCCCACAGACACCTGAAACAAAGGGAGTTTTTCCCTTCAAAATCCTGACCGAAGTATTGGTCATCTTCCCAAAGATGGGTGGAGTTTGTGACCTTTAAATTGTCAGAAACACCACTAATCCGTGGTCAGACTTTCGGAACAGCTTCAAGACGACTCCATCTTCCTTCAACGAAGTTCCAGCAAGCTTCACTTCCAAGAACGACAACTGCTCTGATCTTCAGGAGAACTTGGAAGAACGTCTGACCCCACCCTAACTGACCTTTCAGAGATTTCTCTGTTGCATCCGGACTCTTGTGCAGTAAGCCAATGCAAGTAACCGTTTCCTTTACCAACCAATTTAGATGCGTAATTTTAAGTAGGAATCTTTCATTGAATCTTAAGGTGAATTTAAGTTTCTGTGATGATTTCCCAGTTAGGGTGTGATTTAATTTTGAAGTCTAAGCTTGCCATTCCTTTCCTTCCTTTCTCTAGTTTCTTCTTTCCAGTCTCTTCCTCCCTTTCCCCAATTTTAATTTATTTTGTTTTATTTTATTTTCATTTCCGTTTTCCCTATTTCTTTTGTTTGTTTATGTAGTTAGTTTTATGTTGTGTTTGTCTCATTCATTAAATGTCATAATTTTGAGCCACAGGTGATTTGTCTCTGAGTATCGCTCACAAATTAAGGTACCTGCAATATCTGGTCTGAACTACATGCTCTATTAAGTTAATTTAATTTAAATTACGGTATACAGTAAAAGGAGAGCGAATCTTTCTTGGCTGGGAAGATACCGCCTTCATAGAATTAATAAAGGTTACACGGCCTGTTCGCCGGACGAACAGACCAAATAAGCGTAACGTTAATTCCAGTACCGTTAATTTCAACTTAGGTTAAAATATTTGGAAGTCACTATAACACGTTTTAGTTGCTTATAAATATTTACCTTGCTTCGCGAGCCAAAATCGCTACATACTGGTTGTCGAAATTATAAACAATCGTGTATTTGGACAGCGCAAACATTTTCTACAAAGTTTTCCGAAGTGGTGTTGTGCACGTTTAAAAATGGCGGCGGATGCTCATGTTGGTGCAGAGATGGAAGTTGAGGCTGTAAATGAGAAAAGAAACATTAACGAAATTCACTCGTATGCCTGTAAAGTAAAAACAGGAGGAGATTGTGATTCCTGTCCGAACACACCAAGCAAAAATCAGGCCCCAAAACGGCAAAAAAAGGTCACCTCGGCTAAAGAAAAGGAACTCTTTTTGGGCGGCGTGCAAGAAAACATCATCCGAATTCTTTCCGAAAAGATTAACGAGAGATCCGATCAGATTGAAAAAAAGTAGAGTAGGTAAAAAAGTAGGTAAAGCAGAATTCGTCCAACAAAGAAGAGTTAGTCAAATCTCTTACTTCAGTGCACAATGATGTAATGGGACTGCAGAGGGAAAATGACAACTTAAAAAATGCAAATGCACGTCTGGAGAAAAGGGTCAGTGAAATGAACGCAAGAATTCAGGACCAGGAACGCTACAGCCGCAGATGGTGCCTTCGTTTATACGAACAACCTACTGAGAATGTGAAAATGAGAGTCATGGAGATATGCAAGGCGCTGGTTTCAGGTACAGACAAGCATGTGATAACGGACTCTCTGGATGTGGCGCATCGTCTTGGTAGTCTAAAAACTTTGGATAAAGGCAGAACAGCTAATCCAAGCCCGGTTATCATGAGGTTCATATCTCGTACTGCCAGAGATTACCTAATACCTAACTACTAAAGGGCTACACTTCAAATAAGACTTGACTGCATCTGACAGAGAAACACGGAATCGTCTTTGGCCGGCTGATGAGAAAGCAAGGAAGGAGGGCAAGAATGCATACTTCAGCGGACCTAAGGCGTTTGTGAATGGGAAAGAAATTTGTTTTGAAGAAGAAAACAGATAAACTAGCAATGATGTAACTAATGTATGAGGTAGACAGTAAAGGCTTAACTTTACTGTTCGGATGTTAGAGTTGATATTGATATGTTGGTTATAATAATGAAACATGTTATGTTCTATTAAGATGTTTGCAACTATTATAGTTATCTTTCATCATCTCGTGTTCGAGATCCACCTATGGGAAGGGCATCCGTTCCTGACCTATGCAGAAGCATCAAATTGCACCAAGTTTGGCTTGACAGACAGGAGCGCGTGCCAAAGGCCGTTAAGGTAACACCCCTTACCCGAGTGCATAATGCACCTGCACGTGCTGCCTTTCCTCAGTTCACTTTCGCTTCTCGCGACTTCTGATCCTACCTCACAGCTCCCTGGTTTTTTGGTGTGTCTGCACTTTCTGTCTTCAGGAGGACATATCACTTGATCAGCCTCCTCCGGACGTGCTCGTCCTCAGCCAGGTTAGCTTCTCAAGCCACCCACGCTTGCACCCCCCTTTTTTTCCGTAGGCTGCCCGCCTGCTTTTTTGCCTTTAATAATTGCTTTTAATAGCTCCTGCCCGTCCTCCCTGCATGTGCAAAACACATGAGGTATTGCTGGGGAGATCTGCTTGACCTAAAACCCGGTCTCACGGGACCCCCCCAGTGATCGAGCCTTCCATCGCCAGACACCTTAACCCAGAGGTGTCAAACTCTGGCCCGCGAGATCAGGTGTAATTATATTTGGCCCTCGAGATCATATCAAATGTGCATTACAGCTGGCTAGCCGCATGCTCCGCTAATACTACAAATCCCAGAATGCCTTGCCGCTGTATTGACGCGTACTGTAGTCACGAACAGCAAGCGCCCCTCATTCTCTGTTGACAGTCGTTAACAACCAGTTTGTCTTGTGTGCTAACAGAGCTACAGTAACGTGTCTGTAACGAAAGAATATAGCATAAGAAGACACTATGAAACGAAACATTATGAGAAGTATAAGGACCTGGACGTAAAGCAGAAGCTCCAGAAGGCGGAGAAAATGAAAAAAAAAGTCTGGTTTCCTGGCAGACTATGTTCATGAAAGCAAAATCAAAAAGTGAAGCTGCAGTAAAGGCAAGTTTTATTGTGGCAGCAGAGATGGCAAAATCTGCCTGGCCCTTTAATGAGGGAGAGTTTGTCAAAAAGTGTATGGTCAATGTTCGCGAAACAAACACCACTGAGGCCATCCTTAAAAATATTCTTGATTGCTGTAACCCGACCGACCTTGTCAATTTAGGACCGACTCAATTTAAGTCCGACCGAGTTGCCGGTTGTAAATTTGTGTTAAGACCAACCTTTTTTTTTTTACTCTTCAAACAACTAATACAAAAGCAATAAAATAATATTAACGGGTTCGGGCACCATAATACATCTAAAAAATTCATTAAAACAGCTCGACACCGCTTTAACTTGGCACGAAGTTCTGGAAAAACTGTGTCCAGCATCAAAATAAGGTTTGCATAGATGCGCCCGAAGGCACGGGTTGAAGACCCAGTCACACAGTCAGTTGAAACTTAAAAAAAAATAGACCTACCTACCGGGCCCCCCCCCCCCCCCCCCTTTTTTTTTTTTTTTTTTTTTTTTTACTGTTACTGCAAACCAAAATATTTTTAAGGATGGCCCTATGTGTCTTTTATTTCAAATTTAATTTCTCATGTTGTAATATCAAGCTCTGGTTGTTCCAAATCCTGTGTTTAAGCAAAACTAAAGTTTGTTTCCATATGAAAAAGGTTGAACATTACATATCAGTTGCAGTTCATTTTTCAATAAATATTCTGTTTGGTCCGTGACTTTATCTCAGTTATATATTTTGGCCCACTGTGAATTTGAGTTTGACACCCCTGTCGTAACCGAATGCTGGACCACGGGTGCGACTCAAGCTACAGTACTGGGGGCGCGTGAACGTCATGTATAGACTATCTTAAACTTTCTTGTCTCTTTGAATATTAAATCACTCTGCATTTATATACATTGCTCCATTAAAACCTCAACATGTGGTGAACACAACTCTCCACTAAAAAAGTGAGGGGGACGAATTTACTTTTTAATAAAAAGTGCGGGGGACATGTCCCCTGCGTCCCCCGCATAATCTACGCCCCTGAGACACAGACACACACGTACACACACACAGAGAAATACTAGATTCTTACTCGATCAGTGGATTGAGCAGTAAACTTGTCCCTCTGGATAAAATTCAGATAGTCATGTCTAGTTTCTATTTCTGTTGAATAATACAGCGCCTCCTCCATGAACGGCACCTCCTGGTTTTCCCCTTCTATCAGAGCGATGGTCGATGTGTGTTTAAAGCCAAAACAATCCTGTCCGCCTGCCTTCTAAGTCAAAGAGTAAAATGTTCATCAACTCATTCAGGCTCAGAGACAAGCTCTGTCAAATACCTGACAAGCCCTGTTTCTATTTAAAACATTCCAGTCTGACCTGATTGTTGTCATAAACTGAAAACTCACCATGAAAACCTTAGTGAAAGTTTTTGAAATTCAAATGTTAATAGGAAAAACGGTTGGTGTTAGAATTCAGTAATGATGGAGAATATACATTGGATTTGAGATACAACACTATTTGTTTTGCTGAGACAGACATGAGGAAATATATCCATTATATTGATGGTTTATTGCTAGTGCAGCATGTTAGGATTGTGAAAAGTAAAAAAAACTGTCTTACAAATATTGAAGTTGTTTTCCAGCAATGCTGTGTATCTACTGCATAGTTATTGAATGGATTTTCTTGATGAGCTGTATTTCATTTGTTTTTCTAAAAATTTAACAGTACATAGGTGTCAATGAAACTGATTCTAAAGTAGTTTAATTATTGGTCTTATTTATTATTAATAATTATAGTCTCAGCCACTGCACTTTGAAGATTGTTAATCCAATATGTGTTTACAGAAAGAATAAAAGCCTCCTTAACGTAATCTAATTAGATTTGCATGAAGAAGTTACTTACAATCCCATTAATGTGAGCCAGCCTTGAATCTTATTTACATTAAGCTATTAAAAATCTACTATCTGAAAGATTAAAAACATTACGAACTTAACATCTCAATATAAGATTTTAGCTTTAGGGTGTTTAAAATGAATGTTAAGATAAGATAAGATAAACCTTTATTCGTCCCACAATGGGGAAATGTCTGTTACAGCAGCAAAGAAAAAGAAATTTATATATATATATATATATATATATATATATATATATATATATATATATATATATATATATATATATGAAAGACATAATATAGTATACAGTATATACACAATGTATAAATACAAAGAAAAAAGATACTCTGCAGAGAGTTAACAGTCACATGATGTGTATATATAGCAGTGTGTATGAACTAGTGTTGTATTGTTCTGGGCCAAGCTGTGTGATAAATTTAAAGATGAAGAATGTAGTCCAAACAGAAACTACAAAACCAAAAAACGTTGACTTCATTATTTATTTAAAAACACAAACAGACCAATATTTTCTAGCTGTTCTTTGCATCGTTCTTTCCATAGTTTTGTACAGTTACAATTTCAACTAGATATTTATATTTATTTAACATGTTATTCGAAAGTTTCATTCAATGTGTTACTACCCTTCTGAAATTCGAACACTAGACACCACAGTAAATACAAAAAATATTAGAAAAGAAGTGCAAGAAAAGACTTCTTAGAAAATAATTGCAAAAGTGAAGTGGAAAGAAATCATTTGCGAAATGAATTGAACATTAATTTTAGATTAAATTCAAATTCAGAAGTCAAAAATAATGAACGAAATGAAGTAATACATGTTGATTGTTGTATCGATGCAGTCCAGAGTATCTTAGAAAACATATTTAAAAAATAACAATCAGAAGGAGCTATCAAATCAATTCCAACACAATGTTTAAAAAGACAACATTCCATACAGCACTAATACATCTATTATTAAAAATTGTAAACAATACAGATCTATGCATTTCAGCTCTCAGAAAGAGAGTCAGTGACCTGTAAAGCGGGCAGTGATAATAATAATAATAATAATAATAATAATAATAATAATAATAATAAACTTTCATTGGTTGGGGTGACAACTACAACAACAACAACAACTTCTTGACTTGACTAGTACATTTACATTTACAGCATTTGGCAGACGACCTTATCCAGAGCGACGTACATAAGTGCTTAAATCTCTAGATTAGTAGAGTAGTAAAAAAGGGCATTTCAGTCCAGAGATCATGGTAACTGTAATGTGTCTGTCTGCGTTTTCCCCTTGTTTCTGTCTGCCGTCTCTCCCTGATGTTAATTGTTTGCTGCGCCCACTCATTGCTCACCATGGACACTAATTACATTCCATCTCTTCCCCAGGTGTCTTGTCTTTGTCTCTAATCGTCTCTGCTTTGTGATTGGCTCCTGTCTACTATATTTACTCTGTCTGTTCACTTCCCTGTTGTTGGTCGTTATTTGTGGTTGTGTTGGTGTTTGGTCTGTGTCGTTCTCTGTTCCTGTTCAGTGTCCCGATCTGTTTTGCCTGCCTACTGTTTGTTTGTGTTTTGTTTATTAAAACCTTAAACTGCATTTGGATCCTCACTCGCCTTTGTCCCACCGTGTCACACCGTGACAGTAACACTATTGTTAATGCAATCACATTTTTAGGGCATTTGATAGATACATATTACTGTTTATAAAAGTGGTAAGTTACAGTTAAAGGTGTAAAACATGAGATTAATGTTTCGGCACCTAAAATAAGAATCAGCTGCATTATATTAGTGTTATAAGATTTTTTTTTTTTTATAAGTTTTCCTCACAAAAGCTAAAAGTTGTATTCCAGATGACATACTTGTGCATTTTTTTTTTGCACCATTTTGAATTTCAATAGTTTGAGGAGTATAGAATATTGGACACGTGCATTCAATAATTTATAATAAACATTTCTGCTCTCCCAAAATGAGTCAAGAGTCCTGTAAAGAGTGCACTAATAAAAAAACATTTAAAAAAAAATTTGTTAAAACGAAAACACTGCACTCTTTTTTTGGGTTTCCAAATAGTCTTATTTTTCCATTCATTGAGCTGGTGCTTTAGTAAAAAAACAAATACCTCATACTGTACACACTACCTATAGAACCGACGCTGTAGAACTATTATTCCGTCCACTAAAGACAGATTCACAAATAACCTGCTTGATCTGTCTCAACTTCACAACACCTCACAACTACAATGCTTTACAAGTACAGGTCAGGAAGAGCTAGATAAACTTATTACTAGAGCTAAATCAACAGCTTGTTCACTAGATACTGAAAGAAGTGTTACACACAGCTGGTGAGCCTCTTCTTAATATTATTAGCACCTCGCTATCTTTAGGTTACGTCCCTAAATCTTTCAAGTTGGCAGTGATTAGGCCCCTCATTAAGAAACCCAATTTAGATCCTAACGGACAAATCAAATTACAGACCTATTTCACATCTTCCGCTTATGTCTAAAATACTAGCACGTTCGCCTCACAGCTCGCCTCACACCTCCAGGGTCGGGGTTCAATTCCCGCCTCCGCCTTGTGTGTGGGGAATTTGCATGTTCTCCCCGTGCCTCGTGGGTTTCCTCCAGGTACTCCGTTTTCTTCCCCAGTCCAAAGACATGCATGGTAGGTTGATTGGCATCTCTGGAAAATTGTCCGTAGTGTGTGATTGCGCGAGTGTGTGTGTGCCCTGCGATGGGTTGGCACTCCGTCCAGAGTTTATCCTACCTTGATGACCAATGACGCCTGAGATAGGCACAGGCTCCCCGTGACCCGAGGTAGTTCAGATAAAGCGGTAGAAAATGAGTGAGTGAGAACTGAATAGCAGATGTAAAAAAATCTCAAGTCAAAAATGAGATGATTGTTCTTCTTGGTCCTAGTCCAGAATACATTAGAAAACACATCTAAACCATAACAATCAATTAAAAAAAATCTGATGACAAAAAAACCTGAACATTCCATACACCACTATTAAATCATTTTTTAAAAAAATGCTCTCCCATTTTTTTTTTTTTTTTTTTTGTTAAAACAAACACCGTTTCCAAACAAAAAGTCTTATTTTTCCATTCATCAAGCTGGTGCTTTAGTAAAAAAACAACATCCTTGTGAAGTAACTCATGTTTTCACCTGTGCCATCAAATCATCATAATTTGAGACTACTGTGTTGACCGTCATGTATAATAGGAAGAAATTTAAAAGAAATATAAAAAAGAAAATCCAAGTAAAGTCAATTCAAAATAAACATTTTCTATGAAACAAATTTCACAGATCGACATCAGCTGCATCAAAACAAAGCTGTATGGAACCTGCGATTGATTTCTGTTTGCAGTCAATAAAAAGACACAAATGAACAAGTGCCTGAAAAAAATTCCATATCTAACACAACCAGGTTCAAGCTGTAGATTTAGTTAAAAAATAAATAGATAAAAGAATGGCAAAGAGACTTGAATTACTGCTTCCGTAATTCAAGAATCAAAACATTTTTGTGCACTTACTTTTAATATATAAATCAAACAAAACAAAACAAGAAGATTGTATTAGTGTGAAGTATTTAATGTAAAACAAGCAATAGTTATGAATGCAGAATTTTGACATCTGAGGTATTTGACCAGATGCCATGATTTCCACTTAAAATAATAAGAAATAGAAAAATAAACTGAACACAACTCACTTCTGACTGCTTTTCTTTGTCTCAAACATAAAACTACAAATGACAGTAAAACAACTGCAGCTGCAGTGGGAAAAGCTACTATGAGACCATATTGTTTCCTTTGTGGTTTGCACTGAACATCTCTAATGGAAGTCCCTTCTTCATCCTCAATCTCATTTCTGACAGAACAGCTTAAATAAAGGAAACATAACTTATACCCAACACTCTGAAAGGTAAGGAATGCAACATGCAAACAAAAATATTACAGCTTACATGAAAAAGAAATTATTTACCTCTGTCCATTTAGAGCAGTTCACACCTTCAGGAGAATAAAACCCTGGAGAACAGGGCTCACAAATGGTATCTGATGCCTTTGTACCTGTAAATAAATACTGAAATATCAAAACCACTTCAACCCCAAACACACTGCAAATTCACAACAGTAAAGCACATGACATTTTTACAGAACATTGACCTGTGATTTTAACCCTTTTACCAGAACACTGCAAATAGGACATTTTGAATCAGCATAAACAAATGAATTATTTGTTGAATGAAGTCTGATATAAAATTAGAACACTCTTGGTGTTCACTGTGAGAAAAAGCAAAACAAGGGGAGGAGAAAAGAAACCTGTCCTGGTGAATATAATTACAGAATGTCTAAAGTTCTGTTTTTTTCTTTTTAATGCAAAAAAGGGCATTTCAGTCATCTGGCATTTTCAATTCATCTGATGTTTTAACAAGAACATTATCCAAAGTTTAATGTTGTTACTGTTTTAGTCACTGGGATAAAAATACATGTATAGAATGAGTAGCTCCCTTTCACTGATTCACTCAAAGTTATTTGACCTGCAGTGATGACTTTCAAGGAGATTTAAATTGTGATGCTTCTTCAATGGCATTTTGAACTTAATGTCTTGTTCAAAAGCACTGACTCAGAGTATCACCTTTTTCAGTGTGATTAAAGGACCGATAATTTAGTACCCACCTGGAGTGTTTATTTGTTCCCCCGGTTTACATTTACTGTGTTTTATTGCAAGAGAACAATCATTTCTGTTATCTGCAAAATGCTTGCAATAGTATCCATCCAACACCCCACAGACTGTATCCTTCATTATTGTACAGTCTTGTGAAATAAAAAGGCCTAGAAGGAGAACATGAGATTTGAAAATACTCAGAATAAAACAACAGAAACAAGAATTAAATATTTAAGACATAAGACATTTACCGTTTTCACAGATTTTACACTGAAAACAAGTTTGTAATCCATTTGGTTCATTCATAAATGTTCCTTTAGCGCATGGTTTGCATCTTGTACTGTAATCACCATGGCAGTCTTTTATAACCACTGATCCTGCAGAACAGACATAATATGACCTGATGAGAAACTGATAAAAGGACAGGCACATGAAAGAATTCACACCAAACAGTCTTTATAAAATCATCTGCCTAAGATCTGCTTTACAGAGAGTTTCTCCATTCCAGATCAAATTGTATATTATACAAAATGAAAAGTAAATATATTTAAATGGAAAAAAATGTCTGATTGAATTTTTTTTATATATATATAGTCAAATCAAGTCAAGAAACTTTAATTGTCATTTCAACCATATATAACTGTTGCAGTACACAGTGAAATAAGACAATGTTCCTCCAGGACCGTGTGGCTACATAAAACAAAGACAGAGCTAAGGACTTCAGTAAGTTAGTAATAGATACATAAAGTGCATCTGTGCAAACTGGTGCAAACAGTGCAGGACAAAAGACAAAAGACACAAAACACAATAGACACAAAAGACAATATAACTGTTATAACAGAGTTATACAGCTTTGCAGGTCTGGTATCTTTGGGATCTTTTGGCTTTCACTGTACAAAACCATGTTGATAGTTAAACTTGTGTCTCTAAATTATCCATACATGTGGATACACCCAGTGTTCTCATAATTGGTTCTGGATCCACCATAACCTTGGTCAGAATAAAGCCTTTACTGAAGATGAACCTCTTAATAATTTATACATCATATTTAGCTGTACTTTCATTTACTTAATGGCATGATTCTATAACAAAAGTATCACCATGTCATACCCATAGCACACATAGGACAGCATTCATCAGCTGCTGATAGGTATTCACTTTGTTCACATTTCTCTCCATATGTGAAGGCAGCACAGATACCTGTTTGGAGACAATTTTTACATGTATATAATTTCCAAGCTAGTAAAATAGAAACAAATGTTTAAAGTCCAGAAACACTGGCTGCAATTTTGGATTAGCTATTAACATATTAATATTTTAGTTCAAATCAAACTTCGCGATAAAGAGAAATAAAGTTTGTGGTGTTTGTGTTTAACACGTTTTAGTGTTAAAACTAAACAGGTTTGTGTTTCAGAATAAAGAACAGATAAAACACGGACCGTGGGCAGGTCACACATCCTGCTTACCGAATATGTACAAAAGTGTCAGAAACACGGACTGCATTATTTAAAATGTTATGCGGAAGTTTCATTAAAAATTATTCCAACCACAAACACCGGATGCGTTCTTCTACTTTTTCTTCTGGTGTTTCTTGCCATTTCTGCCACCTATAGGATTGGAGTGGGGAGCCGATAAGATATTTGGAAAACAACATGGGAGGCAAATAACAAGGAAGAGAAGAAAAATAGGAATAAAACCGTATCTTAAATTCTGTTAGTCAATCTTATTCATTTTAAGTACTTTATTAGTACCGTTTTCTAGCAGAACCTGTATAGACAAACTATTTATTCCAAGTGCTATTAAGGCTTGTGTTAAATAAAACGCTGCACTTTTATATGCAGCACATTTAATGAGTACATGTTCTACTGTTTCTACTGTCCACAGGGATCTCAGGTTTTGAAGACAAGCAAGAGTGACATATTTTATATATGTTTAGCCCCCTGGCACCATCTCAGGGCCCCCAGTTTGAGAACCACTGGCCTAGACTACATGTTCTGAGCAGGTGTTGTCAGTGAACAGGCTGTAAAGTTGTGAATTTGTTGTAACATTACAGCAGGAGAGCATGACTTACTCTGTGCTCAAAGTGATGCTCGTAGCTCCAGTGGTTTTCTCTGTGGGTGAACGAGGATGATGCTGAACAATTCCAGGATATGCTTTTTTTTTCCATTTGCGTCTTACCCTACGGAGCGTGACCAGGCGGGCTTCGTTTTACCCAGATACAATAGTGCTATTTTCTGATTGGCTATTGTGTAGCCTCTTTTTTTGATTGGCTGATAAGTGTCACTCTCGACTAAGAACTGAGATTCGCTTGTTCCTGCCCGGTCCCATAGAGACAGCGGTGCGGACAGATACATTTTGGGCGCTGCGGAATATTAAATATATGATCAATAGTAAGTTTTTCAGCGTGAGAAATACAATGTGTGGAAGGAGAGCGTGACACCAGACCGATGCTCAATGCGTGATACTTGAGAGCCCTATGTCTACATTGATCATAATGACCAGTTTCATGTTTTCCTGTACAGATGTGTTTGAGATGATACTACACTTCTAAAATTCACACACTAGACACCACAGTAAATACAAACAATATTAGAAAAGAAGTGCAAAAGTGAAGTGGAAGGAAATCATTTGCAAAATTAACTGAACATTAATTTCAGATTAAATTCAAATTCAGAAGTCAAAAATAATGAATGAAATGAAGTATTACATGATGATCGTTGTATCGATGCAGTCCAGAGTATCTTAGAAAGCATATCTAAACAATAACAATCAGGAGGAGCTATCAAATCAATTCCAACACAATGTTGAAAAAGACACCATTCCATACAGCACTAATACATCTTTTATTAAAAATTGTAAACAATACAGATCTAAGCATTTCAGCTCTCACAAAAGGAGTCAGTGACCTGTATAGAGGGCACTAATAAAAAAAAAAAGAAGCACTTTTTTATTTGTTTATTTATTACAGCCCCACGGTTTCATTTTCTTTATTACAGTACAGTGAGGTACGGTGGTGTGAAAAAGTGTTTGCCTCCTTCCTGACAACCTTAAAAAAAATGGTGGTTCATGCTCGAAAATCCTCCAATGTGGCTGAATTACAACAATTCTGTGGACCAAGATTCCTCCAACAGTTGCAAGTTATCGCAAACGCTTGATGGCAGTAACAGACTCATTGCAAATTTAAAATATGTCTCTCTTGCCTGTCTTCAAAACTTGAGAGCCCTGTATTGGGTTTAGGGGGAAAGTACTTTTTCACGCAGGGCCATGTAGGTTTGAAATTTGTTTTCCCTTAATAATTAGATTAGATTAGATTCAACTTTGTTGTCATTACCGGGGCGATTCTTGAATTTTCATTTTAGGGGGGGCTCAGCCCCCAGGGTAGGGTTGTATACTACTAACCTTATTGCAATCCACTATTCCATTGTATTCCCTGTATTTCACTGTAAAAAAAAAAAAAAAAAAAAAAAAAAATTAGATGTGACCAGTCACTAGAAAATTTTGAGTTGTGAATGTAGTTTTTTTTTACAATGAAGACTTCCTGATTCATTTATCACTGTACAAACACACGTACACACGCTTCCAGTACAAGCGAAAATGAAGCAGCTTGTGAGAAGCAGGGTAAGAGCTGAATGATGTCATATCATAGCAATCCATCAATTAAATCACACACACCTTGTATTCTCTGATCGATGTCCCTGCGGATTGAAAAACGCGCTGAATACACGCAGACAGTTCAGGGGAGGAGCCGAAACATGACGCAGCTTGTCGCCGCTTCAAATGCGTTTTTAAAGGGGACTGAAGCGATCAAAAACTAATTAATCAAATAATTTTTTTGGGGGGGGGGGGCCGCTGGGCAGACCTAGTGACGCCCCTGGTCATTACACATGTACAAGTACAAGGCAATAAAATGCAGTTTAGGTCTAACCAGAGTACAATAGTAGCAAGTGCAGGATATATAGTTTTTACAAGATTTAAATAAGTTAAGTGGTAATATCGAGTAATTTACAGTTGTGTGCATACTATGAACAATATACAGATTTACAGAAGGATATGTACTGTAATAAAATATATGGCTATTACTATAAACAGTAATTTACAGATATGTATGTTCTATGAATATAATATACAGATGAATAACCTGTATATGTGCTATGAACATAATATACAGATGTCTATTACTATAAACTAAAATTTACAGAGGGTATGTGCTATAAACAAAATATATATACGATACATACGATACATACGATAAACCGAAATATACAGGAGGATATGTACTATGGTCATAATATAATATATTGCTGTTATTATGAACAGAAATTAGGTGTGTATACAATGGTAAGGCAATGGTGAGCAGAAATGCAAGAAAGGAGAGAAAGTGTGCAAATGAGTATGATTTTATGTAACAGTCCATTAGTGCAATAATGAATTGTGGGGTGTGATTGATCAAATGTACAAGTGATCAGAAGTTTAGTTTAGACAGTCCATTAGCGCAATAGCATAGTGTGAGGTGTGTGTGTGGCAGTAGAGTGAAGGACAGTTGGATCAGTGAGTGGCAGAGTTCAATAAAGAGACAGCTCTAGGAAAAAGCTGTTCTTTAATCGGCTAGTCCTGGTCCGGAGGCACCTGAAACGCCTGCCGGAGGGCAGAAGTGAAAACAGTCTATGTGCAGGATGAGAGGAGTCCCTAAGAATGCTGCGAGCTCGACGCAGACAGCGTTTCTTGTGGATGTCCTCCATGGCTGGAAAAGGAGTTCCTGCGATGCGCTGGGCGGTTTTCACCACCCGCTGCAATGCCCTGCGCTCTGCAACAGAGCAGCTTCCATACCAGACTGTGACACAGCTCTATTGCACAGCGGTAGAAGTTCAGCAGGATATTCGAGGAATGCTGATTTTTCTTTAGTGACCTCCGGAAAAAGAGGCGCTGGTGAGCCTTCTTGACTAGACTGGAGGTGTTGGTAGTCCAGGACAGGTCCACCGAGATGTGGGTTCCCAGGAACTTGAAACTGGAGATGCGCTTAACAGCATCCCATTGATGTAGATGTTGTCATGTGTGCCTCTTGTCTCTTTCCTGAAGTAAACAATGAGCTCCTTTGTTTTGGAGGTGTTAAGGAGCAAGTTATTGTTATTGCACCATGTGGCTAGGTGTTGGATCTCCTCCCTGTAGGCAGTCTCATCACTCACTCTCACTCACTCATTTTCTACCGCTTATCTGAGCAGTCTCATCATTGTTATCATAATAAAAACCTTCATTTAAAAATTTCATGTTGTGATTACTTGTTATCTTCGACTATTATTTAAATTTGTTTGATGATCTGAAACATTAAAGTGTTGTTGACAAACATGCAAAAATAAATAATCAGGAAAGGGGCCAACACTTTTTCACAAGACTGTATTTATATTGTACATTCTATAAAAAATACACCTTTATACAAATCAGGATCATAGGTTGATGTAAAGAACAAACATTAAATTATAACACTAATAATATAACATGAAAGTTTTCAAAATATTAACAATGAATGTCAGTTTTATACAAAAAAATCTATAAAAGTTTTAAAAATATTAATGCTGAAATGTTCAAAATATAGAATTATTAGAAAAGGGCATTTGGATCCAGAGTAACAGGATTGGTAACAGGATTGTAAATGCAATCACATGTTTAGGGCATTTGACAGACACATATTACTGTTTAATAGTAGTAAGTAACAGCTACTGGTCAATGAAATCATTTACAAAAATAACTGAATACAAATGTCCAAAAAATTTTGGAAGTCAAAAATAATGAATGATTGTTCATTCTTGTTCATAGTCCAGAGTATATTAGAAAACATATCTAAACCATAATAATCAATACAGACGACAAAAAAACAACAACAAAAAACACCGAATATTCCACATACACCACTATTAAATCTTTCTCTTTTTTTTAAATCATACAACATTTCTGCTCTCCCAAAAGAGGTTGAGTCCTGTAAAGAGAACACTAATAAAAAAAATTAAATAAAAAAGCATTAAAAAAATTTTGTTGTTAAAAGAAACAAACACTGCACTCTTTTTTGGAGTAAAAAGTCTTATTTGTCCATTCATCGAGCTGGTGCTTTAGTAAACAACATCCTTGTGAAGTAACTCGTGTTTTCACCTGCATCCTTATTATGATGACATCACAGACCATTACCTCATACTTTACACAATACCTATAGAACAGACTAACTGTATCTCACCACATTATTGATTCGGTACAACTATTATTCCGTCCACTAAAGACAGATTCACAAATACCTTGCCTGATCTGTCTCAACTTCTTACTGTACCCTTAAACACAAACAATCTAGAGGAATTGACAAACAGCATAGGCGCCATCTTCACTAGCACATTAGAGACTGTTGCCCACATCCGATTAAAGTTAGAGACAAATCACCTGCATCATGGTATAATAGTCATATTCACATTTTCAAGAGAGCCACCCATAACCTTGAGTGAAAGAATTTTTAGAATTGCATACAAGGACAGTTAGAAACAGGCTCTAAAAGCTGTTAGGGCTGAGCACCTGAGCAAACTCATAGAAAATAACTAAAACCATCCCAGGTTCTTATTTAGCACATTGGCTAGATTAATTTAGAGATTCTGCACTGACAACACTGAAAGTATCAAGAACACAATAGTTGATGTTCAACATACGCTATACAAATAAACTTGAATGAATTGAATTGAATTAATTACAGTTAATCGTGTAAATCATGAGATTAATGTTTCAGCACCTAAAATAATTATCAGGTGCATTATGTCAGTGTTATAAGAAGGTTATTTATTTTATTGCATTTACAATGGACACTATTTAGGTTTTCCTCACAAAAGCTAGAAGCTTGATTCCAAATCACCTACTTATGTATTCTTCTACATCATTTTCTGTTTTACATAGTTTGTGGAGTGTAGAATGTTGATGAGATTTTCTTTTCAGTTGATGAGATTTTCTTAAATGTTGGCTGATCTCTTTTATTGCCACATATACTCTATCAACATCTAAAAATGCTTTGTATGCTGCCAGCAGCATCACCTTACGTGTGTTTGACATAATTTCAAATGACCAGGACAAATGGCTTTTCCTTTTCTCATGTTCCATGTGTAAATGTGTTGTGTTTGAGATAATACTACCCTTCTAAAATTCACACACTAGGCACCACAGAAAATCCAAAAAATTATTAGAAAATATGTGAAAAAAAGAGCAGCGAAGTGGAAGTTAATCGTTTGCAAAATTAACTGAATACAAATGTCCGATGTCAAAAGTAAAAAATAATGAATGAAATGAAATATTACATGATGATTGTTCTTCTCGTATCTTGTCCAGAGTATCTTAGAAAGCATATCTAAACAATAACAATCAAGAGGAGCTATCAAATCAATTCCAACACAAAGTTAAAAAAGACAATACTGACAAAAAAAAACAACACTATGAACATTCCATACAGCAATAATAAATCTATTATTAAAAACTGTAAACAATACAGTTCTATGGATTTCTGCTCTTCCAAAATGAATCAGTGATTTGTAAAGAGTACTTTTTTGTTAAAACAAACACTGTTTCCAACTAAAAAAATTTGTCCATTTGTCCATTCATCAAGCTGGTGCTTTAGTAAAAAAGAACATCCTTGTGAAGTAACTCATGTTTTCACCTGCACCGTGTATTCCTTGTTACAGTCTGCTTGGACAGCTGGTGATTCTGTTTCCTGAATGTCTTTCCTTGATGAACGGAATTTTTTGATCACTAGTATTAACCAGCTTACATTATGTATTAATGAAACAATACAGTGGACTGGTTGATGGGGCACATTGTGAAGATCGAGGGTCTGTTTCCTCTACAGGGCTCTGTAAGCACAAAAAGAAACAAGAAAAAGCATTCAAACATCTACAAAGACAACTGATTCATCATAATCAATCATCATAATTTGAGACTACCGTGTTGTTCGTCGTGTATAATAGGAAGGAATTAAAAAGAAATATAAAAAGACAGAAAATTCATGTCAAGTCAATTCAAAATAACCATTTTCTATGAAACAAATTTCACAGATCGACATCAGCTGCATCAAAATTAAGCTGTGTGGAACCTGCGATTGATTTCTGTTTGCAGTCAATGAAAAGACACAAATAAAAAACAAAAGTGCCTGAAAACACATCTAACACAACCAGGATCAAGCTGTAGATTTAATTGAATTTTTTTAGCAAAAGAATGGCAAAGAGACTTTACTGCTTCTGTATTTTAAGAATCAAAACATTTTTTTGCACTTACTTTTAATATAAAGCAAGCTGCAAAACAAAAAAGGAAGATTGTATTAGTGTGAAGATTAATGTAAAACAAAAAAATGCAGAATATTGACATCTCAGGTATTTGACTAGATGCCATAATTTCCACTTAATATAATGAACTGATGTGTTGTATGAAATAGAAAAAAAAAATCAACACAACTCACTTCTGTCTGATTTTATTTGACTCAAACATAAAACTAGAAGTGAAACAACTGCTGCTGTGAGCAAAGTTGCTATGAGACCATATCTGCTCCTTCTTGATTTGCACTGAACATCTTTAATGTTAGTGCCTTCTTTGACCTCAATCTCATTTCTGACCGAACAGCTTGAAAAAAGGAAACATTAAAACTTTTACAGAAAGAAAAACACTCTGAAAGGTAAATAATGCAACATGCAAACAAAAATATTACAGCTTACATGAAAAAGAAATGACTTACTCTGTCCATTTAGAGCAGATCACACCTTCAGGAGAATAAAACCCTGGAGAACAGGGCTCACAAACGGTATCTGAGGCCTTTGTACCTGTAAATAAATACTGATATATCAAAACTTCATTCCCAAACACACTGCAAATTCACTACAGTAAAGCACATGACATTTTTACAGAACATTCACCTGTGATTTTAACCCTTTTACCAGAACACTGCAAATAGGACATTTTGAACAATCAGCATGAACAACTTTATTATTTGTTGAATAAAGTCTGATATAAAATTAGAACACTGTTGGTGTTCACTGTGAGAAAAAGCAGAACAATGGGAGAAGAAAAGAAACCTGTCCTGGTGAATCTAATTACAGTATGTCTAATTACAGTATGTCCTGTTTTCCTTTTTCATGCAAAGATGGAAGAATCTTTTACCTAACTTCCTTTATAATAAGATTATTTATTGTTTTCAATTCATCTGATGTTTTAACAAGAACATTATCTAACGTTTAATGTGGTTACTGTTTTAGTCACCGGGATAGAATACATGTAGAATGTGAGTAGCTACCTTTCACTGATTCACTAAAGGTTCTGTGACTTGCAGTGATGACTTTCTAGGAGATATAAATTGTGATGCTTCTTCTTCAATGGCATTTACAAATGTTCTATTACTCAACCAAATACAGCTGAAACATGCCATTTTTACTAGGGACTTAAGTGTCTTGTTCAAAAGCACTGACCCAGAGTATCACTTTTTAAGGACTGATAATTTAGTTTACCCACCTGGAGTGTTTATTTGTTCCCCCGGTTTGCATTTACTGTGTTTTATTGCAAGAAAACAATCATTTCTGTCATCTGCAAAATGCTTGCAATAATATCCATCCAAAACCCCACATACTGTATCCTTTATTGTTGTACAGTCTTGAGAAATAAAAAGGCCTAGAAGGAGAACATGAGATTTGAAAATGCTCAGAATAAAATAACAGAAACAAGAATTAAAAACAGGCAGAATTATGTTTACCATTGACACAGATTTTACACCGATGACAGTTGTGAAAACCATTTGGTCCAATCATAAATGTGCCTTTAGAACAAGGTTTGCATGTTGTATTGTAATCACCATGGCAGTCTTTCATAACCACTGACCCTGAAGAACAGATATAATATGACTTGATGAGAAACTCAGGCGTGGACGGATATGTGAAAGAATTCACCACATAAAGTCTTCATTAAATCATCTGCTTAAGATCTAAGCTAAAAATATCAACAAAAACATGGTTACTTTACATTATCTAAGCATTAATGTATCATGGGGAAACATGCCACGAAATCACTGAAGAGAAACAGAAAGATTATTACATTTCAAATTAAACTAAATATTAAACTTGATGATATTTTCAGTAAAGATGTTCAAATAGAAAAAAAAATCATCTGATAGGACAACCTCCAACTAACTAATAAAACTAAAAAAAAAAATTTCTAACTTTTCTAACTTTAAAAAAAACTGTGTGTCTCTGAATTGCCCCTAGGTGTCAATGAGATGCTCTGTGACACACTGGCATCCCATACAGCAGAGGTGTCAAACTCAATTGCACAGGGGGCCAAAACGCAAAGCACGCATTAGTTCGCAGGCCGAACAGGATAAACATTTATTGAACACGCTAAAACTAAATGTTTTTTGAACATAAATATGAATAAAGACAGACAGGCATATTATTCCAGAATAAATAAACTTTAACTTTATATAACTTAAAATACTTTGCTCTCCATCAAAATATCCCTTGTCAAAATGATACAAGTTACAACTATGAACATGCCGCAAAAAAATTATGCTTTTCCGCAAAAGTAAAAATAACTTTGCTCTTGTGCCATTTTATAAAAAATAAACCTAAACTTTAAATATCTTTAAATATTTTGATCTTCTTAAGAACATCTCCTGTCAAAATCATACAAATTCAAAATATGAGCATGGTCCAAAAAACCATGCTCATGAGTTTATAATACGGGTTTACCGGCAATGTCAATAAACATATACTCAGCCTCCTTGTCTTGAAAGATTGTTTTCAGAAACAACTTTTCTTTTCTCCATTGTTAGGGGCTAGCTTTGACTTTACAATAGTGTTGTATACAGCAACAGAAGCTTCACTTGATTGGGAATGTTCCCAGGTTATCTATCGTTCTGCAAGGCAGCTGTTGCGCTGTATTATGGGATGTGTATTATCAGCACTTGATATCGCCGGGCCATTAATAACAATAATAATAGATCTATATTTAAAATGATCTCGCGGGCCGTATATAATTGTATGCTGGGCTGGATGTGGTCAGCTGGCCTGAGTTTGACACCTATGCCATACAGTGTGTATAACTGCCATTCACCCAGTGTAGGTAATAATCCTGTAACCCTGGTCAGGATAAAGCACTTACATCTGATAACTTTATAGTTCTTATTTAGATGTTCTTTCTCTTACTTAATGTCATGATTCTATTACATAAGTATGATGATAAGTGATATACCTTTAGCACATAAAGGGCAGCATTCTTCTGCTTCTGATAGATATTCATTTTGTCTACATTTAGTTCCACATGTCAGGGCAGCACAGATACCTGTTTGGAGACAAAATGTTTGTTAATGTAATAAATACTTTCCAAGCTAGTAAAAGTTAGAATAATGATTCATGTCCAGACACAAACATTAGCTAAATACAGAATACACAAGAAGATACAAAATGCTTATTTTGTGTAACTGTCGAAACATAATGTGATTTCACCAATGTGTCATAACAGTGTGAACCAGAAGCACAGTGTTATTTGTCTGATGGACCATTGTGCATGTTTATCTGACACAAACAACAACAGAAAAAGTGTTTAGCAAGGTACTGTTCATTCATTAACTTTTATCAGGTATGAGTACTGCACTGTTCACTTATTTCACTAAACAACATAGTGTTTATTTAGGTAACTTGCTAAATGATCAGTGCCAATTTATGGAGAAAATTATTATTACAAAAGGAGTACATGGAGTACAGCGTACAGGTCCATTCTCTGGGTACTGGCTGTGCAGTGTTTGTGTATGCACTCTCCATGTCTGTGTGTTTGTTCCTCATGACTCCAGAAACCGTGCCAGTAGGTGAACTGGCTACTCCAAATTAATCCTAAGTATGAATGTGTTTGCATGGTGCTGTTGAATTGTGACATCCTGTCTACGGTGTATTTATGCTTATTGTTCCCTTGATAGGATCTCCACCATGACCAGGATAAAGTAGTTACTAAAGATTCGGCGCAGTAAAGTGACTTTTATCAACAATAAACGCCATTTTGTGAACTGAAACTACACTCACAGTGTTAAAACTAAACAGGTTTGTGTTTCAGAATAAAGAACAGATAAAACACGGACCGTGAGCAGGTCACACATTCTGCTTACCGAATATGTACAAACGTGTTAGAAACACGGACTTCATTATTTATTTAAACACAGAGTTAGAACAGTGCAGTGAATGTAGTCACAGACTGTGTGTGTTCGCGCTGTTCTTTACGTCCTCCTTCATACTGCAGTCCTACATTTCCCGCTGTAGTCGAGTTGAATGTTTCTCAGCAGAAATATGGGTCAGCGTATATTCTGTATACCCTGACCAATATGCCTCATTTCCTCTCGGAGTCGCGATGGTAACCAGGTTAAGTATTGTAACTATATATATATATATATATATATATATATATATATATATATATATATATATATATATATATATATATATATATATATATAATTTAACTAGAAAGAACGTAGATTCTTTGTGACCACAAAAAACGGCACAATACGGAAGTAGATCTTGTGGGCGGGGCTGTGACAGAGCTTTAATATTTGAATGTGCATCATGATTAATACTGGAAAACAGTGTTTCATGTAAAGTTGTATGTGGAATATTGTGTCACTGTATAGAATTTAGGATAAGTGACTCAGTCAGTCTGCACATCAACCAGTCTTTTTTCCCCTACCATCAGTTTCTTGCTTTGTCATATTTAGTTACATTTGTCATCTTAATGTAGCTGCAGTTTTGCTGGTGAATGATATTACCTTTGTAAGTTTTATGTCCTGACTAAAAAGGAAAAAAACCAGAGAGCCGGTCCTGGCATTGCAGTTATATCTCTTTGTACTATAATAAATCCATGAATTAAAAAAATCTAATTGTGGTTTAAACCAAGTTTCTTGTACAGATAATATCCGGCTCATTTTCTAGATTTGTTATGAATTTCTTGAGTTCTTATCCATTTAACTTCCTGCATTTCACTTGAGAATGAGAAAACCATTACAATCCATCACATGTCTGACTGTGCACAGTTTGCATCTTAAGCCTTTCATTAATCATATCTACAGTGATATTCTCTAGCTCGAAAAACTTTTCAGCAGCTCTGATAATTTAATTTTTTTCAGGCTTGATTTTAGTTTATGCAGAGCAATATACCACTGTGGCTATGAAGAATATGAATGATACTTTATCAATCTTCATTCCCTTTCCTATGCTCTTGTACCTTTGTCCTCTGTTGGGGTTGTTACCTTTGTTTCTATAACTTTGGGAGTTTGTTTAAATTTCTTTAGGGCTTCAGCATATGATATTCTTTTAGCTACTCTAATGGTTTGGACTTATAAATTTTTCCTTACTATGCATCCTCCATATCCTGCAATGTGATTGCTTCCACATTTACAGTTTGAACATCCAGCTACTGAAGAGCTAAATGTCAGTTCCAGTCCCAAGATCAGATAAAATGTGAGGTGTTGCGTCAGGAGATCCGGTGAAAAGGTCATTTTTTTGTCTTTATAAAACAGCATTAATTTACCATTCCTCAAAGACTTAAGACTTTTGATTGTCTCTATTAAATCTTTTGATGCTTTTGTTAGTTTGAAAGGATTAATGCTACTAACAAATTTGGTATCAAACATTCTCTGTCTGTTTCTGAGGTCTCTCCTGAACCTTTCTTTATTTTCTGATATTTCTACAACTTTCCATTAATTTCCTGCATTGCCTCCACTATCCACCTGTTGTAAACTTTTTCCAGAGAAGACCAGGAGACTTGGATATCCTTGTGCAGTAGTCTTTATTGTAGATACACGATGAAACGAGTCTGCAAGTCAGAGCGTACTGGCACGGGCGCTGCAGTCATCAAGTCTTACTTAAAGTTGTAATACATTGTAAATATACACATTTTAGGGGGCAGTCCAATCAGATAGCGACAAAACACTCGGGTGACCATCAAAACATGAAAGGATGTAACAGCCCCCACACCAGATCCTGGAATTTCACCCACCCTTAATATCATTAACATAACAATAGGACAAATGGCGCAAAGAGACAGATGATACCCTGAGTTACCTTGCCCCTTTCCTTCGATATTTATGAGATACAGAAACCACAAGTCTAATGTAAAGTTTGAATTTAACTAGCCTTGTCACTTGATTGGGCTTCTATATTATCCACAGAAATATGCTAGAACTAAAAGGAAATAAAACAATGACTTAAAAAAATTATTTTCCCACAATATTGTTATGTTAATGGGATTAAGGGTGGGTGAAATTCCAGGATCTGGTGTGGGGGCTGTTACATCCTTTCATGTTTTGATGGTCACCCGAGTGTTTTGTCGCTATCTGATTGGACTGCCCCCTAAAATGTGTATATTTACAATGTATTACAACTTTAAGTCAGACTTGATGACTGCAGCGCCCGTGCCAGTACGCTCTGACTTGCAGACTCGTTTCATCGTGTATATACAATAAAGACTACTGCACAAGGATATCCAAGTCTCCTGGTCTTCTCTGGAAAAAGTTTACAACACACCCCAACCATTTCCTCCTCTATTTCCGGATCGCTTCCACCTACTTCACTTAACCACCATCCTTGCTCAAGTCTCAATCCAACTGCTGCCCTATTACTCATCTCTTTTGTGTGTTAATGTAAATAAACTCATGCATGCCCTGCAATTGGTGTATTACAAATAACAGCCCCACTGTTTCATTTTCTTTATTAAAGTGATGTATTTATTCTCGCTATGTTGGACATTCTATAAAAAATAAATACACTTTTACACCAATAATTTACATTTACAGAATTTGGCAGAAATCAGGATTGTGGGGTGTTGTAAAGAAAAAAACATTAAAATATTACACTAATACTGTGATATAACATGAATGTGTTCAAAATATTAACAATGTGTCACTTTTTTATACAAAAAAAAATCTATAAAAGTTTAAAAAATATTTATGCTGAAATGTTCAAAATATAGAATTAGTAGAAAAGGGCATTTGAGTCCAGAGTCCATGGTAACACAATTGTTAAGGCAATTACATTTTTAGGGCATTTGACAGACACATATTATCGTTTATAAAAGTACTAAGTAACAGTTACTGGTGTAAAATATGAGATTAATGTTTTAGCACCTAAAATGAGAATCAGTTGCTTTATGTTAGTGTTATAAGAAGGTTGCTAATTATTTTATTGCATTTACAACTAACGCTATTTAAATTTTCCTCACAAAAACTAAAAGTTGGATTCCAGATCACATACATATGTATTCTTCTACACCATTTTGTATTATACATAGTTTGAAGAGTGTAGAATGTTGGACACTTCCATTCAATAATTGCATCTTTGCTTTGCCTAGCAGTAGAGGGCTGAGGCTACCAGGCAGTGACAGTGGATGGGAATTTTTTTTTAACGTTGGCTGATATCTTCCATTACCTCATAATCTTTTTCAATGTATAAAAATATGCTTTGTATGATGCCATTAGCATTGCTTTATGTGTATTTGACAATATTTTCCAATCACCAGGACGAATGGCTTTGCTTTTTCCCATGTTCCATGTGTAAATGTGTTGTGTTTCAGATGATACTACACTTCTAAAATTCACACACTAGGCACCACAGCAAATTCAAAAAATATTAGAAAATAAGTGCAAAAAGAGCAGCAAAGTGGAATGAAATTATTTTCAAAAATAACTGAATACAAATGTACAAAAAAAATTTGGAAGTCAAAAATAATGAATGATTCTTTTTCTTGTTCCTAGTCCAGAGTATATTAAAAAACATATCTAAAAATCAAATCATAATAATCAATACAGCTCTCCCAAAAGAAGTCAAGTCAAGTCAAGAAGTCAAGTCAAGAAGCTTTTTATTGTCATTTCAACCATATATAGCTGTTGCAGTACACAGTGAAATGAGACAACGTTTCTCCAGGATCAAGGTGCTACATAAAACAAAGACAGGGCTAAGGACATGTAAGTAGTCTTAGCCACATAAAGTGCAACTGTGCAACCTGGTGCAAACAGTGCAGGACAAGACAAGCAAGACAGTGCAGGACAAAAGACAGTGCAGGACAAAAAACAGTGCAGACATTAAGTTACAAGACAATACAAAAAGTACAAAAAATGCAATACACAAAAGACAATACACAGTAACAGAAACAGCGCCGACCGACCAGTGTAAATACTGAATGTTCAAACAATATTTTGTGCAGTAAAAGAATGAACAGCAGCAGGTCCTGTAAAGAGTCCTGTAAAGAGTTGTCTTAAAAAAAAAAAAAAATTGTTGTTGCTGTTGTTAAAACAAAACAAACAAACACTGCACTCTTTTTTGGGTTTCCAAATAAAAAGTCTTATTTGTCCATTCATCGAGTTGGTGCTTTAGTAAAAAACAACATCCTTGTGAAGTAACTCATGTTTTCACCTGCACCTCATTTTGATGACATCACAGACCATTACGTCATACTGTAAACACTACCTATAGAACAGACTAACTGTGTCTCACCACGTTATTGATTCGGTAGAACTGTTATTCCGTCCACAAAAGACAGATTCACAAATAACTTGCCTGATCTGTCTCAACTTCTTACTGTACCCTTAAACACAAACAATCTAGAGGAATTGACACACAACATACGCACTATCTTCACTAGCAAAATAGAGACTCTTTCCCGCATTAAAGAAAGTTAGATACAAACCACCTGCATCATTGTATAATAGTCATATTCAGATCCTCAAGAGAGCAAACCATAACCTCGAGTGAAAGTGGAGAAAAACTAAATTAGAGGTTTTTAGAATTGCGTACAAGGACAGTATGTGCAGCTAGAGACAGGCTCTAAAAGCTGCTAGGGCTGAGCACCTGAGCAAACTCATAGAAAATAACTAAAACTATCCCAGGTTCTTATTTAACACAGTTGGTACATTAACAAAACAAAACAAAACAAAAAAAACAGAGATCCGAACACACTATTCCATCACAGTTCAGTAGTGAGGACTTAATGAGATTCTTCAATGACAAAATTGAAAATACCAGGAACACAATAGTTGATGTTCAACATATGAGAGCATCTCGTGACCCAGTCTCACCTAAAGCTCTACACTCAAAACGACTGTGCTTTACAAGTACAGGACAGGAAGAGCTAGATAAACTTATTACTGCAGCTAAATCAACAGCTTGTTCACTAGATCCCATTTCAACTAAATTACTGAAAAAAGTGCAAAATTAACTGAATACAAACAAAAATAAAAATTTCAAATAAAAAAAATGTCCATTCATCGAGCTGGTGCTTTAGTAAAGTGGACTGGTTGATGGGGTACATTGTGAAGATTGAGAGTCTGTTTCCTCTTCAGGACTCTATAAGCACAAAAAGAAACAAGAAACAGCATTAAAACTTCTACAAAGAGAGCTGATTCATCATAATTTATCATCATAATCTGAGACTACTGTGTTGGCCTTCATGTATAATAGGAAGAAATTTAAAAGAAATGTAAAAAGAAAGAAAATTCAAGTAAAGTCTAATTCAGAATAAACGTTTTCTATGAAACAAATTTCACAGCTCTATATCAGCTGCATCAAAATGAAGCTGTATGGAACCTACGATTGATTTCTGTTTGCAGTCAATAAAAAGAAACAAATGAGCAAGTGCCTGAAAACACATCTAACACAACCAGGATCAAGCTGTGGATTTTTTTTTTTTAATTATAAAAGAATGGCAAAGAGACTTTACTGTTTCCGTATTTCAAGAAGCATTTTTGTGCACTTACTTTTAATATAAAGAAACCTGCAAAACAAAAAAAGAAGATTGTATTAGTGTGAAGTATTAATGTAAAATGAGCAATAGTTATGAATGCAGAATATTGACATCTGAGGTATTTGACTAGATGCCATGATTTCCACTTAACATAATGAACTGATGTGTTGTATGAGATAGAAAAGGAACTGAACACAACTCACTTCTGACTGCTTTTCTTTGACATAAACATAAAACTACAAGTGACAGTAAAACAGCTGCAGTGAGAAAAGCTGCTATGAGACCATAGCTGCTCCTTCTTGGTTTGCACTGAACATCTCTAATGGAAGTGCCTCCTTCATCCTCAATCTCATTTCTGACCGAACAGCTTAAATAAAGGAAACATTAAAACTTTTACTCAGAGAAAGGTAAGGTAAGTAATGCAACAAAAATATTACAGCTTACATGAAAAAGAAATCACTTACTCTGTCCATTTAGAGCAGTTCACACCTTCAGGAGAATAAAACCCTGGAGAACAGGGCTCACAAATGGTATCTGAGGCCTTTGTGCCTGTAAATAAATACTGATATATCAAAACCACTTTATCCCCAAACACAGTGCAAATTCACTACAGTAAAGCACATGACATTTTTACAAAACATAACATTCACCTGTGATTTTAACCCTTTTATCAGAACACTGCAAATAGGACATTTTGAATCAGCATAAACAGATTATTTGATGAATGAAGTCTTTACTGCTGCTTCTCTTTTTCTTATCTTTTCTACCAGAACATCAGTTGAAATCCCCGTTATCACACCTCTAACCCAACACTTTACTTCAGGAACTGAACTTATTACTTTGTGTTCAATCTATAGGCCTCCTGTTGGACCAGAGGCAGGGTCCCATGCACTTGTTGCCATGGCCCGAGTTCCTGGTCAGGGAGCTAATCCAACTACTGAAGAGCTAATTGTCAGGTCAAGTCCCAAGATCAGATAAAATGGAAGAGTTGCATCAGGAAGGGCACCTGGTGAAAAGGCCATTTTTTGTCTACTGTCTTTATAAAACAGCATTAGTTTACCATTCCTCAAAGACTTAGGACTTTTGATTGTCCCTATTAAATCTTTTGATGCTTTTGTTAGTTTCAAAGGATTAATGCTACTAACAAATCTGATATTTAAATTAATAAATTATATAATTATAAATTATATAAATTTGATCCTTCTTGACTGGAGATTTTCTTTTTCACTGTTTGTTTCTGAGGTCTCTCCCAAACCTTTCTTTCTTTTCAGATATTTCTAACACTTTCGATTAATTTCCTGCATTGCCTCCACTATCCACCCCAACCATTTCCTAATCTATTTCTGGATCGCTTCCACCTACTTCACTTTCTACCATCCTTGCTCACACATACAGTATTACTGTATGAGTATATAAATGGTAAGTAACATTTACCAGTATAAAACATGAGATTAATGTTTTAGCACCTAAAATGAGTATCAGTTCCATTATGTTAGTGTTATAAGAAAGTTGTTATTTTTTATTGCATTTACAAGGGACACTACTTAAGTTTTCTTCACAAAAGCTAGAAGTTGGATTCCAGATCACATACTTATGTATTCCTCTGCACCATTTTGTATTTTACATAGTTTGAGGAGTGTAGAATGTTTGACAGTGGATGGGATTTTTTAATGCTGGCTGATATCTTTTATTGCCACATATACTCTTTCAACGTTTAAAAAATGCTTTGTATGCTGCCAGCAGCATCACATTACGTGTGTTTGACATAATTTCCAATGACTAGGAAAACTCTTTTCCTTTTGCCATGTTCCATGTGTAATTGTGTTGTGTTTGAGATGATACTACCCTTCTAAAACTCACACACACTATACACTGAAGCAAATTCAAAAAAGATTAGAAAATAAATGAAAAAATGTTCATTTTTTTCATATTGTTTAGATATGATTTGTAAGACACTCTGGACAAGGTACGAGAAGAACAATTTGTAATGCTTCATTTCATAATGAAATGAAGCATTACAAATTGTTCTTCTCGTACCTTGTCCAGAGTGTCTTACAAATCATATCTAAAAAATAACAAACAGGAAGAGCTTTTAAAACAGTTCTAACACAAGGTTCAAAAAGACAATACTGACAAAAAAAACTCTGCACAACACAACAGTAATAAATCTATTATTAAAAACTGTAAACAATACAGTTCTATGCATTTCTGCACTCCCAAAAAAATCGGTGATCTGTAAAGAGCACTTTTTTCTTAAAACAAACTGAGTTTCCAAAAAAAAGTCTTATTTGTCCATTCATTGAGCTGATGCTTTAGCAAAAAAACAAAATCCTTGTGAAGTAACTCATGTTTTCACCTGCACTGTGTGTTCCTTGTTACAGTCTGCTTGGACAGCTATTTATTCTGTTTCCTGAATTTCTTTCCTTGAGGAACGGAATAACAACATTTATGATCACTAGTATAAACCAGGTTACAGTATGCATTAATGAAACAATAGATGCAGCTCTTACACTGTACTGGTTGATGGGGCACATTCTGTAGATTGAGGGTCTGCTTCCTCTACAGGACAAGTACAAAAGAAACAGCATTAAAACATCTACAAAGAGAGCTGATTCATCGTAATTTATCATCATAATTTGAGACTGTGTTGGCTGTCATGTATAATAGGACAAACAAATTTCACAGATCTACAATGGTTTGAAAAAGTGTTTACCCTTTCCTGATTTTGTATTTTTTTTGCATGTTTATCAGACCTGTTCAGACACAGGTCAAACACAGTGAAAGCATTTCACTGTGCCACTCCAAAGTCTTCATTTTGTTTTTCTTCAACCATTCAGAGGTGGACTTGCTGGTGTATTTTGGATAATTGTCTTGCTGCAGAACCAAGTTCACTTCAGCTTGAGGTCACAAACAGATGGCCGCACATTGTCCTTCAGGATTTTTTGGTAGACAGCAGAATTCATGGTTCCATTTATCACAGCAAGTCTTCTGGGTCCTGAAGCAGCAAAACCCAGCCCCAGACCATCACACTACCACCACCATATTGTACCTTTGGTATGATGTTCTTTTTCTGAAATGCAGTGCTACTTTTATGCCAGATGTAATGAGAAACACACCTTCCAAAAAGTTCAACTTTTGTCTCGTCAATATTTTTCCCAAAAGTCTTGGGGATCATCAAGATGTTTTCTGGCAAAACTGAGACGATCCTTTATGTTCTTTTTGCTCAGCAGCATTTTTGCCCCGTCTCGTTCTTATGGTAGAGTCATGCACACTGACATTAACTGAGGCAAGTGTGGCCTGCAGTTCTTTGGATGTTGTTGTGGGGTCTTTTGTAACATCTTGGATGAGTCTTCGCTGCACTCTTGGGGTAATTCTGGTCGGCCGGCCAATCCTGGGAAGTTTCACCACTGTTCCATGTTTTTGCCATTTGTTGATAATGGCTCTCACTGTGGCTCGCTGGAGTCCCAAAGCTTTAGAAATTGCTTTATACCCTTTTCCAGAATGTTAGATCTCAATTACTTTCTTTCTCATTTGTTCCTGAATTTCTTTAGATCGCTGCATGATGTGTAGCTTTTAAGGATCTTTTGATCTACTTCACTTTGTCAGTCAGGTTGAATTTAAGTGATTTCTTGATTGCAAACAGGTGTGGCAGTAATCAGGCCTGGGTGTGGCTAGAGAAATTAAACTCAGGTGTGAAAAACCACAGTTATGTTTTAACAGGGGGGCAAACACTTTTTCACACAGGGCCATGAAGGTTTGGATTTTGTTTTCCCTTAATAAAAAAACCCTTCTTTTAAAAACTGCATGTTGTGATTACTTGTGTTATCTTTGAGTAATATTTAAATTTGTTTGATGATCTGAAACATTCAAGTGTGACAAACATGCAAAAAATAAAAAATCAGGAAGGGTGCAAACACTTTTTCACACCACTGTGTTTATGTTGTACATTCTATTTTAAAAAATCACCTTTACATGAATCAGGAGTGTGGATTGATGTAAAAAACAAACATTAAAATATTACACTAATAATATAACATGAATGTTTTCAAAATATTAACAATGAATGTCATTTTTTTATACAAAAAAAAATCTATAAAAGTTTTAAAAATATGAATTCTGAAAAGTTCAAAATATAGAATTAGTAGAAAATGGCATTCGGGTCCAGAACGATTGTTAATACAATCACATTTTTTAGGACATTTGATAGACACATATTACTGTTTATAAAAGTGGTAAGTTATAGTTAATGGTGTAAAACATGAGATTAATGTTTTAGCATCTAAAATGCTCAGCTGCATTATGTTAGTGTTATAAGAATACTTACTTATGTATTCTTCTACACCATTTTGTATTTTAACATAGTTTGAGGAGAGTAGAATGTTGGACAATTCAGTAATTGCAGCTTTGCTTTGCCTAGCAGTAGAGGGCTTTTTTTAAACGTTGGCTGATATCTTTCATATAATCTTTTTCAATGTATAAAAAATGCTTTGTATGATGCCATTATCATTGCTTTACGTGTATTTGACAATTTCCAACGACCAGGATGAATGGCTTTTCCTTTTCCCATGTTCCATGTGTAAATGTGTTGTGTTTCAGATGATACTATCCTTCTAAAGTTCACACACTAGGCACCACAGCAAATTCAAAAAATATTAGAAAATAAGTGAAAAAAGAGCAGCAAAGTAATAGTAGTGAAGTGGAATGAAATCATTTACAAAAATAACTGAATAAAAATGTCTGAAAAAAATTCGGA
The DNA here is from genome assembly GCF_022655615.1 of Tachysurus fulvidraco. NCBI lineage: Eukaryota > Metazoa > Chordata > Actinopteri > Siluriformes > Bagridae > Tachysurus > Tachysurus fulvidraco. The sequence goes on from NC_062531.1 coordinate 7,034,517, forward strand.
AGTCAAAAATAATGAACGATTGTTCTTCTTGTTCCTAGTGCAGAGTATATTAAAAAACATATCTAAACCATAATAATCAATACAGCAATCCCAAAAGAAGTAAAGAGTCCTGTAAAGAGCGGTCTAATAATAATAAAAAAAAAAAAAAAAACTTTTTGTTGTTGTTGCTGTTGTTAAAACAAAACAAAAAACACTGCACTCTTTTTTGGGTTTCCAAATAAAAAGTCTTATTTGAGTCCATGGTAACACAATTGTTAATGTAGTCACATTTTTAGGGCATTTGACAGATGCATATTACTGTTTATAAAAGTAGTAAGTAAATGTTACCGGCATAAAACATGAGATTAATGTTTTAGCACCTGAAATGAGAATCAATTGCATTATGTTAGTGTTATAAGAAGGTTGTTAATTATTTTATTGCATTTACAATGGACACTACATAAGTTTTCCTCACAAAAGCTAGAAGTTGGATTCCAAATCACATACTTATGTATTCCTCTGCACCATTTTGTATTTTACATAGATTGAGGAGTGTAGAATGTTCGACAGTGGATGAGATCAAAACAATTCCAACACAAGATAAAAAAAAAAAACAACAACACTATGAACATTACATACAGCAGTAATAAATCTATTATTAAAAACTGTAAATACAGTTCTATGCATTTTTGCTCTCCCAAAGTGAATCACTGATTTGTAAAGAGCACTTGTTTTGTTAAAACACACACTTTGAGTTTTCAAATAAAAAAGTCTTATTTGTCCATTCATCGAGCTGGTGCTTTAGTAAAAAACATCCTTGTGAAGTAACTCATGTTTTCACCTGTACCATGTGTTCCTTGTTACAGTCTGCTTGGACAGCTGGTGATTCTGTTTCCTGATTGTCTTTCCTTGAGGAACGGAATAACAACATTAATAATCACTAGTATAAACCATTTACATTTACATTTACAGCATACCCAGAGCGACGTACATAAGTGCTTAAATCTCTAACACTGAATACATTAATGCTGGTTCACTAGGTTACATACTTAAGATACCATGAGTTTAAAACATTTGTTCAAAGTTACAATGAAAAAGTGTCAAAGGTTTTTTTTTTTTTTTTTAAATGCAAAGGATAAGGAAAGAAGTGCTAGTTGAAGTGCTTCCTGAATAAGTAGGTCTTCAACCGCCGCTTGAAAATAGCCAGTGACTCAGCTGTCCGGACCTCTAGGGGAAGTTCATTCCACCACCTTGGTGCCAGTACAGAGAAGAGTCTTGTAGTATACTTGCCTCTTACCCTGAGAGATGGTGGAACCAGTTGAGCAGTGCTGGTAGATCGGAGGTTACGGTGTGCAGTGCGAGGAATGATGAGGGCTTTGAGGTAAGAGGGAGCTGATCCATTTTTGGCTTTGTAGGCCAGCATCAGTGTTTTGAATCGGATGTGTGCAGCTACCGGAAGCCAGTGGAGGGATCGCAGCAGCGGGGTGGTATGCGAGAACTTTGGCAGGTTGAAAACAAGCCAGGCAGCTGCATTTTGGATCATTTGCAGAGGAAGGATTGCGTTCATAGGTAGACCTGCCAGCAGTGCATTGCAGTAATCCAGTCATCCCTGCCAGCAGTGCATTGCAGTAAACCAGCTTACATTATGCATTAATGAAACAATAGATGCAGCTCTTACAGTGGACTGGTTGATTGGGTACATTGTGAAGATTGAGGGTCTGTTTCTTCTATAGGCCTCTATAAGCACAAAAAGAAACAAGAAACACCATTAAAACATCTACAAAGACAGCTAATTCATCATAATTTATCATCATAATTTGAGACTACTGTGTTGGCTGTCATGTATGATAGGAAGAAATTAAAAAGAAATATAAAAAGAAAGAAAATTCAAGTAAAGTCAATTCAGAATAAACGTTTTCTATGAAACAAATTTCACAGCTCGACATCAGCTGCATTAAAATGAAGCTGTATGAAACCTACAACTGATTTCTGTTTGCAGTCAATAAAAAGAAATGAATGAACAAGTGCCTGAAAACACATCTAACACAACCAGGATCAAGCTGTAGATTTAATTTTTTTTTAAATTATGAAAGAATGGCCGAGACCTTACTGCTTCCGTGTTTCAAGAATCAAAACATCTTTGTGCACTTACTTTTAATATAAAGAAACCTGAAAAACAAAACCGGAAGAGTATATTGGTGTGAAGTATTTAATGTAAAATGAGCAATAGTTATGAATGCAGAATATTGACATCTCAGGTATTTGACTAGATGCCATAATTTCCACTTAACATAATAAATTGTGTTGTACGAGATAGAAAAAAAACTGAACACAACTCACTTCTGACTGATTTTCTTTGACATAAACATAAAACTGCAAATGACAGTAAAACAACTGCAGCGGGAAAAGCTACTAAAGCTACTATGAGACCATATCTGTTCCTTTTTGGTTTGCACTGGACATCTCTAATGGAAGTGCCTTCTTCATCCTCGATCTCATTTCTGACTGAACAGCTTAAATAAAGGAAACAAAAACTTTTACAGAAAGAAAAACAATCTGAAAGGTAAGTAATGCAAAATGTAAACAGAAATATTACAGCTTATATGAAAAAGAAATGACTTACTCTGTCCATTTAGAGCAGTTCACACCTTCAGGAGAATAAAACCCTGGAGAACAGGGCTCACAAACAGTATCTGAGGCCTTTGTACCTGTAAATACATACTGAAATATCAAAACTTCATCCCCAAACACACTGCAAATTCACTACAGTAAAGCACATGACATTTTTACAGAACATTCACCTGTGATTTTAACCCTTTTACCAGAACACTGCAAATAGGACATTTTGAACAATCAGCATGAACAACTTTATTATTTGTTGAATAAAGTCTGATATAAAATTAGAACACTGTTGGTGTTCACTGTGAGAAAAAGCAGAACAAGGGGAGAAGAAAAGAAACCTGTCCTGGTGAATCTAATTACAGTATGTCTAATTACAGTATGTCCTGTTTTCCTTTTTCATGCAAAGATGGAAGAATCTTTTACCTAACTTCCTTTATAATAAGATTATTTATTGTTTTCAATTCGTCTGATGTTTTAACAAGAACATTATCTAATGTTTAATGTGGTTACTGTTTTAGTCACCGGGATAGAATACATGTAGAATGTGAGTAGCTACCTTTCACTGATTCACTAAAGGTTCTGTGACTTGCAGTGATGACTTTCTAGGAGATATAAATTGTGATGCTTCTTCTTCAATGGCATTTACAAATTTTCTATTACTCAACCAAATACAGCTGAAACATGCCATTTTTACTAGGGACTTAAGTGTCTTGTTCAAAAGCACTGACCCAGAGTATCACTTTTTAAGGACTGATAATTTAGTTTACCCACCTGGAGTGTTTATTTGTTCCCCCGGTTTGCATTTACTGTGTTTTATTGCAAGAAAACAATCATTTCTGTCATCTGCAAAATGCTTGCAATAATATCCATCCAAAACCCCACATACTGTATCCTTTATTGTTGTACAGTCTTGAGAAATAAAAAGGCCTAGAAGGAGAACATGAGATTTGAAAATGCTCAGAATAAAATAACAGAAACAAGAATTAAAAACAGGCAGAATTATGTTTACCATTGACACAGATTTTACACCGATGACAGGTGTGAAAACCATTTGGTCCAATCATAAATGTGCCTTTAGAACAAGGTTTGCATGTTGTATTGTAATCACCATGGCAGTCTTTCATAACCACTGACCCTGAAGAACAGATATAATATGACTTGATGAGAAACTCAGGCGTGGACGGATATGTGAAAGAATTCACCACATAAAGTCTTCATTAAATCATCTGCTTAAGATCTAAGCTAAAAATATCAACAAAAACATGGTTACTTTACATTATCTAAGCATTAATGTATCATGGGGAAACATGCCACGAAATCACTGAAGAGAAACAGAAAGATTATTACATTTCAAATTAAACTAAATATTAAACTTGATATTTTCAGTAAAGATGTTCAAATAGAAAAAAAATCATCTGATAGGACAACCTCCAACTAACTAATAAAGACTAAAAAAAAATTTTTCTAACTGTTTAAAAAAAACTGTGTGTGTCTCTGAATTGCCCCTAGGTGTGAATGAGATGCTCTGTGACACACTGGCATCCCATACAGCAGAGGTGTCAAACTCAATTGCACGGGGGGCCAAAACGCAAAGCACGCATTAGTTTGCAGGCCGAACAGGATAAACATTTATTGAACACGCTAAAACTAAATGTTTTTTGAACATAAATATGAATAAAGACAGACAGGCATATTATTCCAGAATAAATAAACTTTAACTTTATATAACTTAAAATACTTTGCTCTCCATCAAAATATCCCTTGTCAAAATTATACAAGTTACAACTATGAACATGCCGCAAAAAAATTATGCTTTTCCGCAAAAGTAAAAATAACTTTGCTCTTGTGCCATTTTATAAAAAATAAACCTAAACTTTAAATATCTTTAAATATTTTGATCTTCTTAAGAACATCTCCTGTCAAAATCATACAAATTCAAAATATGAGCATGGTCCAAAAAACCATGCTCATGAGTTTATAATACGGGTTTACCGGCAATGTCAATAAACATATACTCAGCCTCCTTGTCTTGAAAGATTGTTTTCAGAAACAACTTTTCTTTTCTCCATTGTTAGGGGCTAGCTTTGACTTTACAATAGTGTTGTATACAGCAACAGAAGCTTGACTTGATTGGGAATGTTCCCAGGTTATCTATCGTTCTGCAAGGCAGCTGTTGCGCTGTATTATGGGATGTGTATTATCAGCGCTTGATATCGCCGAGCCATTAATTACAATAATAATAGATCTATATTTAAAATGATCTCGCGGGCCGTATATAATTGTATGCTGGGCTGGATGTGGTCAGTTGGCCTTGAGTTTGACACCCATGCCATACAGTGTGTATAACTGCCATTCACCCAGTGTAGGTAATAATCCTGTAACCCTGGTCAGGATAAAGCACTTACATCTGATAACTTTATAGTTCTTATTTGGATGTTCTTTCTCTTACTTAATGTCATGATTCTATTACATAAGTATGATGATAAGTGATATACCTTTAGCACATAAATGGCAGCATTCTTCTGCTTCTGATAGATATTCATTTTGTCTACATTTAGTTCCACATGTCAGGGCAGCACAGATACCTATTTGGAGACAAAATGTTTGTTAATGTAATAAATACTTTCCAAGCTAGTAAAAGTTAGAATAATGATTCATGTCCAGACACAAACATTAGCTAAATACAGAATACACAAGAAGATACAAAATGCTTATTTTGTGTAACTGTCGAAACATAATGTGATTTCACCAATGTGTCATAACAGTGTGAACCAGAAGCACAGTGTTATTTGTCTGATGGACCATTGTGCATGTTTATCTGACACAAACAACAACAGAAAAAGTGTTTAGCAAGGTACTGTTCATTCATTAACTTTTATCAGGTATGAGTACTGCACTGTTCACTTATTTCACTAAACAACATAGTGTTTATTTAGGTAACTTGCTAAATGATCAGTGCCAATTTATGGAGAAAATGATTATTACAAAAGGAGTACATGGAGTACAGCGTACAGGTCCATTCTCTGGGTACTGGCTGTGCAGTGTTTGTGTATGCACTCTCCATGTCTGTGTGTTTGTTCCTCATGACTCCAGAAACCGTGCCAGTAGGTGAACTGGCTACTCCAAATTAATCCTAAGTATGAATGTGTTTGCATGGTGCTGTTGAATTGTGACATCCTGTCTACGGTGTATTTATGCTTATTGTTCCCTTGATAGGATCTGGATCCACCATGACCAGGATAAAGCAGTTAATGAAGATGGACGACTTAATTAAGGGTGTCGAAATTCTATACTTCAAAGGTGCCCGTGCAGGATTTGGTTCCAATTAAGTCATTAGACTCAAATGTAGCTTCTGCCTGGTAGGAATGATAACCTGTACACAGAGTCCATTGTGAATGTGACTGGACATCCCTAATGTACATAATACTGAAACTGTCTTCCTGGTTATCTATTTAAATAAGTGTCTAGGTAAAATAAACTAACACACAAAGTATTAGTAATCTCCTGACTCAAACATGTCAGACTAGTGATGTCCTGGCTATAAAAAAAGAAAAAACCTGAGTGTCAGGCTTCAGGCTGGATTTAGGTACAGACACTTTAAACAGCACAGAAATGATCATCTATATCTTTAGGACCACATTAAACATCCTCCTACTCATCGTAGCCTAAACATAGTAAGTTTATATTGACTGCTGACATATTAATATTTTAGTTCAAATCAAACTTCGCGATAAAGAGAAATAAAGTTTGTGGTGTGGTGTTGATTATGTCGCTAAATTTGGGGCCGCAAAGTGACTTTTTTATCAACAATAGACGCCATTTTGTAACTGGAACTGAAACTACACTCACAGTGTTAAAACTAAACAGGTTTGTGTTCAGAATAAAGAACAGATAAAACACGGACCGTGAGCAGATCACACATCCTGCTTACCGAATATGTACAAACGTGTCAGAAACACGGACTGCATTATTTATTTAAACACACAGCTAGACCACTGCAGTGAATGTAGTCACAGACTGTGTGGTGCTCCTTTTCCCGCTGTAGTCGAGTTGAATGTTTCTCAGGAAAAATATGGGTCATATTCTGTATACCCTGACCAATATGCCTCATTTCCTCTCAGAGTCGCGATGGTAACCAGGTTAACTATTGTAACCATATTTTTATATAGATATAACTAGAAACAACGTAGATTATTTGTAACCACAAAAAAAAAAAAAAAAAAAAACGGAACAACACGGAAGTAGATCTTGTGGGCGGGGCTGTGACAGAGCTTTAATATTTGAATGTGCATCATGATTAATACTGGAAAGCAGTGTTTCATGTAAAGTTGTATGTGGAATATTGTGTCACTGTATAGAATTTAAGATAAGTGACTCAGTCAGTCTGCACATCAACCAGAGTATTTTTGATCTACCATTAGTCTCTTGCTTTTTACAGTTATCATCATCCAGGTAGCTGCAGTTTTACTGGTGAATGATATTACCTTTGTAAGTTTTATGTCCTGACTTAAAAAAGGAAAAAACAGAGGACCAGTCCTGGCATTGCAGTACACTGTTACTCCACCATTTTCTGTCTATCTCTTTGTACTGTAATAAACCTATAAAAAAAATCTAATTGTGAAATTTAAACCAAATTTCTTGTACAGATAATATCTGGCTAATTTTCTAGATTTGTTATGAATTTCTTGAGTTCTTGTCCATTTAACTTCCTGCATTTCATTTTATTTAATTCAGTTCAATTAGAATTTATTTGTATAGCGCTTTTTTCAATGGGCAATGGGCATGGTCTCAAAGCAGCTTTACAGAACATTAACATAGAACAGAAGTTAAACATAAGGAGTAATATAAAGAATTAAAATAATAAAAATTTATATATATATATATATATATATATATATATATATATATATATATATATATATATATATATATATATATATATATAGTCGAGGCCAAAATTATTAGCCCCCTTATGAAATTAGACAAAACTCTTGATTTGTTTCCAAAAATAACAAAGACAAAATGTCCACTAAGTTTGATTAGCATATTTAATTGAAATAGTGAGTTGAAACAAGAAAGGGCAAAAATGAAACGTCCAAAATTATTAGCCCCCTGGTCATTAATAGTCAATAGTGTACCCTTTCTGAGCCACAAATGACAACAACCTCTTAGAGTAGTTCTTTACTAGGTTGGCACAGGTCTCCTGAGTGATTTTAGCCCATTCTTTCATTGCAAATTGCTCCAGCTGGTCCAAGTTGCGTGGTTTCCGAGCATGGACATTCACTTTGAGCACTCGCCAGATTCTCAATAGGATTGAGGTCTAGGCTCTGTGCAGACCACTTCAGGACTCTTGGTTTTGGTATCCTTCAGGAACTGTTGGACCAATTACGATGTATGCTTTGGATCATTGTCTTGTTGAAAGGCCCAGCGATGACCTAAGGCTAGACTACGAGCAGATTTCTGCATATTATCCCTCAAAATGTCAACATAATTTTCATTTTTGATGATGCCATGCACCCGAACAAGGTTCCCTGTGCCTGAAGCTGCAAAACAGCCCCACAGCATGATGCTCCCACCACCATGTTTAACTGTGTTCTTAGGGTTGAAGGCCTCACCCTTTCTTCGCCAAACATAAGCAACATCCATGTGCCCAAACAGTTCCAGTTTAGTCTCATCAGACCAAAGCACGGACTCCCAAAACTCATTTTTACCTTTCATATGTTCACGGGCAGACTTCAGTCTGGCTGTGATGTGCCGCTTTTTGAGTAAAGGGGTTCGACTGGCACGATGTCCCTGAAGCCCACCACGATGAAGAGCCCTCACAACTGTATTCCTTGAAACATCAACTCCAGAAGAGGCCAGGTCAGCAACAATCATCTTGGCAGGTGTCTGGGGCATCTTGCTGACATCTCAGACTATTTTCCTCTCCAGAGTTCTTGAAATCTTGTGCTTACGACCACACCCAGGTTTGTTTCTTACAGAATTTGTCTCCTTGTACTTGGCAATGATGCAACGCACAGTGGTTTTAGACACTGTGAAACACTTGAAAATGGCAGTATACCCTTCCCCGTTATCATGAGCCTCCATTATCTTCTTTCTGAGCTCAAGACTGATTTCCTTTGTCTGGTGAGTAAAAGTAGTCTCGCCCAATAATGTGTTCAAGTGCCCTGCTCCTTGGAGTCCTTTTATGCTGATTGAATGCCCAGGTGTTGTTAGGAAGCCAATTGACTGCAGAGGTGTATTTTGAAAGCTGATTGATTAATTAAGGTGTGTTTTGAAAGCGAAAATTCACATGGGGCTAATATTTTTGACCACCCCATTTTCACTATATTTGATATAAAGCAATCCTAAAATTGTATTTTATATTCCAAAATGTACCAAAAGCTACTAAATAGCACTGGTGAATGTTTGATTATATCAATGTTTTATCAATGCTGCAAACATTGAAATGATCTTTAGGAAAATGTTCCAAAATTCCTGGGGGGCTAATAATTTTGGCCTCAACTGTATATCAAGTCAAGTCAAGTCAAGTCACCTTTATTGTCACATCACCACGGCACATGTGCCATGGTGGGTGAAATTCTTGGGAGCGAGCTTCAGAAATTGCAGAACCATTCACATACAGTAGTAAGAAACATAAATAGAACAATTTACAAACAGGTTAAAAAAATGTGCAAAATGCTCAGTACCATTTGAAATGTGCAAATGCGGAAAATGTGGAAAGGATGCAATGTGCTCATGTATATTTTCAGTACACACAGTGTACTACTAGACATATATATATATATATATATATACCTACACATATATGTATGTATAAGTATGAATATAAATAATATATATAAGTATTATATACATGTAATATATATGTATCATGTAAAGTGCAACAGACTGTACAGATACAGAAATGTCCTGTGGTACCGATAGCTTATTGTTATATAAATTGTTATTTTAAATTAAATGCAGTGTGTGTGTATAGTCCCATGTGTACTGATGCAGTATGAATGCAGTGTGCGTGTGTGTGTATAGTCCAGTGTTGAACTGTTGAATATTGTGGGAGTATGCTGTGTGCTGTGTTGGTTATGGTTGTTAATTAGTCTGATGGCTTGAGGGAAAAAGCTATCCCTCAGTTGACTAGTGCGGGATCGGATGCTGCGGAGACGTCTTCCTGAGGGGAGCAGAGAGAGCAGTCTGTGGGACGGGTGGCTGGAGTCACTAGTGATCCTCCGAGCTTTTCTTATACACCGCCTGTTGTAGATGTCCTGGAGGGAGGGAAGCATTTATGAATGAAAGTTCTGTCACAAAACAATATTGTTACGTATCCTCACGCTTTTTAAGTGGGTATACGGAAATCCTTGGCCTTTCCTAGTGGGTATACGGCGTATACCTGGGTATCACGTAGACTACACCAGTGCTGTGTATTCAATATGACCACTTGAGTTGTGATAGTGAGAGACTGAGTGCATCTGTTCACACTGATTTCAATAGCAGATATCTTATTATAATGTCCATGGGTATCAATCTTAATATTTTTATGAATACATGTTTTATGTTATGATATACCACCACTTGCACGCCATCGGGACTGTGGTCATCGTGGCCCTGAGGGGTGTGGCCCCCGCTGCGGCAGGCATCCCTTATTTTTCTGTATTGAAGGTGGCAACCCTCATTCTCACAGAGTCGGCCTCATCTCAGTGTAGGTCCAAAATCTTCATCGCACGGAAGACGATCGGAGCTGGTACAATGTCTGGATGCCTCGGGATGGGTAGAAATTGAGAAGCAGTGTAGAGGGATTAACATATCTGCTGTTCATAAAAAATGTGCTAGTCTAATGTAATAGTGCACAATATTATGGGATGTATTATGTGTACGCCTGACTAAAGAGATGAGTTTTTAATCTGCTTTTGAACTGGGAAAGTGTGTCTGAGCCCCAAACACTATCAGGAAGACTATTCCAGGGTTTGGGAGCTAAATAAGAAAACGCTTTACCACCTTTAGTAGACTAAGTTTTGTGATCTCAGAGAGCGTGAATGATTGTAACGTGTTAGAAGACTAGTTAGATACATGGGAGCTAAACCATTAAGAGCCTTGTATGTAAGTAGCAGCAGTTTGTATTCAATTCTAAACTTAACAGGTAGCCAGTGTAAAGATGATAAAATTGGGGTTATAAGATCATACTTTCTTGTCCTAGTGAGAACTCTTTCAGCTGCATTTTGGACTAACTGTAGCCTATTTATTGATGCAGGACAACCACCTAGTAATGCATTACAATAGTCCAGTCTAGAGGTCATGAAAGCATGAACTAGCTTCTCAGCATCAGAGACAGACAGGATGTTTCTCAGCTTGGCAATATTTCTAAGGTGAAAGAAGTCTGTTTTTGTGGTATGGGCGATATGATTTTCAAAAGACTGTCTAATATAACACCCAGGTCTTTCACTGTCGAGCTACTAGTAACAGTACATCCCTCTAAATAGAAGTTAAATTGTGAGAGTTTCTTTGTAATGGTTTAAGGACCTATAAGTAGTATTTCTGTCTTATCAGAGTTTAACAACCGAAAATTGCAGCTCATCCAGTCTTTTATCTCTCTAAGGCATTGAGTTAATTTGGACACTTTAGCTATTTCATCTGGTTTTGATGAGATATATAACTGTCATCAGCATAGCAGTGGAAACTAATCCCATGTCTTCTAATAATGTTCCCTAATGGAAGCATGTATATCGAGAAAAGCAGAGGTCCTAGAACTGATCCTTGAGAGACCCCATAATTAACTGGTAATAAACTGGAGGATACACAATTTAATTCTACAAAATGGTATCTGTCAGATAGGTAGGATCTACCAACTTAAAGCCTGTCCATGAATACCTGTGTAATTTTGTAAGCGATCCAGAAGAATGTTATGATCTATAGTGTTGAATGCAGCACTAAGGTATAGTAGAATTAATAAATACTGACATACAGTCTTTGTCCAAAGCTAAGAACAATTTGTTTGTGACGTTCACAAGTGCAGTTTCTGTGCTATGATGGGGCCTGAAACCTGATTGAAACTCTTCGAGGATATTGTTCTCCTGTAAGAAGGAGCTCAGTTGAACAGACACAACCTTTCCAAGTATTTTAGACATAAACGGAAGTTGTGAAATAGATCTGTAATTTGATAGGTCATTTGGATCTAAATTAGGTGTGTGGCCTAATAACTGCCAACGTGAAGGATTTAGGGACGTAACCTAAAGATAGCGAGGAGTTAATAATATAAAGAAGAGACTCACCAGCTTTATGTAACACTTCTTTCAGTAATTAAAGTAATTCATTAGTTGGAATGGGGTCTAGTGAACAAGTGTTGATTTAGCTGTTGTAATAAGTTTATCTAACTCTTCCTGTCCTGTGCTTGTAAAGCACTGTAGTTGTGTGTCTAGAGCCTTAGGTGAGACTGGGTCACTAGTTGCTTTCATATGTTGAGCGTCACCTATTTTATTACTGATACTTTAGATTTTTCGGTGAAGAATCTCATAAAATCCTCACTACTGAACTATGATGGAATAGTTTGTTCAGATTTCTGTTTTTTTGTTAATCTAGCCACTGTGTTAATTAAAAACCTAGGATTGTTCTGGTTATTTCCTATGAGTTTGCTCAGGTGCTCAGCCCTGGCAGCTTTTAGAGCCTGTCTATATTTGGACATACTGTCCTTATACGCGATTCTAAAAACCTCTAATTTAGTTTTTCTCCACTTTCGCTCGAGGTTACTGGTTTCTCTCTTGAGGGTGTGAGTATGACTATTATACCACGGTGCAAGCCTTTTATCTCTAACCTACTGTAATCGGATTGGGGTAACAGTGTCTAATGTGCTAGTGAATATAGTGCCTATGCTGTTAGTCATTACCTCTAGATCGTTTGTGTTTAAGGGTACAGTAAGAAGTCCAGACAGATCAGGCAGGTTATTTGTGAATCTGTCTTTAGTGGTCGGAATAATAGTTCTACCGAGTCAATAACGTGGTGAGACACAGTTAGTCTGTTCTACAGGTTGTGTGTACGTTATGAGGTAATGGCCTGTGATGTCATCACTTTAGTATCACAGTATTAGTCATCTATTTATACATCACTTTAGAATGAGAAAACCATTACAATCCATCACATGATGTCTGGCTGTTTGTTGTCTGACTGTGTACAGTTTGCATCTTAAGCAATTCATTAATCATATCTACAGTGATATTCAGATGATATGACGATGAGGTTCCCCTTTGAGTATTTGTATTCTATTAATCTTTAAATTATTCTTTATAATAACCTTTTGTTCTATGTTAATGTTCTGTAAAGCTGCTTTGACACAATGTCAATTGTAAATTGACAGTGAATTGAATTGAATATTCTCTAGCTCTAAATACTTTTTAGCAGCTCTGATGATAATTTAATTTTTTTCAGTCCTGATTTCAGTTTATGCAGAGCAATATACCACTGTGGCTATGAAGACTATCAATACTCACTTCATTCTCTTTCCTTTGCGCTTGCACATTTGTCCTCTGTTGGGGGTTGTTACATTTGTTTCCATAACTTTGGGAGTTTGTTTACCTTTCTTTAGGACTTCAGCATATGATATTCTTTTAGCCACTCTAATGTTTCGGACTTTACATTTTTCCTTACTATGCATCCTCCATATCCTGCACTGTAATTTGTGTCACTTCCATGCTTACAGCAGTTTGGGTTGGTACCTTGACCACGATGTATACTCTATCAGACAGTTTACTTTCCTCAAAGTTGAACATGACTAGGTTTTTTAATTTTTTTAATTATTACTTCTGATACACTTTAACATTTAACATCTTTTACTGCTGCTTCTCTTTTTCTTATCTTTTCTACCAGAACATCAGTTGAAATCCCCGTTATCACACCTCTAACCCAACACTTTACTTCAGGAACTGAACTTATTACTTTGTGTTCAATCTATAGGCCTCCTGTTGGACCAGAGGCAGGGTCCCATGCACTTGTTGCCATGGCCCGAGTTCCTGGTCAGGGAGCTAATCCAACTACTGAAGAGCTAATTGTCAGGTCAAGTCCCAAGATCAGATAAAATGGAAGAGTTGCATCAGGAAGGGCACCTGGTGAAAAGGCCATTTTTTGTCTACTGTCTTTATAAAACAGCATTAGTTTACCATTCCTCAAAGACTTAGGACTTTTGATTGTCCCTATTAAATCTTTTGATGCTTTTGTTAGTTTCAAAGGATTAATGCTACTAACAAATTTGATATTTAAATTAATAAATTATATAATTATAAATTATATAAATTTGATCCTTCTTGACTGGAGATTTTCTTTTTCACTGTTTGTTTCTGAGGTCTCTCCCAAACCTTTCTTTCTTTTCAGATATTTCTAACACTTTCGATTAATTTCCTGCATTGCCTCCACTATCCACCCCAACCATTTCCTAATCTATTTCTGGATCGCTTCCACCTACTTCACTTTCTACCATCCTTGCTCACACATACAGTATTACTGTATGAGTATATAAATGGTAAGTAACATTTACCAGTATAAAACATGAGATTAATGTTTTAGCACCTGAAATGAGAATCAATTGCATTATGTTAGTGTTATAAGAAGGTTGTTAATTATTTTATTGCATTTACAATGGACACTACATAAGTTTTCCTCACAAAAGCTAGAAGTTGGATTCCAAATCACATACTTATGTATTCCTCTGCACCATTTTGTATTTTACATAGATTGAGGAGTGTAGAATGTTCGACAGTGGATGAGATTTTTTTTTTTTTAATGTTGGCTGATATCTTTTATTGCCACATATACTCTTTCAACATTTAAAAAATGCTTTGTATGCTGCCAGCAGCATCACATTATATGTGTTTGACATAATTTCCAATGACTAGGAAAACGCTTTTCCTTTTGACATGTTCCATGTGTAAATGTTGTGTTTGAGATACTACCCTTCTAAAACTCACACACTATACACTATATTGTGTATAGTGTTTGAGATGATACTACTCTTCTAAAAGTCACAGACTATACACCACAGCAAATCCAAAAAAAGGTTAGAAAAATAAGTGAAAAAAGAGTATCAAGTGGAAGGAAATCGTTTGCAAAATTAACTGAATACAAATGTCTGGCGTTAAAAAATTCAAAGGTCAAAAATAATGAATGAAATGAAATATTACATGATGATTGTTCTTCTCGTACCTTGTCCAATGTATCTCACAAATCATATCTAAACAATAACAATCAGGAGGAGCTATCAAAACAATTCCAACACAAGATAAAAAAAAAAAAACAACAACACTATGAACATTACATACAGCAGTAATAAATCTATTATTAAAAACTGTAAATACAGTTCTATGCATTTTTGCTCTCCCAAAGTGAATCACTGATTTGTAAAGAGCACTTGTTTTGTTAAAACACACACTTTGAGTTTTCAAATAAAAAAGTCTTATTTGTCCATTCATCGAGCTGGTGCTTTAGTAAAAAACATCCTTGTGAAGTAACTCATGTTTTCACCTGTACCATGTGTTCCTTGTTACAGTCTGCTTGGACAGCTGGTGATTCTGTTTCCTGATTGTCTTTCCTTGAGGAACGGAATAACAACATTAATAATCACTAGTATAAACCATTTACATTTACATTTACAGCATACCCAGAGCGACGTACATAAGTGCTTAAATCTCTAACACTGAATACATTAATGCTGGTTCACTAGGTTACATACTTAAGATACCATGAGTTTAAAACATTTGTTCAAAGTTACAATGAAAAAGTGTCAAAGGTTTTTTTTTTTTTTTTTTAAATGCAAAGGATAAGGAAAGAAGTGCTAGTTGAAGTGCTTCCTGAATAAGTAGGTCTTCAACCGCCGCTTGAAAATAGCCAGTGACTCAGCTGTCCAGACCTCTAGGGGAAGTTCATTCCACCACCTTGGTGCCAGTACAGAGAAGAGTCTTGTAGTATACTTGCCTCTTACCCTGAGAGATGGTGGAACCAGTCGAGCAGTGCTGGTAGATCGGAGGTTACGGTGTGCAGTGCGAGGAATGATGAGGGCTTTGAGGTAAGAGGGAGCTGATCCATTTTTGGCTTTGTAGGCCAGCATCAGTGTTTTGAATCGGATGTGTGCAGCTACCGGAAGCCAGTGGAGGGATCGCAGCAGCGGGGTGGTATGCGAGAACTTTGGCAGGTTGAAAACAAGCCAGGCAGCTGCATTTTGGATCATTTGCAGAGGAAGGATTGCGTTCATAGGTAGACCTGCCAGCAGTGCATTGCAGTAATCCAGTCATCCCTGCCAGCAGTGCATTGCAGTAAACCAGCTTACATTATGCATTAATGAAACAATAGATGCAGCTCTTACAGTGGACTGGTTGATGGGGTACATTGTGAAGATTGAGGGTCTGTTTCTTCTATAGGCCTCTATAAGCACAAAAAGAAACAAGAAACACCATTAAAACATCTACAAAGACAGCTAATTCATCATAATTTATCATCATAATTTGAGACTACTGTGTTGGCTGTCATGTATGATAGGAAGAAATTAAAAAGAAATATAAAAAGAAAGAAAATTCAAGTAAAGTCAATTCAGAATAAACGTTTTCTATGAAACAAATTTCACAGCTCGACATCAGCTGCATTAAAATGAAGCTGTATGAAACCTACAACTGATTTCTGTTTGCAGTCAATAAAAGAAATGAAT
The DNA here is from genome assembly GCF_022655615.1 of Tachysurus fulvidraco. Lineage (NCBI taxonomy): Eukaryota > Metazoa > Chordata > Actinopteri > Siluriformes > Bagridae > Tachysurus > Tachysurus fulvidraco. Next base: position 7,050,793 of record NC_062531.1, read on the forward strand.
GAACAAGTGCCTGAAAACACATCTAACACAACCAGGATCAAGCTGTAGATTTAATTTTTTTTTAAATTATGAAAGAATGGCCGAGACCTTACTGCTTCCGTGTTTCAAGAATCAAAACATCTTTGTGCACTTACTTTTAATATAAAGAAACCTGAAAAACAAAACCGGAAGAGTATATTGGTGTGAAGTATTTAATGTAAAATGAGCAATAGTTATGAATGCAGAATATTGACATCTCAGGTATTTGACTAGATGCCATAATTTCCACTTAACATAATAAATTGTGTTGTACGAGATAGAAAAAAAACTGAACACAACTCACTTCTGACTGATTTTCTTTGACATAAACATAAAACTGCAAATGACAGTAAAACAACTGCAGCGGGAAAAGCTACTAAAGCTACTATGAGACCATATCTGTTCCTTTGTGGTTTGCACTGGACATCTCTAATGGAAGTGCCTTCTTCATCCTCGATCTCATTTCTGACTGAACAGCTTAAATAAAGGAAACAAAAACTTTTACAGAAAGAAAAACAATCTGAAAGGTAAGTAATGCAAAATGTAAACAGAAATATTACAGCTTATATGAAAAAGAAATGACTTACTCTGTCCATTTAGAGCAGTTCACACCTTCAGGAGAATAAAACCCTGGAGAACAGGGCTCACAAACAGTATCTGAGGCCTTTGTACCTGTAAATACATACTGAAATATCAAAACTTCATCCCCAAACACACTGCAAATTCACTACAGTAAAGGACATGACATTTTTACAAAACATAACATTCACCTGTGATGTTAACCCTTTTAACAGAACACTGCAAATAGGACATTTTGAATCAGTAAAAACAAATGAATTATTTGTTGAATGAAGTCTGATATAAAAATAATTAGAACACTGTTGGTGTTCACTGTGAGAAAAAGCAGAACAAGGGGAGAAGAAAAGAAACCTGTCCTGGTGAATCTAATTACAGAATGTCTAAAGTCTTGTTTTTCTTTTTTTTTCTTGCAAAGATGCAAGAATCTTTTACACAACTTCCTTTATAATAAGATTATTTCTTGTTTTCAATTCATCCGATGTTTTAACAAGAACATTATCTAACGTTTAATGTTGTTACTGTTTTAGTCACTGGGATAAAATACATGTATAGAATGAGACTAGCTACCTTTCACTGATTCACTAAAGGTTCTGTGGCTTGTAGTGATGACTTTTTAGGAGATTTAAATTGAGATGCTTCTTCTTCAATTGCATTTTACAATTTTCCATTACTCAACCAAACACAGCTCCATAAACACGCCATTTTTACTAGAGACTTAAGTGTCTTGTTCAAAAGCACTGACTCACAGTATCACCTTTTTCAGTGTGATTAAAGGACCGATAATTTAGTACCCACCTGGAGTGTTTATTTGTTCCCCCGGTTTACATTTACTGTGTTTTATTGCTAGAGAGCAATCATTTCTGTTATCTGTATAATGCTTGCAATAATATCCATCAAACACCCCACAGACTGTATCCTTCATTGTTGTACAGTCCTGAGAAATAAAAAGGCCTAAAAGGAGAACACGAGATTTGAAAATGCACAGAATAAAATCACAGAATCAAGAATTAAATATTTAAGACATAAGACATTTACCGTTTTCACAGATTTTACACTGAAAACAGGTTTGTAATCCATTCGGTTCGTTCATAAATGTTCCCTTAAAACAAGGTTTGCAACTTGTACTGTAATCCCCATGGCAGTCTTTCATGACCACTGACCCTGCAGAACAGACATAATATGACCTGATGAGAAACTGATAAAAGGACGGGCAAATGAAGAAATTCACACCAAACAGTCTTTATAAAATCATCTGCCTAAGACCTTCTTTACAGTTTCTCCATTCCAGATCAAATTGTATATTATAAAAAATTAAAAGTAAATATATTTAAATGGAAAAAATGTCGGATTGGATTTTGTTATATATATATATATATATATATATATATATATATATATATATATATATATATATATATATATATATAGTCAAGAAGCTGTAATTCTCATTTCAACCATATATAGCTGTTCCAGTACACAGTGAAAAAGACAACGTTCCTCCAGGACCATGGTGCTACATAAAACAAAGACAGAGCTAAGGACTTAAGTAAGTTAGTAATAGATACATAAAGTGCATCTGTGCAAACTGGTGCAAACAGTGTGACACAAAATACAAAAATAACAAAACACAAAAGTCAATATAACTGTTATAAAAGAGTATATACAGCTTTGCATGTCTGGTATCTGTGGGATCTTTTCGCTTCCACTGTACAAAACCATGTTGTTAGTTGGACTTGTGTCTCTAAATTATCCATACATGTGGATACACCCAGTGTTCTCATAATTGGTTCTGGATCCACCATAACCCCGGTCAGGATAAAGCATCTACTGAAGATGAACCTGTTAATAATTTATTCATCTTATTTAGCTGTACCTTCTTTTACTTAATGGCATGATTCTATAACAAAAGTATCACCATGTCATACCCATAGCACACATAGGACAGCATTCGTCAGCTGCTGATAGATATTCACTTTGTCCACATTTCGCACCATATGTGAAGGCAGCAGAGATACCTGTTTGGAGACATTTTAAATGCATGTATATAATTTCCAAGCTAGTAAAAGTTAGAAAAAATGTTTCATCAAACCTTGTTAAAAAGCATACACACAACACTTTTTAAAAATGCTACAGATACGATCTGAAACTCTTATGTAATGTGGTGTGGTTTTGATACCAATGTATCTTCCAGAAATAGGAAAAGGGTTTGTTTGGGTTAAAACTGTAGGTTATTATATATAGAAATTCTTAATATCATGGTGTTGTTCATTGTTTAGGTGGGAAAATATTTCAGTGCAGGCTTCTTTAACTCTAGTCAGATGGGTACTGTACAGTTCAGTTATTTTACTGAACAAAACAACAGTGTGCTTATTATTTAGATAATATGACAATTTATTGATGTCAATCACTGTTGAAAATTCATTACAAAAGGAGGGCATGGTGGTGTAGTGCTCTGGTTTAATCTGGTTCTGTCTACTGGCTGTGTTCAGTGTGTGTACCCACTCTGCAGTGTGGTTACAACCACAAGTAAGGTGTTTGCATAGTGCATTCGATTATTTTTAAACCTTATCTGCATAGGGCCAGTTCCTGATGCAGGATTCTGTTTAATCAGTTCTTGACTTTCCATAGTGTGATTTCTTCTTGGTAGGAATGAAAAGTTGTATCCATATTGGCCTTTATGAATAAAACTGGACAGCCTTGATGTAGATAATACTGAAAAAAAAAGTCTTCATGATCATCTATTTAATTAACTGTCTAGATGACACAAAGCAAACCACAAAGTTTTAGTAAACTCCTGACTCACACATGCCACACCAGAGAGGGTCGGGCTTCATATTGGCATTGTGGTAGCTTAAATAGGTCAAACAGCACAATCAGGTCATCTCTATCATCTTCAGGAGCATCTAATGCCTCCCACGCACCTCAAAAACAGCCTAAAGTCAAGTCAACACAGTAAGTTTCGATTAACTATTAACATATTAATATTTTAGTTTAAATCAAACTTCGCGATAAAATACAGTTTGTAGTGTGGTGTTGATTATGTCTCTAAATTCGGGGCAGTAAAGTGACTTTTTATTAACAATAGACGCCATTTTGTGAACTGAAACTACACTCACAGTGTTAAAACTAAACTAGGTTTGTGTTTCAGAATAAAGAACAGATAAAACACGGACCGTGAGCAGGTCACACATCCTGCTTACCGAATATGTACAAACGTGTTAGAAACACGGACTTCATTATTTATTTAAACACACAGTTAGAACAGTGCAGTGAATGTAGTCACAGACTGTGTGGTGTTCGCGCTGTTCTTTACGTCCTCCTTCATACTGCAGTCCTCCATTTCCCGCTGTAGTCGAGTTGAATGTTTCTCAGCAGAAATATGGGTCAGGGTATATTCTGTATACCCTGACCAATATGCCTCATTTCCTCCCAGAGTCGCGATGATAACCAGGTTAAGTATTGTAACTATATTTTTATATAGATATAATTTAACTAGAAACAACGTAGATTCTTTGTAACCACAAAAAACAAAACAAAAAAACGGAACAACACGGAAGTAGATCTTGTGGGCGGGGCTGTGATAGAGCTTTAATATTTGAATGTGCATCATGATTAATACTGGAAAGCAGTGTTTCATGTAAGTTGTATGTGGAATATTGTGTCACTGTATAGAATTTAAGATAAGTGACTCAGTTAGTTCTAGGCATCATCCAGAGATTTTTTTTTTTTTTTTTTTACCATCAGTCTCTTGCTTTGTCATATTTACTTTCATTAGTCATCAATGTAGCTGCGGTTCTGCTGTTGAATGATATTTCCTTTGTAAATAGTAGTTCTCAGTAAAACTAGAGGAGGCTCTACATGAATGCAGGGACAAGTGTATTGCATCACAAAGAGCACTGTGAAGAAAATTAAACACGAATAATGTAAGATTTAGAACATTAGGTTCTTGTTTTTATATATATATATATAAACAGTTGTTGTGTCTTTTCTTTTGTACAAACTCACCACTTTATTAGCAACATCTGCACAACTGGACATTTATGGTGTTATAGAATCAGCAAAAAAATTCTGATGCATGTCAAGAATTAATTTTAACAATGGAATTAATAATTTAAAAAAAAGTCTGGTTCCTGTGACTTTAACTGTGCTGTGATTCTTGGTACCAGAAGGGCTGGTTTGAGTATATAAGAAAATGCTGGAGATAACTGCAAGAATGGGCAAATGTACCAGTGTTCCTAATAAAATATAAATTACATAATTTAAACTGCAGTGTTAATTTGCTTGTTAAGTCGTGCAGATAAATTCTAGTATGTAAAAAAAATTATACATAGTATGTTCTGTTGTGCTATTCAGATTTATTTTATAAGATTATTTTATATTCACTGAACCTATATAAAATAACCTATACAATAAACAGCATTATTAATACTTGACAGACATATTGAATATTGAATAGTATATACCAGAAACAGTGTTACAGTTTGTAATGTGTGCAAAGTAAGCATCATGGTTAAGAGCGATGTTTCTTTTAAAGTTGTTGCTAAGAGAGTAAGGTGCAATTGTTTAAGTCACAGAAGTAAATCTGCAATCGGGAAAAAAAAAGCTGCAGTGTACTCTTTGTACCCATTGTTTTTCAAAGCAAATTTTCTTGTAGACAATTTTCTTGTAGATGTAGATAATCGAATGCTAATGCTACTGCGAGAAGCCTGTGATTAAGGTGACATCATTATATGACCATGCTGTCATATTTATGCCTGACCAAATCATCATAATTCTCTGAATAGTATCAATATGCATTCAGTCTGCTGGTCTGTGGGATGCAACAATAACTGTTGAAAATATTTTTTATTAACTATCAACTGAGAATTTGGAAACCACCAAAACCCTACATTCTTTGTAAAGTGCACTGTTATATTAGCTAGGCTGGCTGGCTAGTTACAGAGAGGGGGAAATTTATTCAATCCCTTGCTGATTTTGTATGTTTTAATGGTAGGTTTTTTTTTAACAGTGAGAGACTACACCAGTAACAACAAAGAAATCCTGAAAAACACAGATAAAAAAATTTATAAATTCATTTGCGTTTTAATGAGTGAAAGGGAGTGCTCCTAATCTCAGCTTGTTACCTGTATGAAACAAAACGTAACAAATTATCAGCGCATTTGTCAGTGAACAGTGTACAGGTTTTTTACTTTGCTGTGGATTTTTAAAGTAATAAATATCTTGTACACTTCTGCTGGTCAAATATACATATTTACCTAATTCAATTTTAGCTTGTAACCTTGCTAAACCAAATTGTCTCTATTTATAAAATTTGATAAATTGAGTGAATACTGCTGTTGACCTACCTGGACAGAGTTGAGAAAATTTATTTTTCATGTTCATTTTCTCAGCCCATCCGGCTATGAAGTACAAACAGGACACTTTACAACCATCTGACGCTCACTGGTATACGGAGATGGACTGTGGATTAAATGCAAATCTCTGTGATTGTTAGATTTCACAATGGTAACACTTGTGCTGAATATATAGTTTTGCATGCATTGGTTCCATTCCAATGGTCAAACCTGATGGTCATAAATATGGCAGCTTCAAGAAAAATGAAATATGACTGAAACAGGTCTTTAACTTAATGAAGAAAGATGATATTCATCTACGCTAAAGAAAAGTTACCCTGAACGTCTTTTACCATCTCATGGTCATGATCTACCATCCATGGTCATCTTCAACTGGAGAAGCCCCATGATCAGTGTGTTTAAAAACACATGTCTCCTTTCTAAGACAAGAAGAAAGATGATAGAAATGAAAGATAAAAAAAAATGATGATGCAAAGATACCACTAAATGCAATAAAATCTCCTCTAGTGTTAGCCAAAATTATCTATATATAATTATTTATACTTAATAAATACAATAACAGATCATTTTGTTCTGAATACACATTCTATATACTATATCTCACATTTGCACATTTCTACCTTCAGGAGTACAGAACATTTCATAACTATAACAGGTAGCATTTCTTCATATTGACTCTTACCTGTGCTTTGGTGAAGTAAATATGTCCTTGTAAAAAGAAGAGAAAACAAAACAAAAAACATTTTTGATTACAAATTAAATATCTAATTAAATACTTATCTTAAATGTAAAATATCATTCAGTCTTTCTTATTACAATCTAGTTAATAAAAGTTGAATGAATAGAACATTTTTAAAATATTACCTGTAAACATATAGCAGCACTTCCATGTGGCTCTTGTCTTGTTTTCCTCACAGTACCATCTGATTTAAGAGACAGTTTGGAAAAGAAATGTTATCAAAGTTTCCAATTTAATAATACAAGACAAAGACAAATTAAACAACATATTTAGATTAATATGAAAAGTACCTCTAAGTTGGCATTTCCTACGCATTCTCACAATAGCAATAAGAAATCCAGCCAAAATTACACCCGTAACTAGGGAGACTCCAACTATTAGAACCACTGGAAGTTTTTTTCCACATTCAACATCCAAAGAATTTGTCCCTTTTGTTATTTCTGTAAGTCCAAAATCTTCACACCTGTCAAAGTAAAGACAGATGTGTGATGTACATTGGCACATTTTAGTTGGAAAGGGGAATTTACCTTTAAATTTTTAAATTTTTACCTTTAAATTTTTATTTGTAACTTTGTACCCTATGTTGAGAAAAAAGTAACATTCGTGTTTTTAATCCTTAGAGTTTAGTGTAAGGTAAAAATCAGTGAGCTCTTGAGGAATATCGCGAGATAGACGTTGTGTGATGTTTAATGTGAAAATTATCTGAAGCTCTTGTCCTGTATCTTCATGATTTTAGTATCAAGCTGCTGCCACATAATTAGCTGAGTTACAAAACAGGCATTTACTGTTTGGTAAGGTCTTTTGTGGAAACATGTCTAAGTGTCTAAGTTATCAGTTATATAACAAAGTATGCATATATTTGAGTGAAATTCAGAAAAGAATTCAGAAAAATATATAGTGCAATCTTTGCTAAAAAATGTCCACCTGTTATTAATCTTTTTTTTCCCTATTATAGGCAATAAAATATTATATTTTTACAATATTAATCTTTGTATAATATTAATACGTAAAAAGCATTTCACTGCATGTCGTACTCTTTATATATGTGTATGTGACAAATAAAATTTTATGTGATTTGATATTAAACTTTTTGTACTTTTTGCTGAGTTAGTTCAATTCTTTAAAAAGTTTAACTATCTTACATGTAACGTGTCTTTTTTTAATTGTTTCTTATTAAAAAAGACACGTTACATGTAAGATAGCTTATAGGACAACAATTGTTGTTCGTAATCTATTGTAAAGCATGACATTTTTTTTGTATAGCAACAAGACAGTTGGAGAAGTAAGACTTTTTAAACAATGTTACAATGACACCAAGATTCTTTGCTCTACATTTTCATCTACTGGTGCAATGTTCATTCACTGATCAGAATGATCATATGCAAACTGTCAGACAAGCTGACACTCACTTTGAATGTGGTTTACAAATTTGAAGGGAGCCATTGGAGTAGGTCCCATCTGCACACTCTGCACATTCAGCATCTTTTAATGCTGTTCCTGCAAACATATGCCTGCAGCTGAGTTAACAGAAAGTAATTGAAGATCCTGCAACCCAGTGATTCACAGAATGCTACAATGCTACTGCGAATGTTTATGCTATAATAAAGGTGCATTACACCAACCTTTCTGCTTAATGTATTGCCCGGGGCTACATTTTGTGTGTTCCACTGCGTATCTGCAGCTGACGCTGTATTCTTCAGTACAGTAAAATCCCTCCAGCGGCTCACAAACTGTATCTGAAGTCCGTGTACAGGCCGTTTTTATTCTTAATCCCTGTCCTGTAAAAAAAAAAAAAAAAAAAAAAATATGCAGAACATATCTAATACTCTTAATACATAATGAAAATACATACTGAACATAAAATTAAAAGATTGCTTTGTTACAAATTAAAATATTTACCAGCATCACACATCGTACAGCTAATGCAGTTTGCAAGACCATTGGGTTCATCCGTGAAAGTCAAACCAACACATTGTTTGCATGTTGTGCTGGTGAATTCAGTGCAATGTCTAAAAACACGGCTTCCTAAAAATATATTAAAGATGAGCTGAACAATCAGTTACTTTCTTAGGGGCTCAGTTGCATTTACTTGTTTAAGTATATAGTAAATTTCTTCTTGTTCCATATATTCATATATATATCTAGAGCAAAATTCTATATTAAATCTCATTACCTGGTGGACACATGGGACAGCATTGTCCATTTATCTCATATTCAGCTCGTGCACATGTGCAAATATACATTTCAATATTCAGGAAGAAAACAGTAGTAATAATAAAAGTATGTTTTAAACTGGAAATCATTGTGAAAATCCCGATGAGACTTCTCAAAAAGAAGAAATAAACCTTTCCTCCCCTGACTTCATGGCCTGCCACACTCCTTAGTGTTCAGGTCATCTGTTTCAGTTTCAAATTTCAGTTCTGCAGAGATTTGTTGATGCTGCTAATACATCATTTTACAGCAGCTTTAGACTTTCTGGATTTTTGTAAAGCATTCAGATTTATTGAAGAAGAATCTGAAAAAGAAAAGCAGAAATTTCAGGATAGAAAGGAATTCTGTCATGTAAAAACAGCACGGTCTTCAATATCCAGCAAAGAATCCACTACATTTATAAACAATTGGTTTGAAGAAAAAATGCACCAGACTTTTCAGCTGCCATACTAAGCCTTATATTTATATAAGCCTTATATTTATATTTATTACTTTTGAATATTGTTTGCCTTGATCTTGGATAAAAAGAAAAGCAAACAAACAAACCAACAAAAACCTTTGACCTTTGTATTCTGCAGGCTTTTCTAATATGTTCTTTTTAAAGCATTTTGTCTTCAACTTTAACTTCAAAACTTAACATTGTTCACTACAGTATTTACCATTCATCTCTATCATAGCTAATCTTTTATAGTATGTTATCTAAGGTCATCTAAGAGATAAAGATGTGCAGACACAAAAACATGCACGTCAGCTGATACTGAAAACAAAGTAAGCACAAAAACTTGTATGTCAGCTGTCAGCTGATGCTGAAAATAAAGTAAGTCCTGAAAAACAGCAGTTTATTGTAGTTCTTTGTGATTTCTCTTTTCCATCAGCACATTCATCATTCCTAGCTGCACTTGTTAGTGAGATGTTTTATTATGTATTAAATAGTTTTATTACTTTTAAATGTAAAGTGAGTTATTTTTATATTTAATATAATAATGAAAATTATAGTTTGTGTCTTTTATGGTTTGTAATATAGAGGCAATATTTGTCATTAAGTGAGTTTTAATAGTGTTTTAAAGATTTTGGCAAAAAGTTTTACCTGCTATTTATTTGTCATCAAATTATAT